>NW_012267442.1:1267360-1369649 GCF_000151885.1 Dipodomys ordii
CTAAATGAAAACTTGAATCACCAAATAGTTTATCATCAAAGTAAACTTTTCTACTAACTGCCTAGCACATTCTAGAGTCACCTACCAGAGAGCCTCCAAATTGTTATACATCAAAACATGCAAGATTTGGAGTTCAGATTTGACCCCAAGCTGATAAGTGGATGGCAGAGCATGGCTCCCTAATTCTCCAAATCTAGCCACCAGGCACTCAGGATGAAGAAACAATACTTCATCATCAAGGCCAGGCACTATGAAAGACATGCAGGGTGGGGTGGGTAATGACCCTGGCAGCTTGGCCCAGTTCATGAATAGACAAAGTCATGATTTCAAAGCCAAACAGCTCTATGGAATCCATCCTGTGCTCCAGACAGCCGCTTTCATTGTTTTCAAAGGTCAGTGGGTTTTAAACTAAATAGTTGGAACTGGAGGAAATCGTGATGTTAGTCATTGTTTATTTTACCATATTATCTGGGCACATCTGTGGTCTTTGGTATTTAGATTAAATCTGTTCCTCGTTTTTTCTGCTGTTTCAATCATATGGGACTTCTTCATGTGAGAAAACATTACATACTAGTGTTACTTTACAACTATTCACAACCAAAAGGAAGTGTAACACTGCTGTGTAAAACAGTGAATATTTTTATAAGGATTTAATCTACTGGTTATGTCTTCTCCTAATTTTCCAATATCCACTTTATATAGGTATACTAATATAATACCAGCTACATTTAAAATGACAGCGAGGAGCTGGGCACAGTGACTTAGACCTATAGTCTTAGCTAGTTAGTTTGCTGAGCTCTGAGGATCAGGGTTGAAAGCCAATCCCAAAAGGCAAATCCATGAGACTGTTATTTTCAATTAACCAGGGGAGAAAAGCCAGAAGTGGAGCTGTTGCTCAAGTTGTTGATTTCTACCCCCTGTGCAAGCATGCGCGTGGGAGTAAGCACATGCCAGTGGGAGTAAGCGCGAGAGCATGCACGCACACACACACACACAGACACACACACACACACACACACACACACACACAGATAACAGGACTTTGCAGGAAGTGCCAGTGACCCCTCACCCCATCAGCTGCTGCCTGAAAGAACATTTTCTCTGCACTCCTGGTAGAGTCAGATTCTCACCAGCAAGAATACCAGCACTCCACAGTATTTGAGACAGAGGGAACACAGATCACCCTTTAACTCTCTGCCCTCAGAAATAGAAAATGGTATTTTCAAGTCATCTGTCTTGAAGCATGCCTGTAATCCCAGCTATGCAGGAGGTAGGGTCATGTGGGTTTTGGTTCCAGTCAAGTATCAACAACTAAAAACAGAAGGAGTAGGTATGTGGCTCAATGGTGACTGCTTAACTAGCAAGGGCAAGTCCCTAGATTTAACCCAGAATACTACAGATAAAGAAAAGAAAGTTTAACAAGATGAATATTAGGAACTAAAAGGGGGTAGGGATTAAAGTGTCAAGCAAACGGACAGAGGAAGGTAGACAAATACAGACATAATGCTCAATGTGTATATGTGAAAATAGAAGCAGGTGATGGAAAGGATAAGGGAATTGGGACAGATGTGGGGGAAGAATGATGGAAGGGTGACACAGATCAAGATACACCATACTCATAAATTGACAGGTTGAATGGAAAATACTTCATATATCTATTTAAGGATTAAAAACTAATTTTTGTGCTGGTACTGAGGCTTGGACTCAGAGCCTGTGTGCTGTCCTTTAGCTTTTTCACCACCACTTGAGCACAGCTCCACTACCAGCTTTTTGCTGATTCATTGGAGATAAAAGTCCCATGAATTTTCCTTTCTAGGCTGGATTCCAATTTTGATCCTCAGATCACAGTCTCCTGAGTAGCTAGGGTTACAGGAATGTAAGCCACTGGTGCTGAGCTGTAATTTCTGTGTGTGTGTGTGTGTGTGTGTGTGTGTGCATGCGTGCGCTCACGCGTGTGCGTGTGCGCACATGTTTAAGTGTTGTTAAGAGTCTACTGAACTTTCCTGCCCAGGTTGGCTTTGGACTTCCATCCTCAGATCTTAGCCTTCTGAGTAGCTAGGAATTCAGGCATGTACTACCAGCACCCGGACTATAAATTTATTTTGAAGAGAATTAAAAAACAGTGTGTTCCACTAAAGCCAACCAAAGGAGATCCCTCCTCCTGCCCAGGAGAGAGGCTGAGCACCCTGCTTGGTAGGATGGCAGCATCCTAGAAGATGGCTGAGGGGTACTCTGTGCAGCTCCTGGATGTGGGTACTGTGAGCATCCCCCCCTTCCCCGCACACACACCTGCTGGCTGAGACCACAGTCCCTATAGCCCTATATGACCACATTTCAGACAGCCAGTGTGGGAAGGGGCAAGTTTTGCTGCTTCACCAATAAAAGCATTCCAAGACTCGGAAGAGGACAAAGACCATCACCAGCCCAGCCCATCCCCTTTCTACAGAATGAAGCTGCCTAAGGCAGATTAGCTGGAAGTGGAGATGGAGGCGAAAGGCTGAGGTTAAAGGCAGGAGGATCTGCATTCACAGCTGCTCTCTCCTCCCACAGTGGTACCACTGCATCTGAATGCCTAACAGGAGGCTGTGTATTAGAAAGGCTTTGTTGCATCAAGGTGTACTGGATAGGTACACTCTGGATAGAGGCAGGAAAGAAAGTCCAGAAATAAAACCTACAGCACCACAAGTTGACTACAAAATGAAAACAGGACCTCAGGCTGAGAAAGAAATACAGGGCCTCTCCAATCAACTAAGCCAAACTGGATGGCTAAAGGAGACTCAGATAATATTTCTTCAAAGAATCTACTCATTACTCCCTTTTTACTTACTCTTTAAACTGGTTCTGGCCCTCAATAGATTTTCTTGGTTTAGCATTAAAGGGGAGAAGATTCTAATGATAATTTAATGAGCTGAGTACCTCTTCAGTAGTCTGACCATCATGGCAGTGTGTGTTGTTGCTGACATGCAATATCTCTGGAAGCAAACAGCTGGGAGAGTACAATATTTTGCATTGCACTGAAAAGGATACTTTACAAAAAAGCTTATCTTCTTCAGCCCAAACAGAGTCAATAAATAATGATTACAAAAAGGAAGGAATCTTTCTTCACATACATACTGTATAGATATACAAGATACATATACAAGATATATATATATATATATATATATAAGAAAATATACAAAATATGCAGTGAAGTTTGAATTTCAAATAAAAAATCAAATAATTCAGCATTTTAGTAAAAATATGGCCCAAGCACTTTGGAACATCTTTACACTAAAATTTGCTTGTTTATTTGAAACTCAAATTTAACTGATCATTCTGTATTTCTTCTGTAAATCACAATTATAGAGAGATAGATAGATACATATATACATACAGATAGACAAACAGATATATGTAGCATAGGTGATGTAAAATTTACATGCTGTTTTTGTAGATAATTTTCAAACTCTGTATGTTGGAGAGAGAAAAACTGAGAAAATGAGAGAACAAGTGCACAGGGTAAACAGAATCAAGATGAGAAAGCACTATGAAATCCACTGGAGAATAGTATTCACGTTCTTTGTGTGCCATGAGTGTGTACTTGTGGGCAGGTGGCTCACTTATGGTTACACTTCCTGAAACAGAAACCTTACTGATGGTGAGGATGATCTCCTCAACACGTGATCAATGATATTCTCCAAGACTCCTATTAACATTCTGTCATGCCTTTCCACAAGCCAGAATTTAAAACTGGACTACAAAAACTCAGAGGGGAAGTCACATCTATGCAAGCTTGTCCAGCTGGGCCACAGCTGAGAAATTAACCAGATCCAGTTCTTCTGGGAACATACAATGTCTGGGACTTAAGGATATTGTTGAGCAAAGTATAAGAAATAATAAAGGACTAGGGCTGGGAAGGTGGCTCAGTGGTAGAGCGATTGCCTTGCATGCCTGAGGCCCTAGGTTCGATTCCTCAGCACCACATAAGCAAAAAAGAAAAAAAGCCAGAAGTGGCGCTGTGGCTGAAGTGGTAGAGCGCTAGCCTTGAGCTGAAGAGCTGAGGGACAGCGCCCAGGCCCTGAGTTCAGGCCCCACGACCGGACCCCCCCCCCAAAAAAAAAGAAATAATAAAGGACCAGACCCTGATGGCTCATAACTGTAATCCTAGCTACTTAGGAGGCTGGTATCTAATCATTGATGTTCAAAGCCATTCCAGGTAGGCAAATCTAAGAGATTCTTAAATCCAGTTAACCAGAAGAAAAACTGGAAGTAGAAATGTAGCTCAAGAGGTAGAGCACCAGCCTTGAGCAAAATAGCTAAGGGACAGTGCCTAGGCCCTGAGTTGAAGCCTCAGGACCAGCACCAAAAATTACCAAAAGAAAGAAAGAAGGAAGGGAAAAAGGAAAGAAGGAAGGGAAGAAGGAAGGAAGGAAGGAAGGAAAGTAGGAAGGAAGGGAGAGAGTCTGTGAATATAAATGAATATCATTAAGAATAATTTAACCTGCAACAATAAAAATACAAGTGCATGTTTCTTTCAACTCTCTTCTTAACATGCCTGTATGGTAATGCATGGTTACCACAATGATACTACAGATGTAAACCTGGGTTTTAAATTTAAATAGCAGACTTTCCAAAAAAGAATCTCATAAAGACACTGCTGATTGCAAATCAAATATGTATCACTAAAAAGAAAGTGGTACCGGTAGCTTACATCTGTAATCCCAGCTATTCAGGAGTCAGAGATCTGAGAATTAAAGCTTAGAGCCAGCCCAGTTAAAAAATGTGTTTGAGATTTCATCTCCAATTAACCATCAAAATGGTGGGCTATAGGCATGAATTAAATGGCAGAGTATCAACTACATAAGGAAGCTGAGAAAATATGAAGCCTTGAATTGAAAGCATGTACTTGTGTGAAAATAGAATTAGAAAACTTGAGGGGATGGATGGGGTTGGCACAGGTGGAAGAGGATGATGGAAGGGATGACATTGATCAAGGTACATTTTACACATAAACTGACATGTTGAACTGAAACGCTTTGTACAACTATTTAAAATGATAATAAAATAAATAAAATATACTTAAATTGAAAAAAATACACAAAGGAATCAATATGGCACCTCCCAAAAAAGAAAGTGGCAAGTTTTTGAAGAAGGTTCTTCTAGGTTGTCCAATTTGCTACAACACACCCCACCTTCAACAATATTCCAACTGTCATGTTAAAAAATATCTGACAAACACTGTGACCATTCTGTTCTCATCTTAAGCCTTTCTGTCACTCTAACCAAGCTAACACCAACTCCTGTGAAATGTGCACTTGACCTTGTTCCTGTGGACCACAATTGCCCTGAGGAGAATACAGCATGAGGTTTCGGTGAGCCTCTAGATGCAGACTGTTCATCATCCTGTCAGTGTTGAAGATTAGATTTTGTGTGTCCTTGTTTAAAGACCTATTTTCACGTATATCACTGATTTACACAGTGCTCAGTCAGCAACACTGCTGCTCAGATGTTGACACAATGACAAGACATAGTCTCCCTGCACTTAGGAACAATTGAAGCGCTCCAGCAGTTCATATGAGGGCCACTTTTAACCAGGAAATCACCAAAAGATCTCACAAAAATGTGAACGACATGGCACCCAAGTAGGGAGTGTCACCCAGTGCCACCTGAGCTGGGAGCAGAAGCTTTCGCTTCAGCTTTTAGCTTTAGCTTCTACCATTCATTTTCCAGCTTCTGTGGTTCTGGGCATGTCTACCAATAACCCTGAGAACACTTTCAGGGATTGATCGGAGAGTCACTAAATCATTGCAGCATGGAATGTAGATGTTGAAATGCCATCTATAGCTCTAAACTAATACTCCAGGATTTATCAACTAGACAGTGAATTTATAGATTGTGAAAGTCAGCTGCTTTTGTCACTGAAATTCCTAGCCAGTTCCTAATATTTGGAAAAAATAGATGTATTAAAAACACCACTTAAATGTCTAGGTTTTCATGGTTCATATTTGTAATCCTAGCCTCATAGGCTGAAATTTGAGGATTGTAGTTATGAACCAGCCCAGGCAGAAAAGTCTGTGAAGCTCTTATCTCCAACAACTCACCAAAAAGCCAGAAGTGAAAGTGTGGCTCAAGTGGCTTGAGTGAAAAGATAAGAGAGAGTGAGAAGCCCCTAGGGCAAGCCTCAGTACTACTCTGCCCCAAAATTTGGTCAAATGAATCCATCATTCAGTACTCCATTCAGCCCCATAACTTAATGCTTTCTACCTTTCTATGACAAATTACCCTGTGAATAAATGTACAGAACTTATGCACTCAATTTCTGTTAGGTTGTTACTCAAGAAATAAAAAAAAACCACTTTAATTTCCCAGGTAACCACTCCCTAACATCCTTCTTCCTTCCAATTAGCTGATCTCCATTTCCAAACACCAAGCCCAGCCCAGCTTGGTTTTTAGAATCCATTCTCCTATTATGTATGCGGCCTATAAAAAGCCTTTGTAAACACTTAGGCTGCTGAATATTTCATGAGCAACAGATGCTTCAATGATGGAATCATTTAAAGTACCAGAGAACCCCACCAGCAAGGTGTCACTGTTCTCCACTGACTTTGGAAGGATGAGAGGAGTGTGGGCTAAACCTCATTTTTATGGAAAAGCAGACACAGCTGTCAGCCTTGAATTCACCTTTCTAGTTACCCTAGCTGTCAAATGGGGTCTGGTGCTAAGAAGCTCATTTGCCATCAGCAGCATCGGCAGCTAGCAAATAACTGCAAAGAAGAGGAGGGCAGTGTGCAAATGGTACCTGGGAGGAAGCCCCTACTCTGTGTCTAATAATCATCCTCTGAAGCACTTCTTTCTCAGACTCTACCTCTTTTGATTTCACACCTGTCTGCAACTCCTTCTACCATCCATTTTCCAGGAAGGTAGATGTGCATCACTTAACCATTTATTCTGCATGGAAAAGTCTCTCCAAGGAGATGGAAGCAGCCAGGAGTCATCAGTCAGAGGAGAGTAATGACTTCGTTCTTGTTGTGATTTGGATATGAAGTGTACCCACAAAGGCTCCTGTGTTGAAGGCTTGGCCCCAGGTAGAAGACAGGTGATTGGATCATGACAATGTTAACTTCACCAATGTGCATTTGGGAGGTAAGGCCTGGGGAAGGAAGTTGCTGTGGATATAACATTAAAGGATTTATCCTCTCTCTTCCCTCTCTCTCTCTCTTTCTCTCTCTCTCTGTCCCTCTCTGCCTCTCTCCCTCTCTGCATTTCTCTCTGCCTCTTTTTGTCTCTGTCTGTCTGTTTGTCTCATCTCCATCTCTGTCTGTCTCTTCACCCTCTCCATGCTTTCTGGCTGCAATGAAGTGAGCAGCCTCTGTCATACTCTCCCTGCTATGATGCTGTGCCTCACCTCAGGCACATGGAAATGAGCCAGCCATAAACTAAAACCTCTGAAACTTATGAACCTAAATAAATCCTTCTCTTTTAAGTTATTTCTCAGAGCAATAAAGTGAATTAAATACATTACTTCACAGTTCTTTTGGCACTGAGTCCGAATCCCAGGCCTGACTAGTTACATACGGACACCCCATTTTTCAGCTTTCTGTCCTGGAATGATGCCAAGCATTCAACCTACAATGAGGACAAGCTAAGAGTTTAAATAACTTGCCCAAAACAATGAAGTTAATGGGTAGTAGTGCTGGAGTCAGATCCTGAGGACACCAAGTCTGTCCTGTTTACTTACATGTCCAGTGGCCTATTAGAAGGCTCAACAGAGAAGATGTCAGAAAATGTTTGTCAAATGAAAAAACATAAGCATCATAGTTTGAAGAGCTGACCAACAAACTGATTATCAATATATGTAATTTAATGCACTGTAGTAACAGGGATACATTTTTTAAAAAGGTGAAGCCATTTTATTTATGTAGTTTAGCATAATCAACTAAGAAAAGTTGAAGACTTCTGAAATCATTTCCTTTTTCTTTGTACTTGTACTGGTACTAGGGCTTGAACTTGTGGCCTAAATGGTTGTTTGGCTTTTCCAGTCAGGATAATCTGAAATAATTTCTGTAGTTATAAATAATAATATGATCTAAGGTTCTCTGAGCTGGAAAATCATAGAGCAGAAACTCTGTGTTGCAAATTTTAAACTATAATGGATATTGTATCTATGCCACTTGAAAAAAGGAACAAAAACCTAAAGGTCTTATCCCTGATTTTATTAAAACTTTCGAGAAACATTCAATTATTTTGTTAATATCCATTTGATGGTGGGCTGGTATGATTGATAATGAAACACTTTTCTTGAATTTTGCTTTATTATTACATAGTAAAACACAGTAATAAGCCAAATGGCCTAAGGACTATTTGTAACAAAAACCAGATGCAAGCAGCTTTAAATATCTGCTACTATTTCCTTTCTTATGTCTAAACAGGGCTTTACAAGTTACAGACCTCTTTGCCTCTTTAAGTAGGCAAATGGAAGTCATTTTTCTTTCTTCAAGGTGCCCTTAGATATTCTGATTACAAGCATCCTGGGTCAGAACCTTGGGATGTGGCCCTTTTTGTGGTTATTTTACACACGCACACACATAACATTATAAGGTTAGTATGACTTCCTCTTTAGGAATGTCTACTGTTCAGACCTGCATGGAATAAACACACTTTTCTTTTCTACCATGAGGACAACTCTGACAACTGTTTACAAAAGTGAACTTCGCCTGCTAAACATTTCACCTATTCATGGTCCTCACCAAAGTGCACTGAAGCTTTTCCTTTCCTGCTCCTGTCTAACTCTGTCTCCCAAACACTGGAAAAGATCCCAAGAAACAGAAAAGACAGATAATTAGTAATAATGTTAGAATATAAATGCAAGCAAATACATCACAGGAGCTAACATTTTGCTCCAAATAGCAAGGCAAAGATTTGGGGGGAGAAAAGGACATTTCAGAGATCTAATCGTTGTAAAACAGGGAGGTAAAAGATCTGCACATCTCTACCAGGTGACATATTGAAAAATGTTTTTTTTGGAGGGGGGGACCTGAAGAACCTGGCAGTGTATGCTTACACCGTTGTTACTCCTTTCCCATCTTGCTGGCTTCAGCAAACAATTTGTTCCCTCTCCACGTACCACCACTGCACTAGGAGCTAAACTGCCATCACAAATAAGGCCAGACACAGGTGGTGGCTCGCACCTGTAATCCTAGCCACCCAGGAGGCTGAGATCTGAGGATCACAGTTGGAAGCTAGCCCAGACAGGACGTCCACAAGACTTTTCTTCAAATAACTATCAAAAAAGTCCAAAGTGGAGCTGTGGTTCAAATGGTAGACCCAACAGCTTTTTGTTGGCTAACAGGAGATAAGAGCCCCAAATGCTTTCCTACCTGGGCTGCTTCAAACCACCCTGGATCTCACCCTCCTTAATAGCTAGGATTACAGGCATTAGCCACCAGCTTTCACTTTGTTAACAGGAGTAAAGGGTGTTAAAGTTAGAGCCACGTGGGGGAGTGTTCTTAAGGTAAGTCCATAATGCTTTTCCATCCAAGGAGGGAAGTACTTTCACTTTTCTATCCTTAGTAGAGGACTAGGTTATAGAGAATGGAGTCAGTGTAGACACTTCGACTAACAGCCTCCATGAAAGCCTTGTTACCATGGACACCTGAGGCTGTGTTGGCCATGTTTAACTTTTATAATTAAGATTATAGAATAAATCAAGCAACTCAATACTTCCTGAGGATGCTGCCTTCTTACCAAGACATCCTACTTTGCAACAATAGGTGAGATCACAGGCAACTATGTCTGGTAGGAAAATGTACACAGGTGTCTCACATATATTTGCTCTTGTATCAGCCACAGTGTTCTCACTCAAATCAACCTCAAACCTGCCTCATTCTTGATGAGGAGTGACCTTCAGACACTTTGTTTTGTACTAAGTATTCTAAAGTTTGTTTCCTTCCAAAATTGACATCAAGCTTGACCCCAAATGCTATAAAGTCAGTTCTTCACACAAGGACCACAGTTATCACCATGAACTTTATTTAAGATGAACTCTTAATACAAGTGCCAAACAGCAAGCAGAAAAAAAAAGAAATATACCTCTTGCCCATTCTCTGGAATAAACCAAGAGGCTGCTTGTGATATCTGACCAAGAGTAACTGTGAACTTTTGGTAGAAGAAACATTAAGAAAGCCCAAATGCCAAACAGTCCTGTCATTCCAGCCTAGGCTGGTCATTTGAGCGATCATTTAAACAATAATCAGAATGCATGGGGGATGAATCCCCGCCCCTGCTTCTGTGGCATGAAAAGTGAGGGGGCAAAAAAGTGCCAAAGATTAACTTGAAATCAGATGAGATAAATTGAAGTAAGGAAAAGACTAGATTAAGTAAGTCACCTTGTTTCCACAGCCATTCTGGTACCTATCCAGGTGATGGAGGTTGTTCTTAATCCTAACACATAGCAGAGTGTTTGCAAATAGCAAGAAGATACTAATTTTCTCTCCTGCAGTACTATCTGCTTAAATAAAATACCTATCACTGTAGATGAAAATGGAACATTTTAACTACCTTGATATCTTCAATTGCTCATAATCTTCTTAGCTTAACTAAATTTAACATAGTAGAGTCCTGGACTTGTTAGACCCTCAACTTCTATCTCCAGAGGACTGTTGTATGCAATAAACTATATCTCTGTTATCAAGCTTAAGTAGTTGAACACTCAACTAAGTGTTGACAAGTGTTCTTGTCAATGCTCAGAAGTGTTTCCAAAACACTAGGTTCTAGAGATAAGTTTATTCATTCATTCTATACATCTTTATTGTTTACTATATCCCAGGCACTGTTTTGGGTTTGGGACATAAAAGAGTAAACAATGTATATCCTGGCTATCCAGACTTTTACACACTAGAAGGGAAAGACACTAAATAAATGTAGTGTAGGTGAGACCCTATGTGGCCAAGAGATCAACCCTTTGTGCCAGGGTTATTCTCTAGTGCATACAAAGGGTGGTTATTTTTCTTTCCTTGCCTCCCCCATTCCCACCCCTCTGAGAGTACTGTGTTTGAAGTCAAGACTTGGAACAGGCTTATTCCTTGCACTGAACCTCCAGCACTGCTTTTTGCTGTTTATTTTGGAGATAAGAGTCTACAAACTTTTCTGCCTGGGATGGCCTCATATTGTGATCCTCAAGAACTCAGTCTCCTGAGTAGCTAGTTTTAGGTCTGCCTGGGAAAAGGGCCACTTTTCTCTGTGCCAGTCTGCTTGTAGTCTTCCATCCTCCTATGTGCCCTACTCTAGAAGTCTCCATCCAACACCTGTGTTACCTAGGTGACTGGCACACAAGAGGGCAGTTACCTCCCCTTTCTCTGAGGTCACATCCTGGACCACCCCGGTCACATGTCCTTCAGACCATGGGAGGTTCTCAGATTCCACCTGCCATGGCCACACCTTCTTCCCCTCTACATTAACCCCAATCTGGCCAGGTGATCTTCCCTTCTGTGTGCACCTCCACTGGTGCAGGGCTGGCAGTTCAGAACAAACTTTTCTTTTTTCACCTGAATACCACATGGTAGTTTCCTATACCTAATTGAAATCTAAAGCTAGGATTCTAGATGTGAGCCACTACCGCCCAGAATGAGTGTTTATTTTCAACCTGCAACTCCAACCCATGAAAGATATGAAAGGATTAATGATAGAGAGGTTGGGAATGTTGGATATGGTAGAGAGAATCTCAAGCCTAGTGAGAGAATCTTCAGTGAGAAAACCTATTACCATGGGAGCCATGCTAGATGGATAAAGGACTTTTGCCTGAAAAATCCAAGGGTGAGAATCAAGGATGGGATAAAGTGGCTATGACTACAGAGGTAGGGGCATGAGGAGGGAAGTAACTTCACATGATCATTTTGTGTCATGAAGACCGGGTAATTTAGAAAGAGTTGAAGTTTATTTGACTTCTGGTACTAGAGGCTGGGAAGTGCCAAGTAGTGCCCCAGCTCAGCATCAGTGAGGGTCTTCCTGCTGCATGACACCTGATGAAGGATGTTGCATAGCAAAAGGTGTGCCAGCTCTGTTTTTCTTCTTTTTAAGAACACACCAAGAGGGCCCCATCTACATGGCCTCATTTAATCCTAATCACCTTAGAAGGATTCCACCTCCAAATACCACGAACTTATGAATTGAGGAATCCATGCAAACTGTAGCACTGACCAGTGGCAGATTTACAGTGCCTGCTCTTTATGCTGTGTGTGTTACCGGTGTGTATGAGCCAAAGGCACAGAAAAACATGGAGCGAGACAGAGAGAGGGGAGGGACAGGGGACCCACCCTCCTGAGGATAACTTTGAGTCAATTTGCTCAAGAACAACACAAAGGAGTCCATTCAATTTGGTCCAATATACTGGGTCAAAGAAAGCAATGGAAGAAATCTATACTGATGCCCAATCATCTTCCACATCCACTGAGACTTAGCCCAGCCAGGGTAGGTACAGCCCAGGCAAGTGAGAAACAGGCACAAGGATCTGTGGAGACACAATTCCCTGGGAGTCCCACTCCTTCTCCAGCTTCCATAGGCAGTTGCTTATGGACATGGAGTAGACAGGTAATTCTGACATGGAGTAGACAGGTTGAAGCACCCAAGTGTCAGAGGACATATTACTTGTGGGCTGCTTAGAATGGCGCTCAGGTACATGGGAAGGATCAGCTCTATGAAGGAGATTCAAGAAAGTCACAGGCTGTATCTCTGAGTCCAGGTCTTATTATAGACTGGGAGTGCCAGTAATTTCAGATAGGCATAAATACTGAGAAAAACAAACCTGGTTCATAACATAGAAAACAGAAGTGAGGACAAAGCCTGGTGGCTTTAGCAGGAATGGAAGAGAGGATGCTTCTATGATGGCAAGGTTTGTCATAAATCTGAATTAGCACAGGAGTACACCCACTCAAAATCTAGGGTGACACATTCTAGCCAGGAGAACTAACTACACAATATAGTTTCTTTTACGCAGTAGAGTTTCTTGATCTGTTGGTAATTATATAATAGAACACTTGAGACTAGGTAGTTTATAAAGAAGAGGGGTTGATTTCTTCCCATTCTAGAGTCTGGGAAACCTCAGAGCATGACCTTCCTACTGCTTAGTGTGACAGAGGCTATGTATGAGACAAACTCATCCTTTCACAATACTGGCCTTAATCCATTCATGAGAAGGTTGTCCTCATTCATCCCCCAATCTCCTCTTAAAGGCCTAACTCTTAGTGCTGTTACCATGACAACGAAATCTCATCATGAGTCTGGAGAAGGCGTTCAAACCGTGGCACGCAGACTTACCAGTTCAAAACTATGTGAGTTCTATAATTAATTACTGCTTGGGCAATAATTTTATCTTTTGTTTAACATTATATCTGTTCAAAAGCCTAGTAATCCTGAAGAATATGGACCTCAGTTGCAAAGAGGGAAAACTTAGCAGAGAGAACTGGCATCCAGTCAAATGTACTGTAGCCTGGAGCTGAGATCCCAGCTACAGAACCTGCACTGAATGTGCTTGGAAATGGGTGCACCAGCTGATTTCCTTCTGGGCCTGGCCTCTTGTATGGACTCTTATCCCATCCCCAGAGTTCCCAGCCTTCCAACCACATGAGTGCTCAGATGGCTGGATAGCTGCAACAATAATTCCTGCTTCAAGATTCTGGTGAGTCTGGTTACCGAGAAACACAGCATAGCAGGGTCTTATTGGGCCTGCAGCAATCAACCACAGGGTAAGGGAAGAAGAATCCACAGAGGCATTCATGGAAAAGAGGTGGTTTGCAGTGGGCCTCAGCTAATGGGATGCTCTGAAGCTGCCATGGTCTTCCACACACTTCCCAACCTCACTGTCCCGACAGCACACATTGTAGTTACTGGGTGCAGCTGCCACAGCAGGGACAGGAGAAGCTATGTAAACCACCTCCTCACTCTTTTTCTTCAGCCAATTCTATGGATTTGGGGGAGGGAAAGTACCTGAGCTTGAACTCAATGCCTCACATTCTCACTTGACTTTACTGCTCAATGTTGGTGTTCTACTATTTGAGCCACACCTCCAATTCCAGCTTTTTGCTGGTTAATTGGAGATAATATCTCAAAATTTTTCCTATCCCAATTGGCTTCAAACTGCAATTCTTAGATCTCAGCCACCTGAGTAGCTAGGGTTATATGCAGGTTGGGATTGCAAGACCCTGGTCTCTTCTCTTTCTTTCTTTTTCATTTCCCAGCCACAATGTGAAGAGTTGGCCCAACAGTTTGCATTCCCTGACTTGATGTACAGGCCATAAGCAATGAACCCAGTTGTCTGCTAACTAAAACCTCCGAAACTATAAGCTAAAAAAAACCTTTCCTCTTTATAAACTGACCTCAGATATTTTGTTACAATAGCAGAAAGCAGCCATCAACAATTCCCAGAAAAGGATTTTGCTGTAAGTTGCCCCATAAACACCTCCAGGCAGCTGGGAATGAGTCCCTCAGTCCTGAAAGGGGATTCAGATTTACACCAGAGCATCCACTGTGCACTACTTCTCAGAGAGATTCTGACAGAGTAAATCAGTCTGAATGGAAGAATCAGGAACTGCCATCCTTGAGTAACTAGAAATAATATTCTAATCAGTGAAAACGAGTGAGAGAAGCAGCATCTCTAGCAACATCTATCACCAGACACTGGTAATGGGTCATTTCCTGGTGGTCTGCCACACATCTGAGTGACATGGTCCACATTGAAGAGTCAGTTTGCACATAGAGTTATTTCCTCCTATGATTCTAGCAGCTCTCTGCTAGTGCTATCCAGTCTTCCTGCCTGACTGATGTCTTCCTTAAATCAACATTCCTTTTGCTTTTGATTCTTGCATCACTTTTTTTTCTTTTTTCTTTTTTTTATTGTAAAGATACTATACAGAGGGTTACAGTTACATGAGTGAGGTAATGAGTACACTTCCTCTTGAACATTGTTAACCCTCCATTGTTTTCCCCCTACCATCCCCTCCCTCCCTACCTTCCCTGAGGTTCTTTTTTTTTTTATTGTGATTAAGTGATTACATAATTTCCGGAATTTCACAGTATTGTGGAATAAGAAGCTCATTTAAAGTCACAAGTTCATTCTAACTTTCCTGGAGCAAATTGTCTATCACAGTCTGTAACATATAACGGTGTTCACATGTTATACACCATACATGTGATCAGCAGCATGGGGATATTTAGTAGTGGTTCGACCAGATGAGTGGGAGTTCTTTGTTTCTTAAGTTCTGTTAGTTTTGTCGTATCACCTAACATTTTGGATTTAGCATCCACTTATCAGGGAGACCTCTTGCATCACTTTAAATAACAAATTCCCTGTATTGAATTTTCTTTTTATAAAAATCTAGAGTGATTCCTGATTTCTGGTAAACTCAAGATGATACAGTCATTCTGATATAATTGATATAACTGAGATAATTCCATATTTGATCATCTAAATCATTTAGTTGAAATATTTATTCTTTTGTGAGCCCCTCACAGTTGGCAAGGTGATTTGTCAGCATTGGTTAACTCTTTGTTGTCCTACGCTGGAAATATGCCCAGAAGACAGGTTGCTCCCTGGCATCACCAGTATGTAATGTGACATGTGTCCAACAAACATAGATACCAACATAGATGCCACTTGTATATGCCAGGTCACTCTTCAATTACTTTAGAATTACCTGACAGCATAAGTTTCAGCCCTCTTCATTAGATGATATCCATGTGTTATGCATATTGAATCTGCAAACAATTTTATCAACCTAATTTGTTGTGTACACATGTGGCAAAGGATGAAACCCAAGGCCTCACATGTAACAGAAAGCTCTTTAGCACAGAATTATACCCAAAACCTACCATCATATTTTAAAACATGTACAAAATATTTTAGCATAGAATTGCATATCACCCTCTTTCCTCTCCAGCACAGTAGTAGAAGGCCTTACTCACATGCACACCCATTCAACCTCAGGGACGGTGATAAATTATGGTATTCATGTATTCTTCATCCTGCAGAGTCCTAAGAGATCAAACTTCGTGGACATTTCTGGCCTAAACAATTGGAATTTTTCATTTGGAATTAACTTAAGGGCTACTCAGGACGTAAGGACTAACTCAAAAACTACCATCTTAGTTTCAGCCCAAACAGTCCCCATGTCGGGCATCTCTGTGGGTACACAGAGACAAGTTTAGTCACACAACCAAAGGAGGGAAGTGTCTGGTAGCAGTGGCCACGTGTTTGTTCTCTCTTTTCTAGTTCAGCGGGTCTGTGTTGATTTTACAAAGTCCCAGAAAGGCATGGTCAGACCATTCCTACATGAGGCATGGTCAGACCATTCCTACATGGTCTCCTGAGGCTGATTCAAATTCACTCAGTGAATTTAGGCCCAGACCAAGGGAGCCAGAGCACAGACTTGCTAATAGTCTGTAAGCCTGCCAGTATACTTACTTGTCTGTCAAATGCGCTTGTCTGAGAAATGTGTTTGAGTGGAAGCTGACCAGTCCAAGAACTTGAGGACTGGAGTCCCCTAAAAAACATACAGCCTCACTCATCTTATTGTGTCTGATAGAATCTTTCAAACAGAGTTCCTATAAATGAATAGATAATGAATCCTATTCTGGGAAAAATAATCCTAAAAAATCTCAATTTGTAAAAAAAAAAACATGTGACACCCCTTCCTGGAGTCATCCATTTGCTATTACATCAATAAGCAAATAAACAAGGTTGTACTAAATATGTATCAGTCATACTTCTTGGCATTGAAATGTAGGAAGAGTAAAGGAAACATTGAAATGCTGTTCCCAGATTCACACTGGAAAAAAAACAGGTTCCCTCTTGAACCTGTTCTTCCTTTTGATCAGCACCAGCACCCCCCCAAGTGCCTTTAGCTTTGCTTATGGTTTAAGCATTTGTGCATGGTGTGGTAACATTTTTCTCAATCCACATCTGCCTTCACATATGAGGATCTGGGCTGTTTTTTTACTTTATGTTATCCTTACAATATAATTTTTCAGATAGGGTAAGCCCCAGTGTTTCTAGGCTTAATATAGTGGTCACTTCTAAAACTGTCATATGTTCAGTGATGTCAACTTTGGGATAAAGGAAAAGTCAGGGGCTGCCACATGAATATGAATGAAACAGAGAAAACAGTGGCAGTCCATCTTGATAAATCATCAATCGGTAATTCAGTTCTATATATTGAAGTACTCATTTTTAAAGCACTGTATTCTGAAAGCTTCAGCCCTAAATAGGAGTGACTTGCAGGTTGTAATCTTGTTTCACTAGCTATACAACAGACAAGGGCCTCATATCTAAAATATACTTAGAATACAAAAAATTATATCCTCCAAAATCAAATCCTCAGAGAAACAACTACCCCATTGATAAGTGGGCTAAAGACTTAAAGACAGACTTCTCTGAAGAGAAAAATAAGAATGTCCAATAGACACAGAAAGAAATAAATGCTCAACTCCTCTGGCCATAAAAGAAATGCGAATCAAAACATTAAGATTCTACCTCACCCAGTTAGAATGGCTATAATCAAGAAATCTAATAAAAGATGCTGCAGAAGATGTGGCCAAAAGGGAACTCTACTGCCTTGTTGGTGGAAGTGTGAACTTGTTCAACCACTCTGGAATGCAGTATGGAGGTTCCTCAAAAGACTACACAGAGACCTCCCCTATGACGAAGCAATCCCACTTTTGGGAATTTACCCAAATGAAGACAAACAAGGCCAAGCTACCAGCACAACTATGATTATCACAGCATTATTCACCATAGCTAAGATATGGAACCAACCCCGAAGCCCCTCAGTTCAAGAAAATGTGGTATATATACAATGGAATTCTGAGGCCAGAAGTTATTCTGTTTATGTTGAACTTTAGGAATGAGTCTATGATGGTTTGATAAGGATTTGCATAAACTCCTATTTCTCCAGCCTTTCTTAATGTGTATTAAACATTTAAATAACTTAGAAGAGCTATTATTTAGGTTCTTCTTGAGATAGGAAAATCAACATGACATCTGGAACTATAACTACAAGGGTGAATGACCATAATATGCTTTTTAAATTTAATAATAAATGAGAAGAGTGGAAACAGGAGTCATTATTTTCTGTTCTGTGTACATCATGGTCTTTGCTTATTCCCCCCACAGCATCTGTGAGTAACAAGGAAATCACCATTAGTGACCTTTCCCATGACTCTTTGCAGGTTGTGTCAAGCCCATTTCCCTTTCCCTTCATGGAAACACATAGCTGTTTTACTTACCTATGGACTTGGTCCAGGTCCTTATTTCTTATCATGGCAATGTGTTAGCTAAACAACATATTGACTTAGCTCAGGAGGTTTTGTTTCTATAATTGTGCAAGTACTTCCAACAAATTATAAAATCAGATGATGCTTCCTAATTAAGAGCTTCAGAAAATACAGTTATACTCTGTTTAGGGCTTTGAGGTTCTTGTAAGGACCCTGAGAAAGATTCAAAACTTTGTAGAAACATACTTTAGGAGCAATATATACAATGCAAATACTATCTTTCATTGAGTAAAGTCATATTTATGAAATCTCAGATGACATACAAAGAAGGTAAGACAGGGCCAGGCTTCCTGTCCCCTTCTCCTACGGAAGGGCTTGGCAATTCAAGCACTGCTCTGCTTTTTCTAATTAGCATATTCTCCCCTGAAACCCAATATGTAAATGCATACACCAATGTTGCCATGCCATCTGCCTCTGAGTTAGTCTTTACTGGCCAAAACATCCCAGATGTACTGCCAAGCCTACCAATAAAGATTTAATGGGAACTTACAAAGGGAGAATATCTGTGTCAGTGACACAAACAGGATTCACTCCCTGCTAGACCATCCTTACTGCACAGGTAACTTGTTCCACTAAATAAAGAGAAACTCAGGATCTTCGATAAGGGCATGTGCCTGTCATTCTAGTACTTGGGAGGCCAAGATAGCAAGACTGAAAGTTCTAGGCCAGCCTGGGATTCACAGCAAGATCATCTGTCAAAAAGGAGGGAAGTAAGGAGGAAGAGGGAGGAGGGAGGGAAAAGCAAGGAAGGAAAACAGCAAGGGAAGGAAAATGAGTGATTCTGAATAGAAGGCCCTGAACACTCAGACACATTAAATTTTTGAACTCCTTCAAGAGTTTTGAAAAAATTAAATTAAAAATTTTTAATGTAAATTTATGTCCAAGGACTCCCACAAAATACATTCAAACTGCATAAACTATGTTATGGAAAATAAAGTATCTTACCTTGCATCGTTGCTTTTGTTGGTTCTGAGAAGAGAGGAATGAGCAAGAGGTAGATAAGGTAGACAAAGGACAGTCCATTATATCGGAATGCACACGCTGTGATTGGGAAGAAAGGAGAGAGAGAACATCATTAATGACAGGGTAACAGAACCTGAGGTGTATATAAATGATGCAATGGTACCAATTATTACTAGATTAAATACTATCACTTTCTACATACATATGTCAATCTCAAAGTAATAAATTTTATATTATTTCATATTCATTATGAAATAATGAATATGAAATTTGCTGTGAAACAGCAAATTAAAACACATGATTCCTGCTCTTTAAATCTCAGTAGGAAGTATCGCAATTAAGTTAGAGGAGAAATTAAAATTGTAACAATGACAATGATTTTAATATACAACAAAATACGTAAATTATGACATTAAAAAATAAAATGTTGGGAAAAGTGTGGTTGGAAAGTGTAAATATTTAAAGTTGTATTGTCATCAGCTTAAAATATCCTGTTAGAGCTATAAGATGCTTTCTGTAAGTGTAATTGTAACCATAAAGCAAAAGCCCATAGTAGATTTACAAAAGGAAAAGTAGGATATCAAAGCATAGAAAGTCTCAAAACAAAGGAGGGAGGAAAAGAAGAAAGGAAAGAATGAAGGAAATGAACAATAGGACAGCAATGAGCACTCTTCGATATTGAGTGTGAATGTACTAAATTCTACAATCAAAAACAGTATGGCTAAATAGGCACTGTGCTGCTTACAGGAGGTACACTCCACTTTTAAGGACAGACATAGACTAGAGGTGAAGGGATAGAGAAGGATATCCATACAAATGGCAATGCAAAAAATATAGAGGTAGCTATACTTACATCACATAAAATATAACTTTAAATTAAAAAAAATATAAAATGAGTCAAGAAAAATCATTAAATAGTTGTAGAGAAAGTCTAGCAGTTGTAAATTTATAAGAGCACTAAGTATGTAAAGTAAATGATGACTGGTGTAAAGGAAGGGAGACTCTGCAATATAGTAATAGTCCAGCTTTCAGCAATGAACAGATCATCCAGGCAGAAAATCAATGATGAAACATCAGACTGAAACTAATGTTAGACTCCATGAATCTAACAGAGAGAGTAGCAATATCTCATTCTTCTCCAGTATCCATGACAGATTCTTCTGGACAGAATACATGTCACAAGCTGGGCACCAATGGCTTAAACATGTAATTCTAGCTACTCAGAATAAGGCAGGATAGCCTAGGGGAAATGAAGCATGGTAAATGGCTGCCAGGGATTCAAAGACTCAAGCTTAAAGCTTGTCCATCTACTTCCCTTAAGATTAAGGAAACAAAGTCATTTTAGGGGAAATGAAGCCAGATAACTTAAGGAAACTGAGGCCTGGTGAAGGCAACTCAGAAATATGGTATTGAAAAACTTAGAAATGCTATCTTTGCTTCAAAGAGAGACAACAGGATTCATTCATTTATGAGGGATGCATTTATGTTTGCCTTCCTGAGAAAAATGCTTCCCCAAACTTAAGCCACCTGCCCCAAAATGCAGATAGCACCTATGAAAGCACCCACACTCTGTTAGAGTGCCCTTCTGTGTGTCTTTATCTGTCTTCTGTCTGTCTGCTTGCCTATTTGTTTACTTAATAAAGCTCTGCCAAATTTTCTTAGCGCCATGACTTGTCCAGAAATTCTTTTTTTTTATTGTGAAAATACTGTTCATAGGGGTTACAATTACATGGGCAAGAGAACAAGTACATTTCTGATCAAGCATTGTGGCCTCCTCCTTTGTTTCCCCTTCTCATCCCATCCTCCCCCACTGCCCCCCCACCCAACCCTCCTCCCCCTCTCCTCCCCCCTACCAAAGTTGTAGAGTTCGTTTTCTTATTCTGCAATCAAAGTCAAGGATGCTAAGTGAAGAGTTCCTATCTTTAAAGGGAAGCTTCACTAAACCTCACCTCCACCCAGTGACGAGGAGACTGAGATATGAGGATCATGGTTCTAAGCCAGCCCAGGAAAGTCTGTGATACTCTTATCTCCAATTAATTGCCAGAAAACCAGAAGTGGTGCTGTGGCTTAAAGTGGTAGAGAACTAGCCTTGAGCATAAAGAGCTCAGAGAAAGCACCCAAGCCCTGAGTTCAAGCCCCACAACCAACAACAATAAAGAAGAATACATGTCCCACCACAAACCAGTTCCCAAACATTTAAGAAAAGTGAAATCTACCAAGTGCCTTTACTAGACACAATAAAAGGAAACTAGAAATCTGTAGTGGAAGGAATTAAAAAAAAACTCATAAACACATGTAGAGTAAACACCAGGTTCCTCAACCACTAAAGGGCCAAAAGAGAAAAATTCTAAAACATAGTGAGAAAATTGAAAATAGACATAGAGCAGACCCAAATTTATGGGGTGCAGCAAAAGCAATTCTAGGCGAAAAGTTTACTAAATTCTAAGAGAGAGAGAGAGGGAGAGAGAGAGTTCAAACTAACATTGTACCTCAAGGAACAATAAAAGGACAGATTAAGCCCCAAACTAGAAAGAAGGAAATGATAAAATCAGAACAGAAATAAATGAGACTATAAAAAATGAGAGTATAAAAATGATTAAAACATGAGTGAATCTAATAGTTGATAGTTTTGAAAAGATAATCAAAATTGATAAAACTTTGACCAAGAAAAATACAGAGAAGACTCAAAAAGTAAGAAAAGAAGTGAAAGAGATATATCACACAAATAGAAAAGATTATGAGATGAAAATCCCTCCACCACTACCCCACCATGGACAGCCTAAAGGAAATTCCCAGATACAGGTTACTAAAGAAATAGAAAATATAAACACACCAAACATGAATAAAGAGACTGAGTCAGTAATTAAAGTTGCTTATCAAAGAAAAGTCTGGGTCCGTATGCCTTAACTGCTCGGTTATACCTAACAGCCAAAGAAATATTTCTCAAATTCTCCTAAAAAATTGAACAAGTAATTCTCCTAAAAGACTGAAGAAGATACAGACAAATTTCCTGATATTCATAGCTACAACATTGTGTCTTCAAATATACTGACAAATTAAATTTAATGGCGCCTTCAAAGGTTCATTCAACAAGATCAACTGGGCTTTATCCTAGGAATGTGAGGATAGTTCAATATTTACAATTCCATAAATGGGTTAATAACATGAAGGACAAACCCACCTGACCATCTCAAAGACGCAGAAAAATTTTGATAAAACTCAACATTTTTTCATGGTCAAAACCCTGAGTAAATTAAATGTGTAAGGAATGTTCCTCAACACAATAAAACGAATACATAAAATCCCACAGCTAATAGGATACTAAACAGTGAGAAGTTAAAAGCTTCCATGAAACATATATATATATATATATACATATATACATATACATATATATGCAACCCTAAAGTTGTTACTAAAATTTGTTTGAATTTTTAATTCAATTAAGTTAAAATGCAATCCTGCTTCTTAACTGGAATTGAAGTTTCTTCTAGGAGAATGCAAAGACTTTGATTATTCATTCCATCAACAATGCTATGTACATGGACATAAGAGGTTTATCTTTGTTGTTCTTTTTAATGTACTATGTGATATTTTGCTTCTTTTATATTTTTCCCCTATGGTTTATCCTCTGTTGTCACTTACTTGGTTTTGGTACCCTGGGTATTGTGTATGTATGTATGTGTGTGTGTGTGTGTATATATATATATATATATATATATATATATATATATGTTTATCTAAATTAGGGAAGAGGAACAACAAAATGGTGAGACAAAGGGCAAAGGGGGAACCAATGCAACAATGATACAAGAAAATATGTTGGAAATGATCTGTACAACTGTGGGGAGTTTGAGAGGGAGGGAAAGAGGGAGAAAATGAGGGAAGGGTAATAAGTTCTACAAGAAATGTACTCACTACCACCTTGCTTACATAACGGCAACCCCTCTATACATCACGTTGACAAAAAAAAATTTTAATGCTATGTGCAGCTAAGATATGGAACCAACCCAGATGCCCCTCAGTAGATGAATGGATCAAGAAAATGTGATATATAGATATATATGAATTCTATGCCTCTATCAGAAAGAATGACATTGTCCCATCTGTTAGGAAATGGAAAGACTTAGAAAAAAATATATTAAGTTAAGTAAGTCAGGCACAATGAAACACAGGTCCCATGGTTTCCTTTATTTGCAATAACTAGTACATGCCTAGGACAAGCAGAAAAGGAATGTACTATGTGATTTTTTTGTTTCTTTGTATGTTCCTCCCCCATGGTATAACCTGTTTTCACTGTATTTCATTCCAGTGCCCTACATCTTGTATATATACTTCTCTAATTTGTGGAGGGGAAGGGAAAAAAACAAAATGCTTAAATAGGGATACAGGATGACCCATTTTAACAATGAGATATACAAGACACGAACTTTACAACTTCGGTGGGGGTGAGAACTAGTTAATGTACTCGTTCTCTTGCTCATGTAACTGTAACCCCTCTGTACAGTATTTTTACAATTAAAAAACATACAAAAAATAAAAATGAAATGCTATGTGCTGGCTTAGGATATGACACATGGAAAGGTCAGAGGTCCTCACTGCCTTTGTGGGAGGCACAAAGAACAGACAATATCTTAAAACCTTTGGTGTGTTGGAAGGAAGTTCTGTGTCAGAAAAAAAGCGCAAAAGGAAAGGGGACGAACAGATGGGTGGGAAGGTGGGCTGTAGCATTCACTAGAAGTAAAAGGGTTTCAGGATAAGATGATATAGTTGATTCCAGAGTAGAGAAGGCAACATAAAAACCAAGCAGTCTTGTTGATCTTGTGGGGAACATGCCAGGTGATTTAGCCCTTTCAGCAAAATCACCAAAGAAAGCAAACCTGGCCTTTCTGGAGTGCCAAACACAGCCCCACAGAGAATCCTCCAGAGAACCAAATCACACCAGTTCTTGGAAAGTATCCAAATCCTGCTCTATTCACTCTAAATGACCCTTAGAGTGATTCTTCCTGCTCTTGGCTTGAGACTCCAGCTCCACTTCCCGCCAGTACCCACTCTGTACTGCTGCCCACTTGAATTACCCGCCCATCCTGTGCAATAATGCTCATGGACCCCTGACTCAGACACTGTCCACTGCAACCAGAACATGCCAACGCTTCTCTTCATTGGCATATTCCTACACAGACCCTCTGCAAATGAGATGCCTTCCTTTGGAGGTCCTCTAGCACATGTCCTACTTGTCACATAATCATTTGTTCATCTTGGTATCTATCCCAGCATCCAGGACGGTCTGCTCCATCCAAAGTGAACTTTTAAAAAAGAACTCAGAGCCTCTGATACTCAGGTGGTTTTTATGCTCAAGGCTGACACGGTACCCCTTGAGGAAATCTCCACTTTCAGCTTCTTTGCTAGTTAATTATAGATCAGAATTTCAGAGATATTTCTGGCTTTGAACCATGGTCCTCAGATCTTAGCATCTTAAGTAGCTAGGATTAAAGGCATGAGCCATCAGCTTCCAGCTGAGCAGTCTGGTTCTTGAGTAATTTCAAAATATATGACCCCACACCATAACATGTCATTATAGAGTATGTCCTTTTCCTCAGTTACATGTCAAAGTCCTGAGGAGGCCAGGCTCAGACCTTTACATGCATCCTCAGGGCTTAGCACCAGGCCTTCCTTGCACATGAAAGCAAATACTCTGCATTGCTTTGTTCTTTCAGTGTTTTGTAACTATATCCAGTAGAGTTACATCTTCATGACTATAACTGTGAAGCTAGGAGAAAGAAATCTATCTCTGTTTCCCACATCACAACTCTTAGCTATGATTATTTCTAGAACATTTCAAGGAGCTTAAGAAGAAGACAAAGATAAGCCAGTTGTTGGGACAGACAGCCTTTAAAAGGACAATGGTAACCCTGGCATTTACCTTGTGTATGTCAGTCTCCCTTCTTGAGTGTAGTCTGGGCCTTGTGACCTACTTCTAATTACTACAACACAGTAACAAATATTAAGATGCAATATAGAGGTGTAAAAGTATTGTGGTTCTGTTTCAGGTGCCTTTCTTCTTTCCTGATCACTCTAAAGAAAGCTAACCACTATATGGTAAGTTCCAGGTGGCAAGGAACAGAAATTTCCAGCCAATAAACCACCAGTAATCACATGTATAGCTTGGAAGAAGGTCCTTGCATGGTTGCATGCTGACTGGGGTATACCTTGGGTACAGTCTATGAGGGGTACTGAGGCAAATGACTCAGCTTAGCCAACTTGGTGACTCAGCTCTCAGGACTGTGGAGACCATGCCCATTTAGCAATTCACTGCTTGACTAATGAGATGCAATGACAATTGAATAATACCCAATCTTTAAAAAAAAGGCTATTGTGAAAATCTGAATTGTGTGTGTGTGTGTGTGTGTGTGTGTGTGTGTGTGTGTGTAAATGAGTCCCATTCAATGAATGACAGGGGACAAATTACTGGATTTTTTTGCATGAAACTGCTACCTTGGAGATATCTAGGCCTCTGAGGGTATAAAATGTTGTATCCAAGTGAGTTACCTCCATCTAGGGCAAAATACGACTTTGAACTTGGCAAGACAGCATAGTCAAGTTAGAAAAGCCTTAGAAGGCGAACTTTTCTTCTTTATCAAGAGTGATGTGCCTTTGTCCAGGACCTGGAGACAAAGTCCATCCATCACTTTTCATAATGAGCCATCATATTCCAAAGCACAATGTTCTCTAAGCCCCACCCTCTCCAGGGCCTCTCAAGTCAGCTGCATCTCTATTCACTGTCTGGAGCATATTGTTGTTGGCAGAGCACTATAAGTGTTCAAATGAAACAGATGATCCACTTTAGCAAAGATTCCCTATGTCTCCACACTTCCAAGTTAGTTTTATTGTCCAGTAGTATCAGGAAATTTCTTTGGAAGGAAGACAACAGCTTATGGTAATTTCTTAAATAAAGGCCCTGGTCAGACCTAGAACAATGAAATTAAAATCCAAGATGAACAAACCAAATGATCATGTCTGGAATCTTAGCTACTCAGGAGACTAAGCTCTGAAGATTTGGGCATTTTTTTTGTCAGTTGTGGGGCTTGAACTCTGGGCCTGAGTGCTGTCCCTCAGCTCTTCAGCTCAAGGCAAGCGCTCTACCACTTGAGCTACAGCACCACTTCCAAGATTTGGGGCATTTTGAAGATACCTCAAGCAGAAATGTCTATAAGACTCCAACTTCTTATTAACCAGCAAAAGTCAGACTAGATACTTGACTCAAATAGAAAAGCACTAGCTTCTAGTGAAAATGACAAGTAAAAGCTAAAGACCCTAAGTTTAAGCCCTAGAATCAACACACACACACACATACACACACACACACAATAAAGATAAACTTTATAAATAATGTCACTGGGCTGGGAAGGTGGCTCAGTGGTAAAGCGCTTGCCTTGCATGCATGAGGCCCTGGGTTCGATTCCTCAGCACCATATAAGCAAAAAGAAAAAAAGCCAGAGCTGTGGCTCAAGTGGTAGAGTGCTAGCCTTGAGCTGAAGAGCTGAGGGACAGTGTCCAGGCCCAGAGTTCAGGCCCCACGACTGGAACCAAAAATAAAAAATAAAGATTAAATAAATAAATACAATGTCACTGCTTAAGCTAGTAGCATTCCCATTTGCCTCTAGTTAATTTTATTTTCTAAAACTGAAATTTGGCATGCAATTTTGAAAGAAAAATCTCTGCGAGTAGGAAAAATGATAGCCTTCATATGGATAACTTATGATCTCTCAACAAAGGGGGAAATCCCTTGCAAATATGAAATTGTTATGACCACATAACATTTACATGAATACTTGTGTTTCATGTATAATTATTTCCCTTTTACCAGAATATGATCCCAAAGAAATCTATAGTACTTCAAGACCATAACTGTGTTGTTAAAGGGAAATGTGCTCTGAGATGAATTTTTAGCAAGATCAAAACACCATTCTACTATTAATGGCAGGGAAACAGGCCCTTCTGTGTTTAGAGCTCCTTTCCCACTAAGAACATTCTAAATTCTCTTTCTCACTCCAAAGAGTTTGTTTATTTTAACAGTTGCCAGAGCAGTAGATAATCTGATACACATTACTCAGAATAAGCAGCCTCCGTACCAAGTGACAAAATAGTTCTGTCAATTCAGCAATTCTAGAAATTCCTGTTTCTTTTTTTAATATTTTTCTTTCTATACTCTGAAGAAGCGATTTCTTTTCTTTAAAAGATGTCTTCTCGAGATTATGGTTATCTTATAAAGTTTTAAAAAAGAGAAAGAGAAACAGCTGCAAAGTATTTACAAGGAGACAGGAAACAAATTAAACAATTGTAGATTCTCTCCAAGGAAACGAAAACTATCAAAGAAACTCAAGACAGGAAGAAGTGTTATGTCACCTGATTCATTGTCTATGTGTGTAGAATTAGGTCTCCATTGTGTGTTGCTGTACTTTACATCCTGCTAAAACTGCTTTTCAAAAAGTGACACTCAGGGACAGTGAGCAATTGAGAC
Source organism: Dipodomys ordii (assembly GCF_000151885.1). NCBI lineage: Eukaryota > Metazoa > Chordata > Mammalia > Rodentia > Heteromyidae > Dipodomys > Dipodomys ordii. Next base: position 1,295,148 of record NW_012267442.1, read on the forward strand.
AGGAGCATTCTCTACCCTCTGTCTGACCTCTATACCCACTGGAGGTCATCCCAAGGACTTTCTTCAGACCAATACAAAATTATGATTTCTTTAAAACAGATGATCCTACTACCATTCAGAAAGGCCAAGATACAGACTTATATACCTTCTCCTACCGTGGAACACCTATATGACATTCTTCATGCACACAAAAGAAATAGTTGTGACCCCAAAGATTAATAGAAGAAAATACGCTCTTACATTTAACATTCCTGTGCTTTGATTTTGACCCTTTATCCAAAGATAAATGAAAGATGAAATCATTGCAAAAAGTATGTTAATCCAACATTGAATCAGTCACTCATTTATTATATATTTCAAGAAACAGAAATATTATACTACACATTAATTTTGTCAAACAAATTGGTTAAGCAAAGCATGGAGTTAGTTACTTGAGTGAGTGAGATCAGGAGCATTGAAGTTCAATATGCAGGTGTTACAAACATAGTTCACAAGAGCCCTTCTCAACCAATAGCTGGATACAGTGATGTACACATGTCTTCCTAGCTATTTTATGCCCAGGCCATTCTGGGCATAAAAGTTTGCAAGACTCTGTCTCAATAGAAATAATCTGGGCCTGCAATAGACACATGAAGAAATGCTCAACCTCCCTAGCCATAAAAGAAATGCAAATCAAAACAACATTGAGATACCACCTCACCCCAGTTAGAATGGCAAAAATCAAGAACTCTAATAACAACAGATGCTGGAGGGGATGTGGACAGAAGGGAACCTTACTTCATTGTTGGTGGGAGTGTAAACTTGTTCAACCACTTTGGAAAGCAGTATGGAGGTTCCTCAAAAGACTCCACATAGAGCTCCCCTATGACCCAGCAATCCCACTTTTGGGCATTTACCCAAATGTTTACAAACAAGACCACACTAAAGCTACCAGCACAACTATGTTTATTGCAGCATTATTTACCATAGCTAAGATATGGAACCAACCCAGATACCCCTCAGTAGATGAATGGATCAAGAAAATGTGGTATATATACACAATGGAATTCTATGCCTCCATCAGAAAGAATGACATTGCCCCATTTGTTAGGAAATGGAAAGACTTGGAAAAATTATATTAAGTGAAGTAAGCCAAGCCCAAAGAAACATAGGTCCCATGATTTCCCTTATTTACAATATCTAGTATATGTATGAGTCAAGCAGAAAAGGTCAGATAAGGTGATGTTAGGAAAATGAACCCTAAGATATGTATTTCAAAGGTTTTTTTCTTTCATGCATTTGTTTCTAACGCAATTATAAGATTATTTCTTTGTTGCTTTGTATGTCCCTCCCCCACAGTATACCCCTGCTTTCACTGTATTTGATGTCGGTATAATTTGTGGAGGGGAAGGGGAAAAACAAGTCATTTAAATAAGGATACAGGTGGACCCGTTGCAACAAACAATGAGAAGTACAAGTTGTCATGTCAAAAATGAACTTTACAACTTGGGGGGGGGAGGATTGGGTGGGGGGAGGGAGATAGGAAGGGATGGGAAGGGTAAACAAAGGAGGAGGCTTACAATGCTTGATAAGAAATGTACTCACTATCTTGCCCATGTAATTGTAACCCCTCTGTACAGTATTTTCACAATAAAAAAATTAATAAAAAAAAGAAAGAATCTGGGCCTGGTGGCATACACCTCTCAGCCCAGTTATGGTAGAAAAAGTGGAAAAACTGGAGGTTCAATAAGGAACTGCAACTGGACCTGGAAAGTAACCAGTTGAGAAAGAGGCTGGAGGCATGGCTCAACAGTACTGAGCAAGCCTAGCAAGCATGAGGTCATGAGTTCAAACCTCAGTACCAGGAAGAAAAGAGAGAAACAAGTTTTGTTTTGTTTTAATTTTTTGTCATTTATCTTAAAGATCAAATCCAAGAGGGCTTTGTAGATGCTTCACTGTGTTTCTAAAGAGTATTAAAAAGGTAGGATTATGTTCTGTTCTGTTTTCTACTATTACATATAGATAATGGTTAAATATTAACAACAGTATTTAAATCCCTGAACTCATCCTGATAAATTGAACAGTTTGCATTAACTTAAAAAAGTGGGTTTTGGGGCTGGGAAGGTGGCTCAGTAGTAGAGCGCTTGCCTTGCATGACTGAGGCCCTGGGTTCAATTCCTTAGCACCACATAAGCAAAAGAAAAAAGCGGGAAGTGGCGCTGTGGCTCAAGTGGTAGAGTGCTAGCCTTGAGCTGAAGAGCTGAGGGACAGCGCCCAGGCCCAGAGTTCAGGCCCCACGACCAGACCCCCCCCAAAAAGGTGGGTTTTTTCCTCTTTTATAAATATCATTTAATGTTTACATCATTTTATAAGCCTATCCAAAGAACTTATTTCATTTAAAACTCAAATCCTTATGCTCAAGTTCAACCTTGCATATGTTACATAAATCTCTCTGATAGAGAGATTGGTACTCATGATGGCAAATGTGGAAATAAAGCTTTATGCTCATATATGATTTCTTAAGCTATATGCAAATTATATTAAAATTTACAAAGATTTAGGTATAGCTTGGTGGTCCAATGCATGTTTAGCTTTGCAAGGCTCTACGTTCAATTTCTAGAAATAAAAAGAAAAAATAAACAGGAAGGAAGGAACGGAGAGACGGAGGAAAGAGCAGGTAAATAGGGAGGAAAGAAAGGAGAGAAGGGTAGAAATGTTACTAGACTCCATCGCTAAAATAACCAGTAAAATCCAGGTACTAATGGCTCATGCTTGTTATCCTAGCTACTCAGAAGGCTGAGATTCAAGGATCACAGTTTGAAGCTAGTCTGAGTAGAAAAATCCCAGTACTCTTAACTCCAATTAACTAGTAAAAATCTGAAGTGGAGGTGTGGCTCAAGTGGAAGAATACCAGCCTTGAACTAAAACGCCAAGCAAGAGAATAGGCCTTGAATAAATTATTGTTTATGTCATAAAAATAAAATTTCCTGGTGGTATGCTTGTAGTATTTTTGGCTCAGACCTTGATATAACTATTAGCTGTGCACTTGAGTGAGGTTGACTGTCAGAAAAATCTGAGGTCTCCTAAAATTCCAGAACTAGATGTTTTATTTTTCATGCCTTTATTTGTGCCCTGGATTTGCTAACTGGTGCTTAATGTTTCAGGATTTTCATAATGAGATTACTTTGGTATCAGAGCCTACTTCCAAGAAGTTGGTAGAAGTCAAAGCCACTAAGAGACCCAGCTAGACAATTTCACAGAGTTCAGTAGTTTTTGTCCACAAGCATTATTGCTGTACTTAGCAAAGGGACAGGGACAGGAGAGTGCATAATCTGCCTCTATTGGCCTCTCAGCCAACACCTTGTTACCATCCACAGATAAACCTAAACCTATCACCAGCATATAGGAATAGGGACTATATCCTGTTTATTATACTATTTCCAGTTTCTATTCCAATTGCTAACATAGTAAGCACTCCGTATTAACTGAAAGAATAAATTCTGACTTCTTTTCTCTGCCAGCTAACAATTTTCTCTACACAGAAACTAGTCACAATTCATAACCTGGTCAAATGCTTGTCTTCGCTTTAAGAAAGCCCTGGTGACTTCAACCAAAAGTCATGTCTGGAAGCAAAAGCACTTACAACATGGGAGTCAATAAGGATTTCTACAAAATGCAAGTTATAAAGAATTGTTGTACCTAGGCATAAACATGGAAATATGTTCAGGATATAAGTAAAACTGTACACTGTGTGAGCAGTCTATAAGATAGATGCTATAATGTCCCCCACTTAATGAAAACTAAGGCTCAGAAATGAAATGTAACTCATACAATGTAAAGAAAGAAGAAGGAAACATAAGTTCATAAAGGTTGGATCCATAATCCTAGCTACTCAGGAATCTGGAGGTCTGGAGGATCACAGTTCAAAGCCAGGTTAAGCAGAAAAGTCTGAGAGGTTCCATCTTCAATTAACCAGCCAAAAGCAGTGCTCAAATGGTGAAGTGCCAGCTCTGAGCAAGAAAGCTAAGCAAATATAATGCCCCGAGTTCAAACTCTGGTACTAGCAAAAAAAGAAAAAAAGAAAAAAAAGAAAGTGCAACAGACTACTGCTTCCCACAAGATATGTCTGCTTCTGGGAAGCGGGAGTAAAGAATATTTATGAGTGAGACTTAGGCATCTCTCTTGGGGGGATGGAAATAGATTGCTCTGTGCTAGAGAGAAAAAGAAGCACTTCCTGTTGTCCTGTTGGCTGTGTGAGTACAACAGTTCCAAACCCACCCTCCTGGACCTCTAGCTTTATCTTTCTTCTTTTCCTCCTTTAGTTAAAAGTGGGGAGGAATCTTCCAAAACTAAACTTAAAGGATTCAAGCAAATGGCATCCAACACTTTGTCCATAAGAATTAATATAGGAAATCTAAGACTGAATATAAACAATTTTAGCATGGCTCTGGAAGGGAAGGATGCACAGCAATTTCTCTTTGCCTTCTAACTCCATAGCAACCAATTGAGGTTGTTCTCACCTGTTTTGTTTCAATTTGGTTATCTCTTCCATGAACAAATGAATCCTCCAAAGCAGAAAAATGATTTTTTTTCAGCAATCCTTAGGAATATGTTTATTTTGTCCAGATTTCCTAGAATTGCAACCTGGAAACTAACAGAAATCTACCCCTCCCCTCCCTAGATTTCCTAAGGGCCGCAAATGCCTCTCCTTATGGCCTCCCAGATTGTAGTAACAGGAGCGATGGCAGGCATGACCTCCACTGCTCTACTGGGCTCTGAGGATTAGACCAGCCCCTCTCTCCACACCAAGGCTCCAGTCCACCTCACTCTTGTCCTACCTCTTTTCACTTAATCAGTAGCTGCTGGTAGGGCTGCACTGAATTCTGGACTAGGCAAATGTGAAGGTGTTGGTTTTCCATATGAAGCCTATATGGTAAAAATAACTTAAGCTGCTTTGCTGCTGCAAGATAGACAAATGCTACTTCACTTTGTAAGTAGGATAACAATCTGTGAGAAAAAAACAAATGTATTTGGTTGGACATTTTCTTAGGTAGGTTCTTGAGATACAAGACAGATCCCAAGAAAGCTCAAGGGGACAATGTGGTCTGTGTCTTCTGAAATGGAGAAAAAATAGAGAAAAGCAAAGCCACTAGACAGAACAAGGTCTTTAGGCTATGCTGTGAGCTCCCCTGGTGACAGGAGGACCTCAACAACTACCCTTGCAGCAAACAGTTGCTGCCAAACTCTGCAGGCTTTGGGCTTTGCCTTCCATCAGGGGTAGGGCAGAACCAAGTCCCTAGGAAGGAAGACTTCTGGAATCTGCAGACATCATCCCAGAACTCTGGGTTCTTACAGGCTTGTGTAGCTGGGACTCAAGGGGCAGGAGAACTTCTTAGGAAAGGTAGCTATGCAGTTGTTTGATTCTAAAACAACCAGTCCATTTAGCCCATTTTAATTCAAAAGCTAATTAATTCAATTAAGAGGAGGGAAAGGTGGAAAGGGACCCTAGTTATTAGATATCTAGTAGAATTGAATTTACTTTGTAATCTGTTGCTGAACAAATCAAATTTCACAGAGCATGTGCCAAATGCCAAGGAAATTGAACTGCTGGCACTTCTCCCATTACTTATCGCACTGGATTCACACTAAAGTCCTGTGAATTAGGAACCATCACCATTCTAGCAGAGAAAGAAGAAACAGAAGATAAGAGGGGCTGACTAATCGTGGAAGCAGTATGACATCCAGTATTCAAACCTCAGGTTCCTCTTTAAAAAATACATTAATAATTTATATTAATTGGATTTGTTGTAATACTTCTTTCTTTCTTTCCTAGGTTGTTTTTGGACAGTAATGCAGTTTGATTTTAAGGGATCACACTTGCTAGGCTAGTGCAATACTGCTGAATCTTATCTTCTGCTCTTTGTTGCACTGTTGTATTTTTATTTTTTTAGGGGACAGGAACTCTCTTCTGGCCCAGGCGTGCATTTGAGACCAAGATCCTCCTGTTTTAGGTTTTCCACATAGTTGGGATAACAGGCAGGTGTCATCATGTCCAGCTTCTTCCATTGAGATGGGAGTAGTATACTTTTCTGCACGGGCTAGCCAGGAACTGAAGTTCTCCCAATCTTAGTTTCCCACGTAAGCAAAATGAGAGATGTAAGCCACCAACACCCAGGTTTGTTGTGATACTGCTCTTTTTTTCTTTTCTTTATGAGTGATACCTGAGCTTGAACTCTTGCTCCCTGTGCATGCAAATAGCTGGTGCTCTACTACTTGAGTCAAGTTTCCATCTAGTATTTTGCTGGTTGACTGGAGATGGAGCCTTTCTGGGCTAGCTTTGAGATCCTCTAAATCTCAGCCTACTGAGTAGCTAGGATTGCAAGCATGAGCCATTGGTGCTAGGTTTCTTGTGACATTTCAACACATTCATATACAACACACTGATCAAATCAGTAATCAATAGCATTTCTACCTCCTTATCATTCCAGAAGCCCTAGAGATCCTCTCTTCTAGACTTTCAGAAAATACATAACTGGACTTCATTATCCTACAAAATACTTATTCCTTCTGACTGTTACCTACCTTCCCTCTATCCTCTCTCACACTGCCCTGGGTTTTGAACTCATGTCAGGGAGTGCTTTTCCCAAGTGAGCAGAGCCACACCTGCAGCCCTGTTTTTCCTGATCATTTTTAGGATAGAGTTCCATTTCCCTATGTGACTGAGCACAGTCCAGGTCAAGTGACTAAGTGAGCATGAGCCACCTAATTTTAGTTTTATCATCACTGGGATCCCAGTCATGCATCACAGAAACCAGATTCCTTTTCATGAAGATCTGGTCTTGAAGATTTTATTACACCCAGGCTAGTTTGGAACTGTGTTCTTCCCAATCTCAGCCTCACATATACTTTGGGATCCATGTAACACTGTGCCCAGCTAGGGGTTGAGACCTAAAAGGGTCTCAACAACTTTTCTGCCCAGGCTGGCCTCTAACTCCCTTTCTCAACCTCACAAGTAGCTAGGATTACAGGAATGAGTCACGGGTACCCTCCTTCCTTAATGCCTTCCTACCACTTATTGCCATCAGCCAAGACACCTCGCTATACCATATCCCCAGGACTTCCTCCTCCCTGGTTCTTCTACATCCAGAGTACTTCCTTATCTCTTGTTCTTTCTCCTCTCTCATTCTTCATTCTCTCTCAGTCCTCCTTGCTCATGTGCTCTGAGTTGGTTTCATTTTGATCACTGGTGATTTAATTGCACTTATGTTTGATAATTTTGATCCTAATAAGAATACCATTTTAACAATTAGAGATGCTAGAACTCTAGCAGATATCATACCCCCAGGCAAACTTGATCTCTCAGTTTTCAAGAGATCTGGTTGTAGATGGAACAAAACACAATATAGCTCACAGAATCTTCTTTCTTAGAAACTTAGAAAGGATTGTCATGCTCTTCCTTTGTCTCAACTAGTTGTGGGAGAATAATGGCAATTACTAACAGCAAGCCTACTGCATCATCTAAGAATAGTTTCTATGGCACCATTTAGCTCTACAGTTTATCCATTTGACTCTCTCAATCAAATCTGAATGGAGAAACTAGAAACAATGATTGTAAAGCAAATGATCCAATGAGAGAATGAACACACTGTTTTATCCTCACAAAATAACACAAGCTGTTGTCATTTTTAAAGATGAACATAATGAGATTGCCTATGAATAAATGCCTTCCCCTGAGTCATGTTTATACGTAGGCAATAACAGTCCAAGAATCAAAACTGGATCAAGGTGACTCTGCTCTTTGATAGTAACTCTCATCCATAACATTGTTTATTCTAAAATTGGAAATCCTCTGCTGGACTCCAGAGGTTCATGTCTGTAATTCTAGCTACATAGGAGGCTGAGATCTGAGGATCACAGTTTGAAGCCAGCCCAAGCAACAAAAATCCAAAAGTACAAGTGTGGCTCAAGTAAGGGAGGCACAGTATTGAGCAATAAAACTAAGATAGAGCACCCAGGCTCTGAATTCAAGACCAATTACCAGTCCCTTGACCCCAACACGCACACGCGTGCGCGCACCCACACACACACACACACACACACACACATACACCACACCACACCACACCACACATTGGGATATGCATTCGTCTCAGGCTTAATTACACCTTTGGGATTTACTAGTCCCAACATGTTCCAAACCTTTAATTCCTTCTTCCCTTTTGACAAGCTGTCCATTTTCCTGGAATGTCTCTCTTCTTACCTTCCCTTCAAATGAAATCTAACTCCCAAACCATTTACTGACTCCAGCCTTCCATATACTCCTTCTACTTTGAAGGCATTCATTGTACATCCAGGCTTTTGTTGTTGCTTTATAAAATGTCTGTCTATAACAAAACAGGAGCCAGCACTTCAGTCTGGCAAATAATGAATGGATCTTCTAACCTGCTTTTCTCCTGGTTTCACCTCCTCCTTCTGTATTAAAGAAATTTTCCTGAACATTCTACTTCTTACTATCACATAAACATGCTACTTTGGGAAGGAAGCAAGAAAGGAGAGATGGAGAGAAAGGGTATTTCCAATAGTAAAAACTATAATGGCCCATGTGGTGACCTAAAGCTTGTGTTCTCTGCAGGACAAACAACAAATTCCCAGCACCATCTGTTAACATATAATGAGCAATCAACACATACATGCTGTATTAACAGAACTGGCATAAGTACAAATACAGTATTATAATTTCTGAGCTGGAAAAAATATAAGTAATTCTTATGATAACATACACAGATTTTTGACATTGCAGATAAGTCAACAATGGGAACTAATAAAATGCTTATAAAATTAAATTACTATGAAGTTGAGTTTTAGAAATATCATCTTGTTTATTCAAAAATTCAGCACGGAAGACATAGTAAGAAGTTCATGAAACTAAGAAAAACATATGGGAGGAAATTTGGTATCATTTATGAAATAATTGCACAAGAAAAGCAAGATTACAAATTGCTAATCTAGCAAGACTCCTGCCTTTCTTCAAATAAAGCAAAAATCCCAAACCTGTAACAACACAGGTTCTCAGACAGTTAGCTTCTGGGTGAGGAGGAGCAGCTCAGAAAATTCTCTGTGGCCTTGATTGGATTTCTGTACTAACCAACATGTCACCACTGTTGATACACTGACGAAGGTTAGTCTCAGAGAACCACCAGGATCCTGACAGGCTCTGACTGAATTAGGTTGATTAGTATTACTATGTTCAAATCTTTTTATTATTTGATTCCTAGCATAATCAATTCACCACTTGATTTCTTTGCTAAATGAATAATTTCTTAGTTACAAATAAGATGAAACTTATAATCACAGTTAATAGAATGTAGGTGGTCACTCAAATTGGGTGTAACATAGAAACTGTATTGACTATGTGATCTAAGCCTATCTAACAAAGTTAGAAAGGATCCACCAAGCGTGAGTGACAGATAACCCCTACAAGAGTTGGGTTCACTTGAATTTGTCTTTGAAATTGAGATGTTTGAGCAGAATACATTGGGATGCTACCCAGTAAGACTTACAACCTGCTGTTGGATTGAGTTAAAATTGAAGAATATCATAATGAAGCATAATATTTAAGCATAATACTGTGTAACAGAAAATATGTAATTGAGTTTAAGAAGTCATCATCTCTTTCACCAAGAGGTAAGAATCCATATGAAGAGGATCAGAGTCTGACCTAAACAATCTCCAGAGCCTCTCCAGATGCCTTCTGTCCAGTCCCAGGACTCTGGGAGTGAGAAAAGGATACACATGTAATCTGTTCCTCAAACTTCTGAAGTATGTTCTTAAGAGGCAAACATATATGACTTAGCTGCAGGAAAAGAGAAGCAAGGTGATACTCCTAGGAGTGGAACACAAAGGTGTGATGTCTACATGCATCTATCATATAAAATCATATTTATCAAAATGAACTCCAGGAAATAGAAACTGTTTTTTCTTTGTTTCTGTTATTGTTTTCCCTTTTTATTATCTTGTTGGTTCATTTAGCTGTCTTTGGGAAGGTAAGGGGGACACAGAAATGGAGGGACAAGTGTAGACAAATGCAGCAGTGGAACTTACTAGACACTATGCTGAAAATAAACTATTCAACTTGTGGGTGGGATGGGAGGGAGAAAGACGAAGGAGTGACATTAACCCCTCTGAAACCTCACCTTTTTTTTAAAATTTTGTATTGCCAAAGTGATGTACAGAGGGATTATAGTTACATAACATAAGTAAGATAATAAGTATATTTCTTGTCAAACTTGTTACCCCTTCCCTCATTTTTCTGCCACTTTCCCCCCTGTCCAATCCCCGCCCCCAAGTTGTACAGATCATTTCCAACGTATTATCTTGTGAGTATCGCTGTTGTATTGGTTGTATATATGTTTATCTGAATTAGGGAAGGAACGGGGAGCAACAGAATGATGAGACAAGGGGGGGCAATATACATCAACTTTATAATAACAATTTAAAACTTTGAAAAAAAGAGAGGCAGGGTAGGGAGCAAATCCTCAGCAAGGATAAAGCTACTAGTTAATGTTTCTGTACACTCCTGGCAATGGGTAATGGCATGTTCCCATCAACTCCACCCTGAAGTACACAGGCAATTGAGCTGAGTGGTTCGAAGACCACTCAGGAGTGAGGAGTGCCCTCTCACTACAGGGAAGTGCACAAAGAGGACAGGACATCCTCTTATGAGAAAAAGGGGGACAGAAAGGAGCATTCAGAGGTCTCATCATCCTGACACTGTGACTGTTGGTGTGGCCTCCTCTTAGTTCCCATTGTTACGGCTCTTATTTGCTATTGATTAATCCTGCACCACAGCATCTAAAACACCGCCCTTTCCTGGAACCAAGTGTGACAGCCCCTTCTGACCTTCCTGGGCCCACTTCCAAATCTGGTCTATCAGATTAAATACTAAGGAAGAGGGGAGGCAAAAAGGGAAGGAAGGAGGAAGGGAGAGAAGAAGGGAGCAGAAAGGAGGGAGGAAGAAAGAAAAGGAGAAACATACAAATTGTTAAAAATAAAACACAAAACAAGAAAATAAGGAGCTTAGTGAAGGTGCTTACCTGTCATGCACAAAGCTGCCTGTGTTCAAAAGCACTGAAAGGAAAGGGGAAAAAAGAATTAAGGGAGGGAAAAGGAGGAAAGGGAAGAGAAGGAGGGGGAGAAGGAGAAGAGGGAAAAGAAGAGGAAGAAGGAGAATAAGAACAAGAGGAATGAGGTAGGGAGTTTGTATTTGGCTTTAGGCTTGGAAGTGGAAGTGAACAAGCAACCACTCAATGCAGGAGGCACCAAACTTGACAGTCTAATGGCTTTCCAGCATCAACTGGCCAGACTGAGCAAATGCCACAAAAACCTACTTCCGTCCTGAAGAGATGGGGGAGTCTAAGGAGAGCAGGAGGGCAAGGGAAGTCATTACTTCTGGGCAAACTGCCCAATAAGCATAAAGTATAAATACAAGGCAAAAAATAGAAGCACAACCAGTTTATCTTTCCAATCAAAGTTTCACAAGCACACCCCTCACTTCCTTTAAGAGTAGGTACAGAGCACAGTGCTCTTTCATAAAACATGGAGGGGGGAAGAAAGAAAGAGGGAGCAGTGTGTATTTCATAGAAGATAAATTAAAGGTACAAGAAAAGAAAACTACAAGATTAATAGGCATCAATGAAGAATTTTTATATGGAAAAATAATTCCAAGAAAGAAATTATTTAACGAACAAGACAATGATTCATCTGGCATGAATCTTTCTGCTTCTGTTGTCTTATTTACAAAATAGGGGTGAGAGACAGGCACTGATGGCTCATGCCTATAATTTTAGCCACTCAGGAAGGCTGAGATCAGAGAATCCTGCTTTGAAGCCAGCCCAGACAGACTAATCTGAGAGACTCTTATTTCCAATTAACCAGGAAAAAGTTAGAAGTGAAGGAGTGGCTCAAGCTAGTAGAGCACCGACCTTGAGCAGAAAAGATAAGTGAGAACACAAGGCTCAGAGTTCAAGCCCTGGTAACAACACAAATAATGATGATGATGATTATGGTGGTGGTGGTGGTGGTGATGGTGATGATGATAGTAAGAGATCTATGTCATGAGTGATAAGACTCAGTTAAATAAGATAGCCTAAACCTGTCCAAGCAATGGTCTAGACAACTAGGAGCACTACAGAAGGGCTCACTCTTGTTCACAACGATGATGCTGTTGGAAACCTCATCTCTGGAGTAAAGACTTAGTTAGGTACAAGATTTTGATTCAATTCTCAGAAGCCAGGTTTGGTAAATGCACCCAGTGGTTAATAGCAGTAGCCCACCCAAATTCCAGACCATTTCAGTCACCATGCACATACCACATGAGCAAAACACTTCTTCACTTCTAAAATCTACCAAAGCATAGTCTTTCAGGTCACTAATAGGTATGCCTGTGGGGTCCTGTACTACTTCTGAAACACACTCAGAATCCCAATGAAGGACTTTCTGGCAATCACTGAGGTAATTCTGTTTCATTCAGAGAGATGGTAGAAATGGTATGAAGGCATCTTCAAAAGTTGCCAGAGCTGGATGCCAGTGGCTCACACCTGTAATCCTAGCTACTCAGTAGGCTAAGATCTGATGATCGTGGTTCAAAGCCAGCCCACAGGAAGCTTGCCCAGGCAGAAAAGTCCCTGTGAGACTCTTGTCTCCAAATAGCCACTCAAAAACCAGAAGTGAATCTGTGGCTCAAGTGGTTGAACATGAACCTTTAGCACAAAAAAGTTCAGGGACAGCACTCAGGCCCTGAGTTCAAGCACCACAACTGACAAAAAAGAAAGAAAGAAAGAAAAGGAAAGGAAAGGAAAGAAAACAGTTGCGAAGTACTCTGAACGTAGGGAGAGATTGTGAAGATGGAGATTAGCAGAGCACATTGTGCTCTAAGATCGAGGGCACATCACAAGCACTAGTTTCGTGTTTGTTTGTTTTTAAATAAAGCAAAAAACTGCATGTCCACAGGAAAATGGCAGAAAATACAAAAGAATGTCTGAATACTAAATACTATTCACCTACCTGAGATGCTCCTAGTTGACATTGACTAAGTATACATTTAAAGTGTGTTGAATAAATCCAGAAAGTTACGAAACTTAGAGCAAATGATTCAATCTTAAAATACATATTCACTTAACAAAAGCTACAGTAAGGAAACATAAAAATATTAGCAGTGGCTATTACTCCATAAGAAAACAAATTCATTTGTATTGTGCATCTATGGATTTATTCTTACATTCTCTATATTTACTTTTGTAACCAGAAAGAGAAGCAATAAATTTAATTTAAAACAAATTCCATGAAAAAAAATTCAGGTACCTTTACCCAAGCAATAATAAACCTTACTGGGAAGAGAAATCTAAACTGAACACTGAAGAAATTTGAACAGGAGAGTTTTGTTCATAAATGAGGTTCAGTCTTTGCCTTTCAATAAGTCTACACCTTTAGAGTTGAGGAAATTATGGAGGCTGGAACTTCTCAACATCTTACCCCCTCACAATGTCCTTTAAGCAAGTAGCAAAAGCAACAGCTAGAGAAAAGGTTAAAGTCTTTGTAGTGCTTCATTCATTCATTTGCTGATACTGGGCTTGAACTCAGGGCATCAAGATCTCCCCTAATTGTTTTGCTCACTCAAGGCTAGTGCTCTACTACAAGGGACACATCTCCACTTCCAGAATTTTGGCAGTTAATTGAGTGAGGATAAGAGTGTTTTGGATTTGTCTGACTTCAAACAGGGATCCTCAGATCTCAGATTACTGAGTAGCTGGGAATTCCACTGGGATTACCAGTGCCCACTTCAATCTTTCTCTCATCAGCAAAAGAAGTTAGAATAATCTACATCTATGCCATTCTTTCAAGTAATTCCTACTCCTAAAGCCTAAAAGGCAAGAATGGTATTGGGCAACATTTTTGTTTCTATAGTTTGCTTAATTTCTAGTGATAGACTGAAACAGGGATATGGAGTCAATTGTTGGGCAGCCTAAGAGAAATATCAGCTATTTTTACTCCCTTTAATGGTGTAAACTACCATTTCCAAAAATACCACCCCTCCCAGGTAAGACAAATCAGCTAATTTGGAGGGTGACCCAGTAAAATTCCCCTGGTCCAAACCTTATTTAATCTTACATGAATATCTTGGAGCAGTACTAAAAATCACCAGGCCTACTTGTTTACACCTCTGGACCAGCTACTCAGGAGGCCAGGTCAGGGGGAATTTCTTGAAACTAAACTGGACAACAATATAAGACTCATGCCTACCCACTCTCCAATCAAAAGAGAAATAAAAGAAAAAGAAATAAATAAAATCACTTCATGCTAATGGACAAATAGTAACTGAATAGGATTTCACGAATACTCCATCTTTTCTATGCTACATTTATATGTAACAAGAAGAAAAATCTGATGATGGTTATCATCAACTATTTTGGAATTCTTCACAGTCTTCTAGAAAATTCTTCAACGATTTTGAGGAGCAAAAAGACACATTTTTTGAGAATCAGTCATTCATTCAGTATCTTAAAGAATATGTCAAAAGTTTGTCACCAGTGTGTTAAATCCAAGCCTTTTCTCCATACCAGAGAGGTAAGTAATATAGGTTTCAATTTACCTCCTGCCCTCAGCACCTGGCCTCTAGCCTGGTGTCTTGGATATACTTAGTAAGGAAATCTTAAGTGATTGAAATAATTCTAATTTTCAACTGAGATGATCTGATTAGTTCAGTTACGGCCATGTTTCACACACATATGATAGCGCACCTTCCAAACCATTGGGTTGGCCATTTTTCATTGAAGAAGCTAAGATGAAGAAGCAAAGTTCCCAATGTCACAAAGAAAGAAAATAGCCTTAGTAGGTAGGACTCAAACTCAAGGATTTCCCCTCTTATTAATGATCTTTACGTTGTTTTATAACCATTTTGGTGAGGGAAGAAAATTAGTGTTCAGAATAATAAAGTGTTAAGCTGCAGGAGACGCAGTTACAGGTGCTATGGTGACAGAGTGGCATAACTCTCTAACAGAATTCTCAAATCACTTCTGTTGACATCAGAAACCTTGCACCCAAGACCACCTCTGCACCAGCCCTGCCTATCTACCTCTAGAATTTAGATTCTAAACCAGAAAGTAAAACTGAAGCTCAATGGAGAGTAGATTGCTCACATAAATTTCCAAATATTCTTAAACATTGTCCAGCCCTGATAAAAATGCCATTTCTTTGTAAACACCGGTTTGCCGTTATAGAAGCACTGACTAAGACATCCAGTGAATTGCCACAGGGATATCAGGATGGAAGGCCCTTGAAAGAACTCTCCATTACTTCCTATAATCTGAAAATCACCCAGTGGAAAATGAGTCCTGTTCAGTGTGCTATTGAAGCTCAGGAGTGGACAGAAGGCTACTCTATCCCCATTTGCTGCCATGGCTCACTCCGCCACCCAGGGAATCTTTGTGCATTACACTAAGGGGACTTGTGTAAGTCTCTTTGAAGGATAAAGACCCTAAAGTTTGCCTTGTGCAGTAAGGTGAAATGGCCATTCTTCTTCCACTCATTGATCACAAACAAAATCATAAATTTAGTGCTGGGCACTAAGAACCTCATAGACTTTCCTACCTCGTATGGCTTCGAATCACAATCCTCACATTTCAGCCTTCTGAGTAGAAAGAATTATAAATGTGAGCCACCAGCTCCAGCTTTACATTCTGTTTTTTTAAATTAAGTCAGTATGTGATCAAAGGTATTTCTGAACTATACATGAACTATAGCAAACTCATGGAACACTAGTGAAATTAATTTATTCATAGCAAGCAAGAAATCAATAAGAGAAAGAAATAGGCATAATCTGTCCTATGGTTTATAAAACAAATGACCTCAGCTTGAATGCCCTTCATGGGTTCCTGGATCCTAAATCAGGAGGGCAAGTAGGGTAGACATCTAGGTTTCAATAGCCCTGAAGCCTGCTGCAGATGAGGGAGAGATGAAGAGAAATGATGAGAATCTGCTCCCCTCTAGGGTCTCTCGGATTTCTAAAACTCATCCTTGTCCCAGCTTCTCAGTGAGGCCTTTCATTTATTTGCAGTTAAGTTAAAGTAGAAGACTATATGTCAAATTCAAATGCCATGAGGACATTTAAAGTGTCACTTCTTCCAACTTGAACACTAAACACCATTTCTTATGTTTGTGCTGAATGACAGACTATAGGAGTGACCTGGCTTTGCTTTGGACCTCTGTGCCCTGGATTAAGACAAGAAACAGTTGCCTTGAAATGGTTTACCTTGGCCAGCCAAACAGGTTGACTGCCTTGGTTACCAAGGTGGCTGAGACACTGCCAGCTCATGGTCCCTTCTTGATGTGGTGTTTAGCAATCCACAGAACCCTTCAATGAAGGGGCTAGACTGAGCCAGTTTCAAACGAATGTCTGCCAAGTGGTCCCTGATGTCCCCAGGCCTTAGGTTCCCTGCTACCAAACTCTCTTCTTTCTCCTGTGTGCTATTTGCTTAGTTTGAAGGCTGAGTCTTGCCCAAGTGCAACATGAAGAACACAGAATCCTCACACTGGACCTCACAAGCTAATTTTCTTCCTTCAATGATAACAAGTACATAAGAAGCTTTAGTATGCAATCTGTGGCCACTCTGCTTCTGTTCTGGGAGGATTTCAAAAAACAAAAAACAGAAAACCTTTCAATTTCTCAGATTTATGCTTTATTTCCTGTTCTTTATCCTTTTCTCCCTATCTCACCTGTCCCTTGAATAACTTCTGTCACTCAAACAAGACATGTTGGAAAACTTGGGGAAGAGGAAGACATGACAATAGAAGAAGGAACAGTGAGTCATTTAAAGAGCTCAGGAAGAACAAAATGACACAGGATGCACCATTCTTCCAGAACACTTCCGGCTGTCCAGTATATGTGAAACTGTGGAAGCCTGGACTTCAGGGTCGTGGTCCCAAGGCCTTCTATTCTCACCTTGAGGAATGGGAACTTGGGGACAGGTAGTTTAAATATCTAAAGCCAATAAAATGCTTTTTTATTTTTTTTGCTTTTGTTTCTTTCTCAAGGACACAGTTGGATAAAAATAGCTGAAGAGATGAGTGTGGCTCATCAATTCTTTTGTATACTAGGCCATCTAATGCTCTACTTGGAAAACTTTGCCTCTCTATTTTCTGCAACTAAGAGTCAGTAAACTACCTACATCAAATTCTGTCCCTCGAGCTCAGAGAGATGAGCACACTTTTCAGGGATAGGGGTACATGGTCAAAGGAAGATTTTTCCCATAAAAATGAAACATATGATAATGAAATTTCATTGTCCATCATGGCAGTTTTGGCAAAGCACAGCCATACTCAGGCTTTCACATAATGCTTGTGTGTTCTGAACCAGAACAGAGTGTTAAGATTACAGCAGACCCAGGGTGGTGTGCTCTCCCTATTCAGGAAGGTGTGTGAGTCTCAGATGGAGAGGGACCAGAATTCAATTCAGAGAAGGGGCTAAACTGGGGAAGCCATCAACCACAACCATACAGAGCAGGCCTACAACTGGTTCACAATTTGGAGAGGGAAAAAGCTACCAGGCTACCCACCATCATCTGAATAAATAAATGCTACCTTTCAAGGCAACTCCACATCAGTAATGGTAACTGTGTTTCTACTGAATAAACCTATTTTCCCAGCAGGGTGGGATGACTACTGTGAAATCAAGTACAGGAAAATACTGGTTTATGGTAGGTAGATATTCCTAAATCAGAACCAACCCACTTGGTTATTTGCTGAAGCCTTCCAAGCACTTCCTAATTTCATCCTTATACAAGTATATAAATTGCTACATGTTGGCAACAAAGGAACCATATAAGTTTCCTCTTTACCAGAATTCTAACAATACAATATATAAATTATATTATATAGATGAAATATTTTTGAAAAAAAATCATGATGGATGTTGGGTGCTGGTGGCTTATAGCTGTAATCCTAGTTACTCAGGAGTCAGAGATTTGAGATTCAAAGACAACCTGGGAAGAAAAGTCCGTGAGATTTTTATCTCTAGTTAACCACCAAAAAGACAGAAGTGAAGTTATGGTCCAAGCAGTACAGTTGAAGCCTTGAGTACAAAAAGCTAAGGGATGGTGCTCAGACCCTGAGTTCAAGCCCCAACTCTGGCACACACAAAAGAAAACCCACTAAGGGTCCAGTGACTGACTCACACCTGTAATCTCAGCTAGAGATTCAAAGCATTATGGTTCAAGGCCACGGCTTGCACCAAGTTAAAAACAAACAAACAAACCATTTCAACCAATAGCTGGGTTCCAGTGTTGCACTCTTGACCTTCTATTATGTAGGAAGTAAAATACTAAGCTCATTGTCTAATCTAACCAGAGAAAACACATGAGACATGAAAGGTACATAAAGAAAAACAGGCTGGGTCACAGCTCAAGTGGTGGAGTATCTGCCAGGAAAGTACTGAGTCCTAAGTTCAAATGCAAGTACTGTTCCCCCCCCCCGCCCCCAAACAGAACTAAACTAAAAACAACACTAATGCTTGATATACAATCAATCAATAAATATACTCATAGGAATATATTTTAATGAAATAACTGGACATGGTGGCAAAAATTTATGTACCAGTGTTGTTAATCTAAGCATTGTCTAAAATACTTAGAAATTGATATCTGACCATGTAGAATAGTTAAATTAATAACCACGCTGCTCATTGATGAGATATTATAATACTATTACCCCCCTCACCCCCACCCGCAAAGTTGTAAAGTTTGTTTTCAACATAGTGTCTTGTAAATCTCATTACAATGGGTTATCCTGTATCCTTATTTCAGCATTTTGTTATTTCCCTTCCTCTCTCCAAATTAGAAAAATGTATATACAAGATGCAGGAATCAAATACAGTGAAAACAAGGGTTATATCATGGGGGAAGAACATTACAAAGAAACAAAAAACATTACCTAGTACATTATAAGTACATTAACTAGAACAGCAAGAAAGATAAAATCTCTTATGTCCCTATCAAAATTAATTTTTTCTAACTGGTTTTTTGGAGTAAGATCATATGAGACACAATGTTTGAAATATCATTTAAATTAAAAAATATATTATTGCAGTACATGCATATACTACAATTCTTCATAAAGACTACAATTTCACACTATGTAGGTACTTACCTATTACTATGATTTAACCTATCCCTTATATCTGGGATGTTATGCCCCTATCAATGCCAGTATTTCTGTAGGTTCACCCTCTGTTGCTTCATAAAATGGTTATATTTTTGAAACTATTATTTTTATTTTTGTTATTCCTGTCCTAAAGCTTGACTTCAGGGCCTAGGTGCTAACTCTTTTTGTGCTCACAGCTAGCATTCTACCATTTCAGCCACAGCTTCATTTCAGCTTTTTTAGTGGTTGAGTGTAGATAAGAGTTCTGTTTGACTTTCCTGTCCAGGCTGGCTTTGAACTGCAATCCTCAAATCTTCCTGGGTAGAGGGATGAGCCACTGGTACGTGGCTATTTTGAAATTTTGATAGATAAAATCAAACTTTCTTGAAAAATATATGCTTCAGAAAACAATGTCAAATGCACATTCACTAATACCAAGTCAGCTCATTTATTTTTTCATTTGTGTCCTGACAGGCAAGATGTCCAAATTTGTCATCATTTTAATTTAGTAGTTAGTATTAGTAGCAATATTGCATTATTAATAATATTGTTACTTGACAATTTGTGTTTCTTCTTTTGCAAATTATTGGTAAGTATTATTTACCAATTTTCTTGTAGCATATTTATCTTTGATTCCAACTGAATTATATGTTGTTATGTATTCATTGCTGTCATAGTTTGTGAAGTGTTTCATATAAAAAGTTTTAATTGCTATTTTTATACTTTTTTAAAGTGAGGATAGTTCTAAATGCATCAATAAAGCTACCCATGATTATGGGTAAAGCAAAAAAATACAAGCATCATCAAACTATTGATTCCTTTTCCTCAAGAAATACACATTAAGCTGTATAGTACTCTGCAAGACAGTTTAGAAATCTAGATTTGAAAGAGGTTTTCCATGATTATTCAAAGGATGAGGTTTTTAATTGAATACATCCATTTACCCTGAATCCACAAACATTTGATTCTTTTACTGGTTTCAACAAATTGCTCCATCTTCCATTTGAATGCTTTTTTAAAGCAATAGAATTAATTATCACAAAATGTTCATGGAACAGAGTCAAAGTCATTGAAAAAGCAGTGATTGAGGTGATCAAACAGGCTGTACCTCAGCCAGGTCCAGAGCAAAGATAATGACTGGGGCAGTTTGAAGATCCAGTGCTGTCCACCTGTTCAAATGGCCATATTCTTCTTGATTACATGTACAGTCTATTCACAATGACTGTTTCATTCTGTACAGTCAAATTCACTACAATTTCACTTTAATGATGTTTCAGCTAGTTCCTTGGGAATATGGGTATGACATAGCAGTGGACTTTCTTTTTCCTTTCCCTCCAAGAAGTATGGTTCCCACGGGCGGTATGACTTAGAAAGGTACTTGCTGAAAATGGCACTCCAGGGTCCACAAGAACCCACCAGGGCCAGAGTAGGATTCAGAGTCTTCACAGGCCATTTGTGGTTCCTCAGACTGGACAGCCCACGCACTTTACGAGCCCTCACTAATTGTCAGGAACATTCCCAAATTTAAATACTCTTGGGAGTAACAACAATCAATCCAAAGGCCCTGAGAGGCTCTCCAGGTAAGTTTGTACCCACCACCCACTGAAGCCTCATAGTCTCTGAGGTTGATATAAAAGTATCTGTTTTTGGAAAATGCCTTCTTTTGTTATACTATTTGATATAAACAATCAGAATTGTAAAAATGATCCCATTATTTTTATGCACTAGTAAGAAAAAGAGATTTCTACCAATAATTGAAAAACATCATATTTTAATTTAGAGCTGTTGAAAGTTTTTAAATGAAATTCCATCTGACCGTCAATGCGGCCAAAAAGAATTTTGTTTGATGTTTAAATCCTCACAAATAATTTCCTAAAACATTTCATTAAGTTGAGTCAACCAGGTTTTTGTTCAATTTTTGTTAAAAATATAAACTGGACATGGCATTAGCTGACCCCTCCCCCAAGGATTGCAGAGCTACCTCAAGGCAACACATTCCCCTGGAAAGCAGATCAGACAGGGTCCATGGTTGTCACAGACACTTGTAAGACCTGTCTACACAACCATCCCTCCCTAAGGACTTCCCCAAGACCCCTCCAAACCACCTCCCCTCTAGTGTTCATCAACAAGTATTGATAAATATCTTGCATGCCCACAAGTGAGTAGACATCATGATGACAAGGATGCTTGTTCAACAAAATAAAATTTCCCTTTAATGGCACATGCATAGTACTGTACTTGGCTGTCCTTAAGTAAACTTCCAGGAGAAATCTCTAAGGCCTCTTATTTATGCACTGCATATCATTAATATCATTATAACAGAATGTGTTGTGAAAATGGGAATGTGTGATTGAAAAACTATAGTACCACCACTCCTCACTTAAAAACTGTCCATTATGACCGACTCCTCCAGTGGTAGGAACTCATTGGCCCTGACCTCAATGCAAATTGCCTTAAATTGTCCCAGACACCCATTCCCATCCCCCCCACCACATGTTAGAGCTCTCTCTAGCTTGCTCCCATGCTATGGAAGTGTTGTATCTCATTTTCTCTTTACCCAAACTTCAACAAAACTATGTGACTCTCGCTGTATTGCTCAATTCTTTGTTTAAAATGCCAGGAACCTCGAACCACACCTAACTGAGACCACCTCCACATAACACTATGGAGCATCCAAATTATAAGCCATCATTACATGTCATATGAATGTGAAGCACTTCTGGATATTTTTAGGTTTAATATTTTTAATGCCTTGTGGTGGAGCAAAACATGTGGAAGCGGTCATATTCCTAGATATCATGGGATCTAATTTGGAATTAATAGGCGAGCACTCTGAATTATGCCATGTCTTCAATCCGTTATCTTTCTTTCTTTACCTGTAAAATGTTGCAGTGATCACATACTTAGTCAATCTTCTTAGTCTGAAAGAAGATCTTTAAGTATGTGATCACTGCAACTCTGATAGCTGGTAACTCAGTCAATCTTCTTAGTTTGAAGGAAGATCTTTGCGTTACCAGCTATCAGAGTCCATAATTGAACAAACAAAAATTCTGGAGTGTAATCAAATAAATTATGAGCCAGGCATGAGGTGATAAAATTTAGGCAACTCAGGTGGTTTTCCTTGGACCAAAATAAGCTATCTATGTAGTCCCAATTTAAACATCAGAAAGGCCATCTCCTGACAGCAGTCAAAACTCTGACCTTGGGGTCTGAGCCAGACTGAATCTGCTCCCACAAGGACAGAGCAGCACAGAAGGCATTCTTTGGTTCACTTTCCCCTTACCTCTCCCAGCTAGGCTGACTACCAGCTTCAGGGCTTTGAAGACACAGAACAAGGTGCAAAAAGTGGGCAGGGTGAGCAGCAAGCATGCTGATTTGGTCTCTGATAACTAGTAATGTTATAAAGTAACCATGCCTGGTGACTCCCAGCACTGCCCTATCCCAGCTAGGCCTCCACTCACCCCACTCCAGGAACAAAGCACTTCTCATTGCTGGCTGCCTCCTCATAGCCCACAGTTCTCCCAGAGCCCACAGCAACAGCCTGCATGCTGAACTCTATACCTGTGCCTTCCATATAGCCGGGATTATAGGAGTGTTTGTTGTTGTTGTTGTTTAGATGGAGGGGTCTTCTTAACTTTTCTTTTCTTTGCCTAAACTGGCTTCAGATTTTGATTATCTCAATCTCTGCCTCCTGAGTAGACAGGGGTTTGAGCCACTATGTCCTGCCTCTGAAGCAGGGGATAAAATTACAGGTGGAGAAAATACGTTCAGTCCCTCCCAAGCAACAAGACACCACAATACTGTGCTATAGGATTGGAAAGAAAGGGCTCTGCTCTGAGATAGATTTCCTTCCCAGAGAAACAAGGGAAGTAAAAAAACAAAGTGTGGCATTGGAATTATTCTTTTTTTTTTTGGAGGGGGGTCCTATCATGGGGCCTGAACTCTGGGCCTGGGCGCTGTCCCTCAGCTCTTCAGCTCAAGGCTAGCGCTCTACCACTTGAGCCACAGCGCCACTTCTGGATTTCTAGGGTTTATTGGAGACAAGAGTCTCACCGACTTTCCTTCCCGGGATGGCTTTGAACCGCAATCCTCAGATCTCAGCCTCCTGAGTAGCTAGGATTACAGGCATGAGCCACCAGAGCCCGGCTTTGCTTCTACAATATCTACCTAGAGGATTCTTATATCTCCAAATAGCCATTTGTTTATTATTATTATTATTATTATTATATTATCTTCAAGTACTTAAAGCAATTTCAATTTAGTATATCAATTTGTGAGTACTATGCACCTTTTTATTAAATTTTATTTTATTGTAAAGATACTGTACAAAGGGGGTTACAGTTACACGAGTAAGGTAAGCACATTTCTTGTCCAGCATTGTTACACCCTCCTTTGTTTATTCCCACTATCCCTTCTCTCCCCCACCTTCCTCACTCCTCCCCTCCACAAGTTATAAAGTTCATTTCCAACATAGTGTATTACGAGTATCATTGTTGCAATGGGTCATCTGGTGTCTTTGTTTCAGCATTTTGTTATTATTCCCCTTCCCCTCCTCAAATTAGATAAATGTATATATAAGATGCAGGGTACCAAAATCAAATACAGTGACAACAGGGAATGTACCATAGGGAGAAGAACATACAAAAGAAACAAAAAAAGCACATAGTATATTAAAACAACACCACCAAAAAAAACCCTCTTGTGTCCATATCTTGGGGTTCATTTCACTTAGCATCATCTTATATGGTCATATTGTAAGGTCCACCTTGGGAAGGTGGAGCAGACTCCTCCCTCCTCTTGGTTAAGTCTCTGCTGCCCAGTACCTGCTTCACCTAGGTAACTGACACACCTAGAAGCAGTCACCTCCTCCCTCCCTGAGATAACATCTGCATCTGGCATGGCCACACCTTATTCCCACCCCTGGCCTCGGTAAGTCCTGGCTCCGGCATGATTCAACCCATTTTGTCCCAAGCTGCCTGGGCTTCCAACTTGACCAAAGGCAGCCTGCAGCTCAAAAATAAACCTTTCCCTTGCCTGAGTACCACATGCTGCCTTCTCTTTCCTCAGCTGCTGATTTAATTTACATAACATATTTGTACATAGCTTTTGAGCTTTTCTGCTCATAGTACAATACATCTTAATCAATGTCACCCTTTTGATCATTGTTCCCATCATTCCCATTTTCTGAGAGAAGCAGCTGACAATATTTCTGCATAGAAAAGAAAGGCTGATTGTGCTGAATCCAGCCAGGCAGCACAAGAAACAGGCACCTCCACTCTCTCCATCCTTCCTTATTGAGATAGTTCTGAGGACATACCACAGAACAAATCCAGGGCTAACAAACACAATTACTCTAGGAATGGAAGTATAAAGTAAAAGCACACCAACTTATTGAGGAGAAGTTGCCAAAATCACAGGAAATAGACTTCATAGAAGCTGCCATACATTATAAAAAATCCCTCTTGTAGCCCTTCAAAGCACAGGACAAGGACTGGTGAAGTTGAATAATTAATATGTAGCCATGAATCCAAGTCAGAGATTCTCAGAATGGAAGAGCCCCTAGGCATCCAGCCTAATTAACTTCCCAGCCCAGCCCTAAACACTCTTACCCATAAGACTCACTGGAGACTGTTCCAATGTCTAGAAAAAGCTTCAAATAGCCAGAAGTGCCTCTCCTTGTATGGAGCCTAAATGTCTTTCTCTTCCAATCACCCACCTTCATCCTGTCTCCAAGCCTCAGAAGACATATCTCTCTTGGTTCTGGAGGCTCTGGAACATCCATCCAGAGGCAATAGACATAGTCTTCTCTGGTGGGCCATTCACCTAGCCACAACTCTGAGATCCCAGGTACCTTTACTCCCATAGTTCATCACTCCCATTCCCTTTGTCCCTATAAAGGGTGGCTCCAGACCTGGCTGTGATGAATCTACTGTAGGAGAACTTACTGTGCACCTGCCATCCACCAGAGCAACCCTCCAAGTGGGGTGGAGAGTACTTCACCTGCCACTGTATTGGTGACTACTCTAGGAGACAACATTACTCACTCTTAAGGCCCTATCGTGTTGAGTCAATCAGAGGTCTCTCTCCCACCAGGTCCATACTACAGCCAATCACAGGTTCCCACCACTGCTGGGTCATTGTGTAACCAATCACAGTCCCCATCACTACCAGGCTGACAGTACAGCCAATCATAGACCCTCACATTTCCTGTCTTCTCTAGGACTCCATTGGATTTATTTCTTCAGTGTATAGAATACACAGCAGCTAAACTGCTATAAACTGAATAATATGTCCCCTATTGGCTCTAAATTTAAGAATATGTCCTCTATTGAATAGCTGGTCTCATAATCTCAATTCAGCACTTAAAATCATCACCAAAGCATAGTGGCTCATTGCTTATACTCCTAGCTTCCTGGGAGGCTGAGATAAGGCTAGTGGTTCAGACCACGGTAAGCATACACATAAGACTTTATTTAAAAATAGTAAGAGCAAAACAGGGCATGACTCAAGTGGTCAAGTGCTTGCCTGGCAAGATTCAGGCTCTGAGTTCAAACCATAGTACTGAAAAAAAAATCTTCGTCATCCTAACACTTTCATATCTACCACTTGGTAGGTAAATATCTCTAGCACTGCTTATCTCATTCTCTTCTACTTGCTATAAACTCTGAAAAATTTACGTAAGTCTTTTTTATTTTTTAGGTTTCTGGTTTTTGTTTTTCTTGCTGGAAGTATGAGGGTTGAACTCAGGGTCCCCACTCTTGGCAGACAGGCATTCTACCATCTATTTTCGTGTTGGTTCTTTTCTTCCTTTTTTTTTTTTTGTGTGTGGTCAGTCATGGGGGCTGAACTCTGGGTCTGGGCGCTGTCCCTCAGCTCTTCAGCTCAAGGGTAGTACTCTACCACTTGAGCCACAATACCACTTCTGGCCTTTTCTGCTTATGTGGAATCAAACCCAGGGCCTTATGCATGCAAGGCAAGCACTCTGCCACTAAGCCACCTTCCCAGCCCTCGTGTTGGTTACTTTCAAGACAGGATCTTACTTTTATGTCAGGAAAGCCTGGACCATAGTCTCTATATTTGTGTTTCCCTGCATTGCCAGGATGACAGGAGCCTGCCATGGTGCTCAGCACTTATTGTGAACACGTTGACCAGAATTAAACCTAAATCTTCATGATCTCCACCTCCCAAGTAACAAGCATTACAGGCTTAAGCAACCACGCTCAACTGTTTGGTTTGTTTAGGGCCAGCATTGATGCTTGGATTCAGGACCTCATTTCCTCCCATGGCTTATTCACTCGTCTGGTGCTATGTTACTTAAGCCACATCTCTACTCCAGGTTTTTTGCTGGATAATTAGAGATAATAGTCCCTTAGGTTTGTCTGCCAGATCTGGCTTCAAGCTGGGATCCTCAGACCTTAGCCTCCTGAGTAACTAGAATTATAGGCATGAACCACCAGTGCTCAGATATGCCCTGTTTAGACAGGAGACTTTGACAAAGTGGGCAGAACTATCATTATGAAAACAAGGGAAAAACAAAGGAAGAGACAACAATGATTGATAAGAAATGTACTCATTACCTTGCTCATGTAACTGTAACCCCTCCTCTGTACAGTATTCTCACAATAAAAACCTTATTAAAATGTTCAAAATCTAAAAAAGAAAAAGAAAAGGAAAACAACCATAGCATCCAAATAGTGCTTGAGTCAGACCCCTATGATCGATCCACAGAAGACTGGAAACTGTTACAAAACAATTTAGTGTCATAACACTAAATAACCAGGGTCTGCAGGCACTGGGGAGTATTTCATTGAATGCAGTGCTTCTGGAAATGCGACTGTAATGCTCCAACTGAAAAATAAAATGCTGATAGAAAACATAAGCAAAAATATGTTGGTCAACAACCAGCAGTGCACTTAATCTCTCTAGGAAAGCTTCATCTGGCACTAACAGTGGCCTAAGTGACCACCCTGAACAATCTAGTATCTCTTCTGTGCTATGACTGATGTGTTATTCCAAGGGTTTATAACACACACACACACACACACACACACACAAACACACAGAGGAATGCACATTCTTCTCATGTACCAAAAAATGAAATATGAACATCTAAAGTACATACCCTTTTCTCTGTGTGTATGTGTGCGTGCGTTGGCACAGGAACTTCAACTCTTGGACCTGGTCCTTTCCTTTAGCTTTAGCACTCAAGGCTGGAACTCTACCACTTGAGCTACACATCCACTTCCAACTTTTTGATGGTTAATTGAAGTTAAGAGTTTCATGGTCTCTGTTCAGGCTGGCTTCTGACCATGAGCCTCTTGAACGGCTACAATTTGTAGGTGTGAGCCACTGGCACCCAGCAACTGAACACATTTTTAAATCCTCTTTTGGTCCTTGTGTCTAACATATGAGAAAATGTAACTTCAGCCTAAAATGTGTATGGCATACATTTCTTTCATCAGGTCATTCTGGGTGAGGAGTAGCCCCTGCCTCTCTTGTACTGGAACAAGGTAAAAGAGGTGGCAGACTGAATTCCTTCACAGGTAGACAAGTTCGTGCATTTTGCCCTGGGATATATTTGAGAAGAAATGGCTCAAGGAATGTTTTGGTGAAGATATTTATTTATTCATTCATCCATTCACTCATTCATTCATAATTTATTCATTCATCCATTCACTCATTCATTCATTCAGTAGTGATATTTGAATTCAGTGCCTTGAGCTTGCTAGGTAGGTGCTATACCTTTTGATCCTTATCCATACCCTTTTGACTTATTTTTCCTATAGGTTCTCTCATTTTCCCTCATTTTTCTTTCATTTTCATGTAGCTGGAATTACAAATACATGTCACCACAACTTGTTTGTTGAGATAGGTTTTAATTGATTTTTTTGTCGAGTTTGGCATGGAACTGAATTTCTCCTATTACTGCATCCTGAATAGCTAGCTTTATAGGTATGAGACCACACCTATAACATAATAATCATACTGGCTAGTGAGCAGCTCTAAAACATTTCTATGACTATTCCTGCTCCCTCTGCGGCTCCATAGAGATAATGAATTGGTAAAATGAGAATGAGTTTGAATGAAGAATAAGTTTTTGTCACAGACAAAGCCATCTCAGGGAACATTCTAAAGCCTGGGAAGATGGACCACTGTACTAAGCATCTGAGTGGCAATTGGGCAGGCTTTCAGTTCAATAATTTTTAAAAACAGGGACTGGAGGGTTGATATTATGGTATGCTTTTTCGTCTGCCCTCAATTATGACAAGATTTTACCCTTTTGGTGTGACTCAAAAAGCTATCTGAACTTTTTATAAAGAACAAGTGTATTGGAATTGCCAGAAGTGGTGTGTGTCCATGCTATGTACTTTGTAGGGTTGATGCAAGAGTAATGTATGTAAAGGGTTTAAAATATTCTAAAAGCAAAAAAAATGTTCTTATTATTTTACTTTAACATATTATTATAAGCTTTCTTCTATATTCCAAGTGTGCTAGGATATATTATTTGATTATTGATAATCAGGAACTCTCAGGAAAATAATTTAAAAGTTATTTAAATAAAACAACAATCCAATGCCCAAGAGAAAGCACTACTGATTCTCTCAGTTGACATGGCCAGTGCTCTGTGAGTGGCAGGTGACAAAGTCCTTTCACAGCTACTCTGACTGGTGGTATGAAGATACGAGGGTCACAGCTGGTTAGTGACAGAATTCAGACCAGCACTATTTCCCTCTACCAACTACCACATCATCTCTGTAAACATCAGTAAGAAGAATAAATGAATGCCACTAAAGGAAGCATGAGACATGTGGATTTTACCTTGCATAAGAATTAAAAGGACCTCAGCAGAGTGAAGTCTCCCTTCTATGAACAGAACTTTCTCCCTCATCAGCGCTTCCTCCTCCACCAACGGGATGAGTGACCCACCCCTAATATATCCAAGGTATGCTGTCTTTGTAACCTAGAGAAAGATGAGATCAGAGAAAGGGAATAGCACATACTTCTAATGACACTATGTCTTCTATTGTCTGTGCAGCAGCATATTCTGCATACTTGTAAACCACACAACTCCACAACTTCACCAAGTCTATAGCTCCACCTCCCTCCCTGAAGAGCAGCTGAAGCTTTCTTAGTTCTTTGTGGTGAGCATGATCATAAAATAGTTTCATTAGACAAAGAAGTTGTTAGGTTAAACTGTGAGATAAAGGCAGAAACATATTTTGTTGTGGAGCATCAAGAGGAGGGGCAGATGAATGGAGAGAAGAAGTTAAGATGAATATAGTCATTATATTCAATGTACATACATGAAAATGAGACTAGGTAACTAGGGGATGAGTAGGACTGGGAGCTATGGGGAGAAATGATGGAAGGGGTGATACTGGTCAAGATGCACTCTACTTATAAACTGATTTGTTGAATTGAAACCCCTTTTACAACTATTTAAAGGTAATAGTAACGTTTTGGTTTTTGTTTTTTTTTTTTACAAAAAGAAAAGCACTCTCACTTGGTCTATGTTTTAAAGGCTCTGCCCCTTTAGCCATTTGGTATATTAGGAAGGTCATCTCATTTTCCACACATCTAAAAAGAATAAATTTAAGATGGGAAATTAGGTGCATGTATCTCTGCAAATTAGCAGCCAGAAGTAGTGTGTATTTGTCAACATTTAATACATGAGATGCTGATATTTTGCTATTGTATAGATCTTGTTTTTCTGGTATTCCTTTGCCTAAAACATCTAGTAAGACTTGATTTATAGACTTATAAAGTGGAATAAAGGTGATTGTTAGTCAGGAAGAAAAGTAGGGAGTAGAGACAGAGTTAGCATTTTTACAACCTATATGTGGGAGCAATGCTGTCCTCTCCCAGCCTCATGGGAAAGTTCAGTGACAAGTTCCCAAGAGGACAGCTGGGAAACATTGTCCTCTTCCCCCGTTTCCTGATAAATACACAGGTAGAATATCTTAACAGGTAAATCAGAGTTCCATTCCTGTGCGTGTGTGTGCGTGTGTGTATAAAGGTGTGTGGTGTGCTGCTGTGTGTGGTGTATGTGGTATATGTGTATATGTTGTATGTTGTATGTGTGCATTATGTATGATACGTGTCTGTGGGGGGGTGTGTATAAGGGTATGTGATATGCTGCTGTGTGTGTGGTGTGTATGTGATTTGTATGTGTAGTGTGCATGTGGTATGCTGGTATGTGCAGTATGTGTGTAGTATGTATGGTGTGTGTATGTGTGTGTTGTGTTGTAGTGTGTGTGTATGTATGGTGCTGAATAATCAAACCCATGGCTTGGCACATGCTACTCTACCTTTGGACCAAATCAGAAGCCTCTGAAAGGATTTTAAAATTAAAAAACAATTCAGGGGCTGGGAAGGTGGCTCAGTGGTAGAGAGCTTGCCTTGCATGCCTGAGGCCCTGGGTTCGATTTCTCAGCACCACATAAGCAAAAAGAAAAAAGCCGGAAGTGGCACTGTGGCTCAAGTGGTAGAGTGCTACCCTTGAGCTGAAGAGCTGAGGGATAGTGCCCAGAGTTCAGGCCCCATGACCAGACCCCCCCCAAAAAAAACAAAAAACCTCGATTCAACTGGAAAGAGAATTTCTGGTTTTATTTATCCACAGTTATGTATACATTTATGCATGCATTTCAAATTTAATCT
The DNA here is from genome assembly GCF_000151885.1 of Dipodomys ordii. NCBI lineage: Eukaryota > Metazoa > Chordata > Mammalia > Rodentia > Heteromyidae > Dipodomys > Dipodomys ordii. Next base: position 1,325,976 of record NW_012267442.1, read on the forward strand.
TCTATATAGTAAGCAGCAAAATCAATCAGAGCAGTTTTCTGAATAGCTTTGTAACCAGTATTTTTAAATTCTTTGTCAGTAAAGCACAAATCAGAAGGCAAAGTGCACTTATAAGTGACTTGTAAAAATGAGAAATAAGTTTTGTCTGGAAATTTTCCATAACCCAAACATAGATCTGTTATAGCTCAGCCTATAAAACCTGGCTCTGATGTGTTCAGGACAAAAACTTAATAAGAGCCCTCATTAGGGAGCTTAGGATACTGTGATGCTGTAGTATGGTAGCCTCTTTTTCTCTATTAATCAACCTAATAGAACTCACACTATTGGCCAACTTTCCTCTATTGCTATCATGTTCAGTTTGCTAGTATTATTTTCATTACATGTAATTAATTTTACATTCAGCTAGCTACATAGCTATTAATTGTTTTAGTGTCAATTAGTGCAAAGTACAAGATATTTGAGTGAAAAGTACATCAAGATAGAAATACTTTATACTCATAAAGCAAGTTTGGAATTGAAAATGTGTGGGCTGGGAAGGTGGCTCACTGGTAGAGTGCTTGTCTTGCATGCATAATAAGGCCCTGAGTTTGATTCCTCATCACCGCATAAGCAAAAAAAGCAGGAAGTGGCACTGTTGCTCAAGTAGTAGAGTGCTAGCCTTGAGCTGAAGAGCTGAGGTATAGTGCCCAGGCTCAGAGTTCAGGCCCCAGGACTGACAAAAACAAAAAAAAACAAAAAACCACAATCCTAGCTAGGTGCTGGTAGCCCACCTGTAACTAAGGCTACTCAAGAAGCTGAGATCTGGAGGATTTAAGTTTGATCTCATCTCTGGCAGAAAAATCTTCAAGAGTCCACCCTAATTGGCAAGCACAAAGCTGGACTAGAGGCTTGACTCAAATGGTAGAGCACCAATTATGAGCAAGAAAGCCGGGCCAAGTGCAATATTCTGTGGTTAAGCTCTAGTACCAGCACAAGAAGAAGGGAAGGTAAGAGAGGGGAGGGAAGGAGAGAGGAAGGGAGAAGAGGGAAGGGCAGGCAGGGCAAGGCAAAGTGGAGCACTTGGGAGGCAGAGATGAGGTGGAAAGATATTGGGGTTCAAAGTGAGCATGAACAGGCAAAATGTTAGTAAAACCACATTGACCCATAAACCAAGCACAGTGGTACATGCTTGTGATCCCAGATACATGGTAGGCCACAGGTAGAAGGATGGTGGTCTGACATCAACAAAAAGGCAGACCTTCCCTGAAAGATAACTAGGGTGCAGTACAAATAGTAGACTGCTTATCTAGCAAGTATGAGGTTCTGAGCTCAAACCTCAGTACTAAAAGAAAAATTCTAACTGGTGTAAAAATATGTAACTGGAAAAGAGATTTTTTAAAATAAATTTTATTGTTATTATTATAAATGTGATGTACAGAGGGGTTACAGTTATATAAAATAAGTCAGTTAATGAGTACATATCTTTCTGGACAATGTTACCCTTCCCTCGCTGAAACAGAGACATTTTTAAACTGAGTATTTGCAGTTGTAGAAGGTAAGAAGTTTATCAAATTTTTACATGCTTTGATTTACTTTGTAATTTTATAAGAACTTGACTAAAAGTTTGAAGATAATATATACAGTTATTTTGGTAAAACACGTCACAAGTCACAACAAAGAACAATCCACCTAATAACTAATATGTTCAGTATTTCCTAAAACTTGACAAAATGTAAACTAGAGGCTTTGAGTGACCATTATGTCAACATAGGTTCAACAGCATTAACAGATGTATTCTGTGGTGAGAGGTGGGCAGTGGTCAGAGGCCATGGGTTTGGGAACTCTTTACTCTAGCCCCAATTTTGCTGTGAATCTGGGACATTTTAAACAAAACGTGTTATGGAGCCTCAATAACTCACACCTGTAATCTTAGTTACTCAGGATACAGAAATCTGTATCCCATTCAAAGATAGCTTGAGCAGAAAAGTTCTATGAGACTCTGTCTCAACCAGCAAAAAATCAGAATTGGAGATGTGGTTCAGGTGGTGGAGCACCAGCCTTGAACAAAAAAGCTTAGTGGGAATGTAAGATCTTGAGTTCAAGACCCAGTTCCAGTGTCAAAAAATAAATATGTATTTAAGAGGAAAAATAAATATGATGTACTATTATGAATACTAAGTATCTAATGTTCACATAGTTCAAGACTCTTTTGTTTGTCTTTGTTTTTTTGTTGTTTTGTTTGCTGGTCCTGTGACCTGATCTCAAGGCTTTAACTCAAGGTTGGTGCTCTACCACTTGAGCTTTTTTGGTGATCAATTGAAGATAAGATTTGACAGAGGCCGGGCACCGGTGGCTCACGCTTATAATCCTAGCCATTGAGGAGGCTGAAATCTGAGGATCATGGTTCAAAGCCAGCCCGGGCAGAGAAGTCCATGAGACTCTTATCTCCAATAAACCACTAGAAAACTGGAAGTGGCACTGTGGCTCAAGCGGTAGAGCTCTTGCCTTGAGCTGAAGAGTGCAGGGATAGCACCCAAGTCCAGAGTTCAAGCCCTACAACCAATCAAAAAAAAAAAAAAAAGATCTGACAGATTTTTCTGCTCCAGCTGACTTTAAACTGCAGTTCTCAGAGCTTAGCCTCTTGAGTAGCTAGAATTACAGGTATAAGCCACTGGTGCTGGCAAGTCCAAGATTCTTGAAAGAGAATGGAGGGATAGAGAGAGGGAGAGATGGAGGGGGGGGTGGAGAGAGGAGAGAGAGAGGGGGGAGAGGGAGAGAGAGAGAGAGAAAAACACTCCTTAAGGTTACTGCATCATAGCTATGTGATTTCCTCTCACCACCCATACCCCAACTGGCCTTGAACTTAGTAACTATTTTGAATACCCTTATACTTATTTTCAATGTGATTGTGGTTTTTAATGCAGTGTATAATTTTACTGCACAGCTAGTGTGTCACAATGACTTTGATAATGTGTTCCTCCTAAAGCTCCCAACCAAGATGAAGAAAACTCAGCCACAGTGCTCTTAGTTCTATTTTTTAACTCACCTACCTTTCTTGGCAAAGCACATGTGTCCAAGAATCTACATTTCTAACAAATCAGAATGCCAATGCTGCTGGCTCAATGTTTACAACCACTTCCTCCTCAGAAGCCTCCAGGATATGTGGGAGGTTTTTTCCCTTAAATATGAAGTAGCAAAATTGTTGGATAGAATGGATCTGATGTCAATGGTATCAGGTGTCTTCTTTTCTTTTTCTCCCAAGTAGTTGAAAAAGACAGTTGGTGACCACAGCTAAGCTATACTCACCAGGACTGAACATTGGAAAACTTCCTGTAAGAAAATAAAATATCACCAAGAATTATAGAAGGCCAGAGCACTTCAAAACTATAAAACATACTCCAGCCATTTCTGTATCTGTCAGTACTCTTGTAATCTTGTTATACTAAACATGGAGTGACTATATGACTTTGAACCAAAGTGGTCAGGAATAGTTGTATTGACTAAATCTGGCTATAAGTAAGGGCAAACATAAAAATTCATAACTAGGGCTGGGAAGGTGGCTCAGTGGTATAGCGCTTGCCTTGCAAGCCTGAGGCCCTGGGTTCGATTCCTCAGCACCACATAAGAAAAAAGAAAAAAGCCGGAAGTGGTGCTATGGCTCAAGTGGTAGAGCACTAGCCTTGAGCTGAAGAGCTGAGGGACAGTGCTCAGGCCCAGAGTTCAGGCCCCACAACCGGACCAAAAAAAATTCATAACTAATAAGATATTGTCTATGTCTTTTATCCTTATTCTTCTCTCTGAAGGTAATGCATGCAGGTTAATCAGCTGTTTGTTTCTGAAATATGTAAGAGCCTTAACTTTGGGGGCCATCCAGACCTAGCTACTTAGGGTGGATGGGTTAGTTACAGGTAGATAAATGAATAATAATCAAAACATAGACTGAACAAATATATGTTCATCTTTTAAGTGCTTGAAAAGCTTTCTAATATAATATAGGAGACAACTAACATGTACACAAGATTTTTAAGAAGAGATTGAAAAATGAAAGTCAAAGAAAATATCTTAGTCCACGTGCCAGTGCCTCACATCTGTAATCCTATTTATACAAGGGGCCTTGATATGAGGATTATAGTTTGAAGCCAGTCCAGGAAGACAAATCTGTGAGACTCTTTATCTCCAGCCAAAAGTCAGAAGTGGAATGGCTAAAATGTTAGAGCACCAGCCTTGAGTGATAAAAGTAAGTAAGATTGCAATTGCAGGGGAGTTCAAGCTCCAGTATTTAGCACAAAAATAATTAAAAGAAAGTATCTTAGTAGTTATATGCTTTTATGTTTTCCTTTATTTATAACTAGATGAAAGTGATACCAACACTCTCAACCACTTCAGTTCAAACTTATACCAATTTTACTCTTCTATGAAGTGTTTGAGATTTAAAAAGTACATATGCTAATTTACTATGTTCTGCTGATTACAAGCTTAAGTTTGTAACTCTGTAAGGAAATTACCTTAAGAGAAATTACAAAAAAACAAAAATCTGTGTTTATATTTATCTTGATCCTTGCTATCAATCTTTTTGAAGTCCAGAAAATGTTTAAAATCAATGCTTTAAGGGAAAAATATCTGAGATCTCCCTAATGCTCAAAACAAGGAAATGTTGGTTAAGAATGGAATTTAAGTCATAATAATAGTGTATGACCATGGGAATATTGCTCACATAGATCATCTACCAAGAGAGAAATATTATGGTATAATATCAACAAATGAATAATGCAAAATTTTACATAGTCAGGAAGTTACAATTACGCTGCTAAATATATGAATACATAGAACACTCCATGGGATTCTAAGCATCCAAAATACTTCAAAGGCTATATTATACTAAATAAAAATATGTATTGTTTATCTGAAATCAAATTTAACAGAATTTTGTATTTTCTCTAGGCACCATAATATTAAATAAAAGGCTTGTACTAAAATGTAATCTTATTTTAAGTACTACATTTATTAAACAACTCTGGGGTCCAGCAGAAAAAGAGATTATAATGATGAATATCATAGGACTTACTGATGTAAAACTTCAGTTGAAAGAAGACTTACTCTTCGAGAGAATAAAATACAAGAATAAATTGAAGAAATCTAGAAATCTATATCTACATATCTAAATAGCTTTTCCACTGGTTTGGGATAAACTCAGACCTAATTTTAAGAGGAACTATCAGTAGTTGAAAGGAAAACATTTCTCTAGTTTACAGCCAAACAATAAACAAAATAATAAGATAGATAAAGTACCTCCAAAATATTGTATTTATAATTGCAGACTTTCAACATGCATCATGGAGACTTCAAAATAACTATGAAAATGAAACATGGCCATTGTCTAGTGCATTCCCAATGCCTTCAATGTCACCTTATAGATCTAATCTGGTATTTTATTTTGAAAGTGCCTAAAGTGTGTGAGTCTCCTAGGAAGCACAGAGTCTTCTGAGCTCCAGAGTACATAGTAGAAACCCACACAGGACCCTCAAGAAGAGAGCTTCCACATGGAGTGAAAATGTATCTCTATACTGATTGTTGGTTCCTTGGATGCGAATAAATAAACTATGCAAGCTAACTTTCCTATCCAGTGAAACTGAGTTGAAAATTATTTGAGAGATTCCTAAACCTGACAGAATTCTGCTTTAATCAAATCTGGTTAAATTGAAATTTATCAGAATTGAAGATGTCAAGTAAAGTTGGAAGGACAAATCAACAGTTGAAGTCCTGAGTCATTATTTTCTTGGACACTTAGAGCAAACAATTGCTTTAGCATCTAAGGACTCTATAAAAATGATTTAGGGGGCTGGGAAGGTGGATCAGTGTTAGTGCGCTTGCCTTGCATACCTCAGGCCCTGGGTTCAATTCCTCAGCACCACATAAGCAAAAAGAAAAAACCCAGAAGTGGCGCTATGGCTTAAGTGGTAGAGTGCTAGCCTTGAGCTGAAGAGCTGAGAGGGAAAGCACCCAGGCCCAGAGTTCAGTCCCCACGACTGCGCCCAAAAAAAAAAAAATGATTTCAGTACCCAGGTTTCACAATTTGATTTGTAAATAACCAACACTAAGAATGAGTATGATTGGTTGATAAACACACATTCTGATCTTGAGGAACTCCAGAACCCCAAAGCATTTCCACTTATCATAACACTCCTGAAAATATATGTAGATAGCAGCATAAAGCTATCCATGTACACTGAATAAGGTCAATGCAAAGCAATGAAAGTTCATTAAGTATGTTTCCCTTAAGCTGTTGGGCTAGCGGCTCACATCTGTTATCGTAGCTACTCAGGAAGCTGAGATATTATGATCTTGGTTTGAAGGCAGCACAGACAAGCAAGTTTGTGAGACTCTTAGCTCCAATTAACCAGAGAAAAACTAGAATGGAGCTGTGGTTTATGTGGTAGAGCACCATCCTTGGGCAAAAAAAGCTAAGATATAGTGTCCAAGCCCTGAGTTCAAGTCCCAGCACCAGCATAAATAAATAAACATTTTGACAAAGAATGTTTTCCCAAACTTACATGTCACCTACATCAAAAAGTCCTAAAATTTCCAAGTCTTTTCACTGATGCAGACAGAAACTTTGCCATTCCATGTTTACACATGGGTTCAAATATAGCACTTATTGGAGAGACTCAAGGTTTCAATAGGAGCTAGGAGGAGCTTCAGTGTAAATGGGGTTCTTTTTGGGTTTCTGTCTTAATCAGGAGCATCTCCAAGTCTGTGAAGTCAATGCTTTCTGCTTCCAATTCACTGAATTCCTCAAGCTAAAAAATAACCATGCCAAGACTAATGGATACTACATTCAGAGGTATTCCTGACATTAGCAGCTTCTATCCCTTTGACTAAGACTACCTAAGCCTTCTGTTTATTTGCTAGTTGGAAGGCAAAAGTTTGTGTTGTTATCACACATGTAACAACTTTAATATTTTCTTCAGTCCTCATCAGCTGATTGACACATTCCTCAGAGCTAACATTTGGTTTCACCCAGGCTAAAGTCCTCATCCGCTGATTGTACAGTGTGTGTGACTTCTGGGGAGGGACTGTTACCACTCTAAACAGACACATCAGAAGCACAGCACCATACAAAGATGACCAGCCAGAGTGGGAATCTGAGTGTCACTCCACAGTGTTTGACCTACACAAAGACACAGTCTGCCTCTCCAGCTGTGGTCCAGGAAGACCCTTGGGAATGCAGGTGTTGTCCCATCCTGCCCCTTCTTGTATGCTTGCTTCCTTTTCTTCCTCTGAACAATTGTTTAAGATCTCTGAGTGAGAAATCTCATGTTAGCACAGCTTCTTTCTTATTGGTGTAAAATGAGAACAAACAATTCCAAACATCATCAGAACATCAGACAAAATAATAAGGCAGATCGATTGCATCTAACCTTTGAATCTCATTGAAATCCCAAGTGTGCTGGAACATTTCAGAACTGAAATAATCTCAGAAGAAAAAAAAATACTTCTAAGAAATGCAATGAGAAGCAATATGAGGAATTTCCCCATGCCCTGATTTTACTGCGAAGAAATTTCCTAAGGATCACTGATACAACTGCTAATTTGGTATGCTCTCTTATGCTGATTTTTAATTTAACGAGTAGATTAGTTGAAGAAAAATCACTTACCTATCATGTCAAGCTAATTATATCAAAAAGTGACTTAGCCATTGATTCTGTAGAAAGAACTCATAAGAAACAACTGAGATGTTAGGCAGAGAGAGTAAGTTAGATCAATGACAAGAAATACAGGCACCAATTTGCAGAATTTTTAATTCTCCAGCTTGAAAAGCAAAAGAACAAGACAGGTACCTGTCTTGTCTTGAATCTACATAATTTCCATTTGCCTATGCAGCTCCTGAAAGGGGATAAATTGATATGTGAAAATGGAATTCGAAAAATGGAGGGAATGGGTTGGATTGGAGTAATGGAGGAAAATCATGAAAGGAGTGACACTGATCCAGCTCCATTGTATTCATAAACTACATGTTGAAATGAAATCTCTTCGTACAACTACTTCAAGATAATAAAGAATTTTAAAGAAGAAGATGAATTGGTTGGTAGAAGGAGCCTTTGCAGAGTCCAATCTAATCTCTCACTTATTTGTAATAATATCACAAAATAAAAAAAGAATAGTTCTTTGAGTATATGGAATTGGAAGAGAAAGCAATAGAACAAACATTTGCCTTTGATTACAAATAAAAGCAAACCATTATGGCTCAATTTATAAACCATCAATCTACAACTGTCTTTCCTAACCAGGCTTGAAGGACTTTCTTTGCTAGGACCTAATTTGGCCTCTGCAGATGACATTAGCACAATGAAGGGTTCTGACGGAAGTGGGGCGATAGAGAGGGAAAGGCAACGAGATCAGTTCTTGAGTATAAATACAGCATTTGAATCCCAGGCAGGGAGCTGATCTGTGTCCTCTGCTACAAACACATCTGAACACTACTTCTTGTTATAGCCAGTACCAGTACACAGATGTGAGAGGTGACTGTTTGAAGAACTTGCTTTGTGTAGCTGAAAAATCCACTAAACCATTAGTCTCAGATTTTCTTCCAGTAAGTAAACACTGTATAAATATGAAAGCAATAAAAAAATAAACCACAACCTGGAATTACTCACTAGTCAATACTCCACAGAATTACAGTGGTTTCTGTACCCATATATCTGCTCCGAGGTCAGTTTACCTCCACATCATCCTTTAGAATGTCCACACTGGGGATAATCAGACAGCAGCCAATAGAGCCATCCAAAGTGCAGCGAGCACTAAGTCCCCCGACAGTGTGGTCTTGTAATCATGTTGCTGGTCAGCATTCCAGACCTATATGTTGTTAAAATAGCCACAGCTATTACCAACCCAGAGGTAAACTAACCATGGTTCCACCAGCTCAGATTTGGCCAATAAACCACTAGCTGTCCTATAAACTTCACATCTGTTACAAAGCATTAGTGAGATTCTATCACCATGAACCAAAGACAAGTCACATTATCTGTTTTTTTGGTGGTACTGGGTCTGAACTCAGGGGCTTGTGCTTGCTAGACAGGTGCTCTATCATTTGAACCATGTCTTCAGCCCTTCTTTGCATTAGTTATTTTCAAAGCAGAAAATAAAGCAAGACATCTTATGCCTCACCAGCCTGGACAGCAATCCTCCTATTTATGCTTCCTACATAGTTGAGTTAACAGAACAGACATGTGGTACCACATCCAGCTTTTTCTTGAGAATGGAGTTTCTCAGAAACTTTTTGCCTCGGCTGGCCTCATATCATGATCACTCCAATTTCTATCTTATTAGGAGCTAGAGCTATAGGACAGCATACCCAGTCTAGTTGGCATCTTTCTAATAAAAAGTATTCCTCACAAAGTAGATTCTTCTCAAAGAGATATGTTTTTTTGGTTTACATTTTTGGCCATATTGGTTTTGATGGATTTCTTGAACCTGAAGGAAATGAGATATTGTACTTCTGTATTTAAACAGATGAGTTGCCTATCCACTACTGGTTCCATTCAGAAGGCTGGCAGAGGAAAAAAACAGAACACCTACTATGCACAAAGCAGCTTGCTCAGCATGATGGCAATATGGATAGACAGGAAGGATAGCAAAATTTAAAACCAAACAACTGATTACACCCAGTTGAAAAGACATTAAGTAGCCTCAGTTCTAAAGCCTCAAAAATAAAGAAAAAAATGAGTGTAATGGAAATTTTAGTTATCCAAATTGAATCTAAACCTAATTATGTACCTTCATAACCTTTTTAGCATCAATTATTCGTACAAGGAGTATTTATGCATACAATGCAGCTCAGTTAGAATTAGCCCCTCTTCTTCTCCCTCCTCTTCTTCTCCTTCCCAAACTACTCTTTATGACTCTTTGTTCCATTTTCACATATGTGCATAAAGTATTTCGACTATATTCACCCTCCATCTCTGTTCATCTTCCTCCTTCTCCCAAGTACACACATGTATAACACAAAGGATTATTTGTATATGAAAATATCATCTGTTCTTACTAGAGTATGCATGTGTCAAATTTTGAAACACCTCTAAACAATTAACATGCACATTAACAAAACAGAATATAGGAAGCCGAAATATACACCCACATAATCTCCAGGGCTAACATTGTGCCTTTGTGGCTACAGGGCTTTGAGGATGCTAACAAAAATTCAAATATCTAACTAGGTAGTGCGATATTAGTATTTGTATTGTATTGTATTGTATCTATAGCTTTGGGACCCATAGTCACTGTATATTTGGGAAAAATCACAAATATCCTAATTAAATCACATTTGAATTTTAGCAAATCATGGTACTAAGAAATATAAAATTCAGCAAAATATCACACTGACTCTATTTCTTCCATTGATCAATAAAGTTGATGGAGTATTATTTCATTCTCACATATCTGAAGAATTCAATTCACTTAGTAACTGCTTGGATGCCCCCAACATTCTCAAATATCTTTTGGAAAGACTTTCATCTAAATTCCAAAATATTTTACAATTGAAATCTTCCCTGATAGAAAATGTGGGTGAGCGGGAAATTGTATCTGTCCCAGTGTTGAATAGAGCAATGAGAAGATGTAATTGTACATATTGTCATGATCAAGACACACATGCATCCAAACAAGTCTCTCTTTAACTGTAGGTAGAATCCCCTTGTTCTCTTCCATTAACAGCTCCCACTGTGGTGTAAATTGAACTTAAGAACTCCATCTCACTTGGGACCTTTTAAACTTTAGATGACCATGGATGGACAGTATCAAGATTTACCCTATAAAAGTCTCAGTGCCTGGGTGCTGTCCCTTAGCTTTCTTCACTCGTCTGGTGCTACAGTACTTGAAGCATAGTTCCAGTGCTGGCTTTTTTGGTTGTTGTTAATTTTAGATAAGAGTTTCAAGGACTTTCCTACCCAGGATGACTTCAACCCTTGATCCTCAGATGTCACCCTTCTGAGTAGCTAGGACTACAGGCATGAGCCAACAGTACTCCGCTAAAACTTTCTTCTTAAACAAGTAGCCAGGGAGTTGTTCTATGGCCCCTTCAGCACAGGCAAAGGTCAGTGCATACTTACCATTGCTAAAAATTGCTCCACAAATGTTCCCTGAATTTCCTTCCTCTAAATTCCTACTCAAAGGTAGTTATTCATACACAATTTCTATCCAGCATGGACAGGTATCTTCTTTAATATATACTGTGTGAATCAGGAGCAGTAATACACAGAAAATAAAACCAAAATTCTGAGAAGTTTAAAATAATGACACCTAGGAAGGACAGGAAAACACAGCCAAAATAGTCAATGTACATAGGTGAGAATGGAACCAGAAACGTAGATGGGGTTAGTGGAGTTGGGAATGATGGGAAGAGACCAACCAATGGAAGGAGTGACACTGATCAAAATGTATCGTATTTAAGCTGGGTGCTGGTAGCTCATACCTGTAATCCTAGCTTCTCAAGAGGCTGAGATCTGAGGATCTCTGTTCAAAGTCAGCACAGACATGAAAGACCATGAGACTCCTATTTCCAATTAATTATCAAAAAGTTAAAAGGAAGGTTAGCTTAAATGGTAGAGTACCATCCTTGAGGGAAAAGGCCAAGCAAGATCATGAAGCCCTGAGCCCATAACCCAGTATAAGCACAGACACACACAGGCAGACACAGATACACACACACACACACACACACACACACACACACACACAAATGTATTGCACTTATAAACTGACACATTGAATTGAGACCTCTCCGTACAATTAAGGATAATTTTTTAATATCAATCATGAAAAGGGAGGCTTAACTTCCAACATAGCAAGATTTATCTACAAATATTTTAAGACTTTCCTCATCTAGAAGCAACCAGACAGATCAAGCTCACAAGCTAAGAGCTCAACTTTATGAATGCCTTAGATTCAAGGGTTCCAAAGCAAACACAAGTGTAAACCAATGTTATTTAATTATCTGAAAATTAATGTTAATTTGTGGTGTGTGTATGTGTGTGTGTGTGCACGCATGTGTGTAAGTGTATGTGTGTGTATGCACATTGGGTACCAGTTCTGGGGCATGAACTCAGGGTCTGGATGCTGTCCTTTAGCTTTATTGCTCAAGGCTAGTACTTTATCACTTGAGCCACAGCTCCACTTCTAGCTTGTGTGATGCTTAATTAGAGATAAAAGTCTCACAGACTTTCCTGCCTGGACTGGCTTTTTAAACATGATCCTCAGATCTCAGCATCCTGATGACAGGCATGAGCCACTGATGCCCTGCCTAAAGTCAATGTGCTTTTAATTGCCTTTGAAATCAATGTATTTATTTAAATGTACCAAAGGATTCTAAGTTGCTTACCATAATATTGTTAAATAACTTTCCCTTCTAAGAAACTCAAGGTCATGGAAAATCATGTCTAACAAATACCAGAAACTTGCCGTGGGTTGTGCATAGGGCTTCGTACGAATTTGAACCAAAGAGAGTAGTTGTCCTGCTAGAAATACAGAATCATAGTTTGTCTTCACATTCAACAAAGAGCTACCTTAAAACAGGCAAAGCAGTCACTTGCATTACTAATATTTTCCAATAAAACAAACACCTGCTAACTCCATTAGGGAAACATTTGCTATATGCTTATTTTTACAATTAGGGTAATTAGTATATCCCACTAGACATTAGTATAAAATATGGCTATAGAAAACTTGGGAGACAATCTTTTCATTTTCAAAATTATCAAAAGATTTGAATATTTTGGTTTTTGGGTTTTGTTCTTTTTTTTGGTAGAGATTTGAACTTCAGACCTTGATCATTTTTGCTCATGGTTGATGCTCTAGCACTTAAGCCATACCTCTAGTTTGGACAGTCTACTGGTTATTTGGAGATAAGAGTCTCCAATTTGTCAGCTTAGATGGCTCCAAACCTCAGATATCACCCTCCTGAGTAACTAGGGTTTAGTCATGAGCTATCAGTACCCAGCTTACATCAAAAGAATTAAGTTAACTCTCTCCAGCATGTAATATGATGAAACATCATGTTGTATCTCACAAATATATACAAATTTTTCTTGTCAAATAAAACAATGATAAAGATAAGCTTAGCAGAACTTAGATATGTATATGCAGAATTGGGCTCACAGAGAACAGCTACTCAGTACACTGAATAAATGAGTAAGTGGCTCTCTAACGAAGGATAAGCAAAGCTAAACTGTAGTTTAAGTGGTGGGCAAGTCAGGCACTAGTGGCTCATGCCTATAACCCTAGCTACTCAGGAGCTTGAAGCCAGCCCCTGTAGAAAAGTCTGTGAGATTCTTATCTCCCAAAACTACTAAGAAAAATTCTGGAAGTGGTACTGTGGCTCAAACAGTAGAATGTTAGCCTTGAGCCCTATGAGGCTCAGGGACAGCACCTAGGCCTTAGTTCAAACCCCAAGACCAGAAAAAAAGTGAGCTAAGCTAGGAACTAGTGGCTCAGACTTGTCATCCTAGCTACTTAGGAGGCTGAGATGTGAGAACTGAGGTTTGAAGTCAGACTGAGCTGAAAAGACAGACTCTTAACTCCAATTTAGCAAAAAGACAGAAGCGGAGCTGTGGCTCAAGTGACACAGCACTAGCCCTTACACAAACAAAGCTAAAGGACAGTTCCTAGGACCTGGGTTCAAGCCCCAGTACCAACATATACTCACACACACACATACACACACACACACACACACACACAAGTGAGCTACTCACATGTGCCTTATTAACAAGCACCTCAAGATTAAATTATTCCACTACTTTCTATTCCTCTAAGGTCTCATGGCTACTTTATAAAGCCCCAAAGGAATGAATATGATGAACTAAGAAATTCTTTCCAAGCCCCTATCTCCTAGCATTGGTGGTATTAAGCAATCATTTATTGTGTTAAGCACAGAAATGCAATAGCACTATGCAATTGCAAAAGAATCCCCAAATGTAATCTGAAAATACCCACACAGAGTAAATATTAATGCTATATCTCAACGGAAATGTGCAGAATACTCCTTATCTTAAGCTTCAGTCATCAGTACAGATGGCCCTGAAAAGTAGAGTTCCTAAGGAGGATAGACCTCCAACCCAGCACCTCCCACTCTCCTGAGCCTGGCAGTGACACACTGTAGCACCCACAGAAGCCCAGCTATTCTCGAAATATGAAAAATCTTCTTCTTCTTGGTGGTGTCAGGAAAATCCCAGCAGGGAACCTTGGCCCTATTACAACCCCTCTAAATAAGTAAATGATCCATTTAACTCAAACATTCATGCTCCTTTTCAAGAATTTGACAGTATGTTGTGATTCAATGACAGTCAGATTTCCTACTTGCTAAAAGTAGATGTCTGAAATCCAGGCCCTGACCAACCACCTTCCTGATAGATGACCACAAAAGAAATAAAAAGAAGCAAGTTGGGCAGCAGAAATGGGGTGATTTGCTAATTTAGGCAAAAAGAAGCTATGGGTTCTCAACCTATGGCTGGGTACAATGAAGCATAGTTGTCATCCCCAGCAATGGGGGAAGGCACAAGTAGGAGGATCTCAGCCTAGGTCAAGCCAGGCATAATGTGAGACTATACTGTTTTTTATTTTTTATTATCTTTAAGTAGTTGTACAAAGAAGTTCCCATTCTACAAAACAGTATATGAATACAAAGTGTGTGAGACTATATTTTGAAAATAATCCACACAAAAAAGGACTCAAGAGGTATAGGTTAAGTGGTAGAGTGCACATGTGAAGTCCTGAGTTCAGTCCCCAGGGTCACCAAAAGAAGAAGGAGGAAGATAAAGAGGAGGAGGAGAAGGGAGGGCGGCAGGGCAGGAGGGAGGGAGGAAAGAGAACAGACCACAGAGCATTTGCAACATTTAATCAGAACAAAATCTGAACATATATACACACATATGCATAATTACACATGCCCTCTCTCTGCCAGGCATCCAGGCAGGATTTTGGAAGGCCATGCCAAACAAGAACACCAAAGCCCAACCCTTCTTGAGCTTATAATGATGAACTATATGAATCAGTTTTGTAAACTGCAATGTGTCCAACAAATAAGACATGGTTACCAAGCCTCCAGCATAGCTTCCATACCCTAGCATTGAATGTGGAATTTCAGCGATGTCAAACCATGCTGGAGGAAGGAACTAAGTCATTCCCACCCCATCAACATCTGAAGGACTCTGTTCACTAACACAATGCCTGTGTAGAACTAACAGACTAGCACTTCATCAGATTGTTGAATCGTTTCCTCAATGTATCTGAGGAATCCCAGACAAACTCCATTCTATGAAAAAAGGATGAACCTTCAGGAAAGACTCTGTTAAGTCCTGTTGTAATCATAAAGAAAGAGAGAAAGTAACTTCAAAGTCAGGATTAAGGAGTCCTATGCCAGGAAAACAGCCCAAGACAGGACAACATTCTAACCCAGCTGACAGTAACTTGGGATTCTCTCTTTAAGCACTGCCAATTTTCCCTCAAGTGTTTGGAAGCCTCTGCCAGAATTGGCTTTTGTCAACTTGATTGTATGAAGTGGCCAGGCATATCTAAGCTAAGACAGCCAACAGCAACACAGAGAGAACTGGTCATATCCTTAACCCACAGGCTTCCCATGCACTACTAGGGCACACCACAGGACCAACCAAGCCAAATGGAAGATGAGTAGATAAGAAGTGCAGAGCTAGGTTGGTGTCAGGCTATGCACTAGCTTTGTTTACTTCCCCAAATACACTGACTTGGTCTGAATTTACTCCTGACCCCAAATTTCTCCATTATTTTATTATTTATTTATTAAGGGGTAGGGAAGACTTGGAGTGGAACTCAGGACATGGGGGCATACTGAGTCTACGCTCTCCCAGGAACGAGCCACACCTCAGTCCTGCTTTAATCTTCAAGTTAGTCAGCAAGTGCTTAAGATAGCAAGGACAGCTCAGAGACTAGGCCCTACTTCTTTCTGTCCTTGTCCAAAAAGATTCATAGCCCAAGAAACAGATGCCAACCCCCAACACACAAAGCCTGGTTGCTCAGGTATATTCATTCTGTCCTGGAAGGGTGGGAAAATATAATCATAATATTCAACGTACATATGAAAAAATAGAACCAGGTAACTTGAGAGGATACGAGAGACAAGAGAGATGGAGGAGAATGATTGGAGGGGTAACACTGATCAAGACATATTATACACACAGACTGATAGGCTGAATTGAGCAACTTTTGTACAGCGACTTAAAGGATATACACACATAAACATATAAACTATTTATATATATAAATAAAACATGGAGCAGAGATTATATAGAGAGACTCTGTGTGTGTGTGTGTGTGTGTGTGTGTGTGTGTGTGTGTGTGTTGGAATTAGGGTTTCACCTCAGGGACCTTGAACTTACTAGGATTGCTTACGCAGACCTGGTGTTCTAGCACCTGACCTATGCTTCTAGTTTAGATTTTTGTTAGATAATTGGTTAATTGGAGATGACGTCTCAATGACTTTTCTGCCTAGGCTGGCATCCTCCAGGCCCCAGCCTCCTGAGTTGCTAGGATTACAGATGCGAGTGCAAGGGAAATAAATTAGGGTCCTGTGGTCAAGAACATTTGGAGAACAGTGCTGGACTCTCAAAAAGTCACAATTTTAGTAGATATTAAGCTATAAACCTTCTTGGCATACAGAATATTGATTTATCTAGCATTTCTCAAAAGTAATCATGAAATTTGTCTCTCACTGTCATACAAATGCTAGATAAAAGGCCAGACATCAGTGGCTCACACCTGTAATCCTAGCTACTCAGGTGGCTAAGATCTGGTTTGAAGCCAGCCTGGGGGAGGAAAAAGTCTGTTAGATTCTTCTCTCCAATTAACCACAAGCCAGATGTGGACCTGTGGCTGAAGTGGTAGAGCATTAGCCTTAAGCAAAAAGAACTCAGGGACAGTGTCCAAGGCCCCAAAGTTCAAGTTCCAGGACAGGCACACACACACACACACACACACATGCACACACACACACACACACACAATGCTAGATAAAGATATTGGAAGTCTATGTAAAGCTGGGAGCAGTGGATTATATCTGCAATTCTAGCTACTTGGGAAGGTGAGATTGGGAGACTGTGGTCCTAGACCATGCAGTTCATGAGATCCCATCTCAGTTGAAAGAGCTTGGTGCAGTTGTACTCACTTGTTATCCCAGCTACAATGGGTAGTCTAAAATAGAAGACCTATGGTCCAGGGTGGTCCAGGCAAAAAGTGAGACCTTATCTCAAAAATAGGGCAAAAGACTGAAGGCATAGCTAGTAGAAGAAAACCTGCCTAGCCAGCATGATGCCCTGAGGTCAAACACCCCAGTGCAGTGCGCATACACACACACACACACACACACACACACACACACACACACACACACACAAATTAGTCCCCAGAAAATTGATTTGGTAAGAAATAAAGACTGGGAAAACCAGAAGTACCCTCCTCCTCCCACTCCCACCTCCGCAAGGAAATGAACATCAAGCTACAGATTCCATGCGCAACTTCTCACTGGGTCTTTTCAGTTTAGTTCCTTACATTTAATTTTTGAGGGGGAAGGAGGAAGAAAAAAATGGTCAAGCAAAAAAGAATTTTCTCATATGTTTCTGTTAAGAAAGACAGGAAGAAACAACAAGTTAGGCAAGGGTATGCTTTGATATGTGCAGAAGACAAACCACTGCTAGTTTAAGGTAGGAAAGGCAGGCCTTTAAGCATCTTCTACTACTTAGGATTCTCATGGATTCTGGGAAATGTATATAGATGTCAAGAAGGGCACTGATAAAAACCAGAGGGAGAAACAAAAACTTGATTGAAAAAAAACACCAGAGGACAATTAAAACCCACCTCAAATATGTTCTTTTCTCCCTTATTTTTATTGACATCATAAATGGCACAAGGGAAATATGTTCATGTTAATATTCATCCTATGCATATCCAAATATATGAAGCATTATAATGTTTCATACTCTAAACAAGGTTAGTTTGGCCAACATCCTTCCTCCTTGAAGGCAGCACTACATTTACAATACACATTCCAAGACTAGATCTACCATGAAAATCTGAATAGAAATATATTAGAAAAAATCCAGCTAGTTCCATAAGGTTCAGATAATAGCTAAGATTTATTGCCTTACGTGTACTAAACTTGAAAAGACCTATCTTTATTTTCAAAACATGATTAATATTTTATACCCAATAAGAATTTGTGTGTGTGTGTGTGTGTGTGTGTGTGTGTAGGTTTGTGTGTGCTGATATTGGAACTTGAACTCAGGGCCTAGGCACTGTCTCTTAGCTTTTTCAAGTAAGATTAGTAGTGTTCTACCACTTAAGCCACACCTCCACATTCAGCTTTTTGGTGGTTAATTGGAGAATAGAGTCTCACAGACTTTCCTTCCAATCCTCAGATCTCAACCGCCTGAGTAGGCTAGGATTGTAGGCAGGATTACAGTTTTGAGCTACATTGTGTCTTATCCAATACAATAATCACCATCATGGGGCACTGGTGCATTGTGAGGGTGCTTACTTTTTTGTGTTATTTTGTGTGTTTGTTGTAGTGCTAGGGATCAAACCCAGGGCCTTGCAAGCATTCTCCTACTGAACAACAATCCCAGCCCTTGACTTTTGAGACAGGGTCTTGCTATGCAGTAGCCCAGGCTGGCCTTGAACTTAGAATCTTTTTCCTCGGGCTCCCAAGTCCTGAAATTGCTAAAATGACAGACATAATCTATCATACCTAACTGAGAGTGATTTTAGTGTGTGAAAATGATCCAGACAATTTACAAGCAGAATCCATGAAGAAGCTGGGTAAGAAGGAGTATAGGTGGGCAATGCTACCACAGGTGAAAAATACCGTGTGTCTCATGTAACAGCAAAGTTGATGATGCTTTGAAAATAATGAGTATAGAGATTTGTAGTTGCTCCTGAAAAATTTTAGGGATCTGGACCTTCTGGAAAACACTAGTTCAGAAGAAATCCACTGAATTTTATGCCTATCTCTCCCTATCTTTCCATAGGCTTACAATGGGACTTTCAATCTTATCCTGGCTGTAGATAGGGGCAAAGGAAGAGTCTGGAACCCAAAGGGGGCTCTCTGGTCTGTGGAAAGGGCCAGCAAACTGATGGTTGCTAAAAAAAAATTTCACATTTACCAGCTAGATTGACTTTGAGTTCCAAGCCCAACAGAAATAAGCATTAGCTTGGCATAAGCAGGCTCTCATGTATATTTTGGAAAATAGAGAAAAAGAAAAGTGGGACCTTTGAAACACAAGAAGTTGTAGCTCCATAGCTGGTACTAGAGCTATCAGAGCATTTGGGATACACTTCCCAACACACCTGAAGGGTCTATAATAGGATTCTGTAGCCAAGGCCTTCTTCATTCTATTATTATATTACTGTAATGTCACACTCATCTGGTTCAGTACTAATTCTATCTCTGCCTTAATCATTTTCATGTAAACAGAGTAAGCTTATTTGAAAATGAAAGAAAGCAACAAAAGAAAGTGGCAAGACTCTCCATCTAGACAGGAGCAAATGGAGTCCTCTTGGGGGTCCATTTTGTTTTGCTTTGTTTTGTGCCAGTCCTGGTGCTTAAACTCAGATCCTAGATGTTGCCCCTGAACTTACTTTGGTTTTCACTTTTTGCTCAAGACTACCATTCTACCACTTGAGCCACAGCTCAACTTCCAACTTTTTCTTTCTTTCTTTTTTTGTGGTTAACTGGAAATAGGAGTCTCACGGACATTCCTGGCCAGACTGGCTTTGAACCACAATCCTCAGATCTCAGCTTCCCAAGCAGCTATGATTATACACATAAGCAACTGGCACCTGGCCCTGGAGTATGGTTTTTATACTACAGGGCTCCTCCCCCATCTCCTCCCCTAGGCTTTGCACTGATTACTTGCTGGCTTGTGTATGTACCACCCTTACTCTTCCCATTGGCTGAGCCAGCACCTAGGGCATTATGAGAAGAAGCAGCATTTGAGCAGGAGCCTGAGGCATCCTGGTTCAATCTTATTTATGTAAAATCTATGTACCACTACAAGATCACTCAGCTTCAGTTAATGCTATAATGTATTTTGGATTGCTATGCTCATAAACTAACTATGGGTTGCAAAAGTTTGTAATTCTACAAAGATAAGCTTCAACAAGTCAAAACCAAATGTGACCATGCATTTTGTTGTTCTTGTGGTCATCAGTGGTAAGGCATACTCTGTAACTCAGTGCTAGGAGCAAGTGAGGGAAAGCGTCCAAAATATCCAAACTGCGAAGCCTAAGTCACAATGGCTCTCCTTTGTCACCAGCTGCTCTGTAAAAGCTTTACTCAATTAGGTATATGATTAGACAATCCCTTTTCTTAGTAGTCCCCAACCTTTCTTCAAGGATAATGTAAGTCAGATGGTCATTAAGATATCAGAATAAGGGCTGAGAAGGTGGCTCAGTGGTAGAGCACTTGCCTTGCATGCATGAGGCCCTGGGTTCGATTCCTCAGCACCACATAAGCAAAACAAAAAAAGCTGGAAGTGGCACTGTGGCTCAAGTGGTAGAGGGCTAGCCTTGAGCTGAAGAGCTGAGGGACAGCGCCCAGGCCCAGAGTTCAGGCCCCATGACCGGACCCCTCCCCCACCCCCAAAAAAGATATCAGAATAATTTAGATGTAAATATTCAGGATGGCTAGAAATAATTCAGAGGAAATTATGAAAATATTCCTTAATGCTTCAACACACACATTGTATAGATGATATATTTAAGGAAGAAAGTGTCTATGGCTTGACCAAGTCATATAGTTCATTATTACTAGGAACTACATTTGTTGTTAGACCTACAGATCAGGCCCTTCAAAACTATTCCCAGCCAGTCTCTCTAACAGAGTCCATGTTCCAGAGGCAATGCTAAAGTCAGATGTATCTAGCAGGCAGGTAGGACTAGAGAAAGCAGGAGGGAAAGGGTATGACAGCCAAGTTGTGCACATTTGCATAGCTCATTGTGCTTTGGGTTCAAGGTATTAAGGCTCTGCATTCTCCCTTCTTCTCTGTACTTGTGGTCCAAACTGCTGACCTAGAGGATTTGACCACAGGAGAAAACAGATCGATGACTGTGGTTCCAGAGAGCTGAAAACATTTTTTAAAACTATATGCACATCCAGGATGCTTCTTCAGTCTGACTTTACATCAAGGGGCTTTTCCTTCTTTACTCACTAAAAAAAATAAGAAGTATTTGCTGCAATAATGAGAAAACTCTCATGTATGAAAGTTACTAAGAGTGAAAATTAAGTTACAGAAAATTTTACATTAAAGACTTTGGAACTAATAGTTAGAGGTAGGAAGATCTTCACTCTATATTGAGATCTTCAAGAGAAAACCATTGAGTCTTGAGTGTCTTAGTCATCTGGAAAACATTGCCTTACAGCCCTTGCTGCATAGATGAAGCATAATAATCACAATTCTTTCTGTCAGCTAAATAACCCTGTAATACATAGAACTGGAAGCATTTGCCCTATATGGCAAAACAAAAACTTGCAATACAAAACCATATTTTATATGTTTGCTACTTGTTAGGAAGTTAATGCTGGGATCAAATACACAGAGCACTGAACTTACAGATCCACAGAAGTAAGAAGAAACCCTATTGCCAAACACAAAACTGGGATGAACATGAGCAAGATGCCAGGTGGACACAAAGGGGACAATTCATTTTGCCTAGGGAGGAAAATTTGAGGAGAAAATATGTTTCAATTAATACACTTCGGTTGTCACATCGTCTCAAAAGTAACTGTCAAAAATTATACAGATTGTTCCCAGTGTGGGAACAGTGGGGAGAGGCCAGGTCAGGGCTGTGCTTTAAAGAGCGTTGGGAATGGACTAGAACTTTTATCTATCTGCCCATGGAAACTATGTCACTCTACATGAACAGGTCTTCAAACTAGCCCACAAATTTTATTCAACTAATAATCATGCCTAACCTCTGAGTCTGGAAAAACACAAACTTGGAGAAGTACAAGCTACTATGTATCAAGAATTTACCATATACAGCCATCTAAGCTGTATAACACTGCTAAGTGATATGTTAAGCGCCAACTTGCTTTACAGATGAAGTATTTGAAAAACAGAGCTTAAACAATATGGTCAAGTGCACACAACTACAGCATGGATACAAAATCTACAACCAAACAATTCAGCTTTACTTTATCAGGATAATACATTTTCCCCTGGATTGTTATAAATATCTTGCAATAATGAGGAAGAGCTTTTTGTGTTCGATTTCCTGAATATAGAGATGGCTCTAGGAAAGGTATTCTCCTTTCTCTTTGGAGCTCATTTTCGTGAGCCCTTATTTTATTAATGGTATTATAATTCCCTAAGAAGATCCCTGGGCATCAAGATCATACATGTCTCCACCATTTAAAGGTTCTCCCTCCAATTCACTTAAATACCTATCCTATCCCAACTAGCTAATAGAAAAAATTATTAATATATATTTCTCAAGGAATAGAATGAGAAAAGCAAAATAAATTCAAATGTATTGGCAATGTAGTATATTTCTTCCCTTTTGTCAAAGGGTTGCAGGTGTAAAGTCTGCTCAAATCTGTTAAATGATTGTAGTGCTTTTGATTCTGTTTTGGTGAATTAAGCTAGCCTTCAGCTTAATACAAATCAAATCAGAATTCAGTAGACATCTATCCAATTTCACTTCTAGAAACACCATGACTAACCAGCGAACACCACAGATCTCTGTGAGTTGAGTTCAGAGTACTCTGATTATAGCTTTGACTCCAGGACAGACTGGTGACCTCACCTACCTCACCTGTGGCAGCTCAGTGCTACCTCCTGGCTTCTGCATTCTGGGATCCAAATATCCTCCTACAAGTTGGTGGCAGCAGTTCCTCATCTAACTTCTAACTATTTTACAGCCCATGGTGGATGCTGGGACACTCACAAATTTGCTTTCTATTACAGGCAAGATCCATATCCCTCTCAAGGAAGAAAACAAATCTTACATAATAAAGCCATTCCAGTCTCCCTGGGCTTCTTCATACCTTTCTGGGATGGGTACCAGTGGCAAATTTGGCACTGTGAAAGTCATTTAATGTAGATCACCTTTTGGTCCATATTTCAACCAGTCAAACAATTTCTAGCTGCAACACAGGACTTAGAAGTTCTACTTATGGCTCCATATTAATACATTGAGCCTGGCCCAACTTTAGCCTCCTATAATTGTCCTGCATATGTCTATTGCCATATAGAGTCTTCAAACTCTTATCTGTATCAATCAGGAAAATCACATCGTCCTTTTGAAGTAGAGCACAACTCTTCATGGGCATAATTTTTACTAGCCATTTAGCGTGTACTCTGGCTCTGGGTCCAGAAGCAAAGATAGGTGGTACAATTCTGAAGGGAAAGAAAAACAGCAATCTATGCAGCTAATTAAGTTGTCTTCCTCTGTAGGTGGCAGCGACTAACACCTGTATGCCAACATCTATTCTTAGCAGACAAATGCCACAGACATATCTGAGTGAACATAGTATATACTCTTTATATGTGAGCACACTGTGTACCAAAATAAAGATTGGCTTACATCTGTAAGCCTAGCTACTGAGGAGGCTGAGATCTGAGGATCACCATTAAAAAGCAGCCCACGCAGGGAGGTCCATGAGACTCATTTCCAACCAGCTAGCAAAAAGCCAGAAGTGAAGCTCTGACTCAAGTAGTAGAGTGCTAGCCTTGAGTGAAAAAGCTAAGGGACAGTGCCTAGCCCTGAGTTCAAGCCCCAGTACTAGCTAAGGAGCAGAGGGTGAGCTTGTTCCCTTAGCCTAGAGCTTCTTTTAGTACATGAGAGAAGGCTACGGAGGAAGACTGGATGCTTGGCGTTGTCCAAGTTAGATTTAAAGCAGGCTTCAGAACTGAAGAGAAAAAAAAAATTGAGAGGGGAGACTTACCTCAGTTTGAGTCCCAGAAATCAATAACTTTTTAAGAAAGAAGCTAAAGTCTTTAGAAAACCCACAATCACCAGATAACTGAACCACCTCCCACCTCCCAAAGCCTAAAAAGTACTTACTGCAGAAAAAACCTAAAAAGACATAATCCATCCTTTCTTTTTTATATAAAATACACTTAAGATTTGCAAATCTATAAACAAATGTCTAAATAAATCCATCTGAAATAGCCCAGCAGGAATAAACAGCAGGTAATAATCAGAAAACAACGCCATCCTATGTGATAAAGAGATTAATTCTTCTTCAGAACTGAGAACATTTTTAACTGGTAACTATTATTTGTAGTATTACAGTTGGAATGTCTTCTAAAAGCCTGTGTATTGTAAGCTTGGTTTCCCTAGTTCACAGTGCTACTGGGAGGTGATAGGTGATAGTGAGGCCTAGTCAGAGGAAGTAAATCACTGAGGTTATTCCATTGCAAGGGATATCAGGGATCCAGAGGTCTTTCTACCTCCTCCTTCCATCTCTATTTCATAGCCACCATGAGGTGAACATCCCTTCTACCACATAATTCCACCACGGTGTACTATGCTACCACAGGCCCAAAGCAACAGGATTAATTGAACATGGACTAAAAATTCTAAAATCATGATCCAAATTATTTTTTCTTCTTTGTGAATTGCCCCTAGAGACAGAAAGCTGACAAACACATTTAGTTAACCAAAAATGTATATGGTTATATATAATATATATACTTTTTTCTTACAAATACAAACTTACTACTATCTCTCTCAAATTACCTAGGGATATAGTTCAATGATAAGAGTTTGTACATAAGACGTTCATTCAATCCCTAGCATGGCAAAAAACAAACAAGGTTTAGCTAGATGTATGCTCATTAGCTGACAATAAGTGAAATTGCTGAATTCTCTGTATGCTGAGGTCTCTCCACAGGTGCTCCTGATATGCGTTAAGGCTCCTCCTCCTTTTCCACTTACCTTGTCCCAGATATGTCAAAAAAGCCAAGTAACACTAAGCAATATAACAAAATTTGGTGTTTCATAGTAAATATTTTTCTTTTCTTTTCTTTTTTTTTTTTGGTCAGTCGTGGGGCTTGGGCACTGTCCCTGTGCTCTTCAGCTCAAGGTGAGCACCCTACTGCTTGAGCCACAGTGCCACTTCCGGTTTTCTAGTGGTTTATTGGAGATAAAAGTCTCACAGATTTTCCTGCCTGGACTGGCTTTGAAAGGTGATCCTGAGATCTCAGTCTCCTGAGTAGCTAGGATTATGGTGGTGTGAGCCACCCACCGGCACACAGCCCAAGTAAATATTTCTTTATTTATATTAAACATCTCCACTCAAGGGGATATTTTCCTTATTTTGTTGCATAATCCCACACCCTTAAAACAACTGCTTCAATATGATCAAATGTAATGTTGTCCATTATGTACCTGGTATCATTATATTGTTCACTATATTGTTCCTAACTATCAGTACATGGACATTATTCTGTTTCCCTGAATATTTATGCAAAAAATTATAATAGTAAAAACATAATTTTATAGACAATTAAAACACAAGAGCCCAAAGGAAAATGTCATCTCTAAAATATAAAATCATACTGAATAAAGACTATGAAAATTTACTTGTTGTCAGTACCACACATCTGTAATCTTAGCCACTCAAGAGGCTGAGATCTGAGGATCACCATTCAAAGCCAGCCCAGGCAGGAAAGTCCATTAGACTCTTATCTCCAATTAACCAGCAAAAAACCAGAAATGGAGCTGTGGCTCAATTAGTAGAGTGCCAGCCTTTACAGCTCCAGGCCCTGAGTTCAAAGCCCCATACAGACACAAAACATACCCTTAAAGACTTTGAAAATGATAGTATGGTGTCAGAAAGACAAAACTAAATTTTATCAATATAGTTCTACCTGTTAATTTTGACTAAGGCATGTTCCAAGCATGCTTGTTCTCTTCACGGCTTCATAAATGCCATGCAGTACCCACTGTATGGCAGGCATTATAACACAAGTATGTTGTGCACAATTTCATAACCACCCAAAGAAGAAAGATCCCTATTTTACTGAAAGGAAAGAGAAACAAGCACAAACAACTCTAGGACCCCATATTGAAGGGCATTGCTGGGACGTACTCAACTGTCATTGCATCCACCTCTAAAGCTGATGGCCAAGGCGATCCGATTATCTCTGACAGTGAACACACACTGCCTGTAAAGCAACATACCCATTTACAAAGAAATAGCATGGGCACACAACCCCAGCCTCCACAGCTCAGATGACAACATGTCCACTAAAATTTTTTACTTTAAAATTCAACAATAAATATCTATGCCTTTCCACTGTTTTCATTAATAAGAGCAATAAATAGGCTGAGAAAGGGTGACCAAAGTGAAAGTGACTTTAAATGCTTTCAATAAAGCCTTCAGCAGTCACCACCTTCTCCTGCTAGAGGTAGATGAGCACCTATGTAGGAAACCAAGACAGTCATCACAAGGAAGACTCACACTTATTAGATACCAATCAGCCACCTTTCTTACGCTCACAGTGTGCAAATATGGTCCTTATGCTTAGCCAGACCTACACATACCCCAAAAGTGACCAGGTTTTTACTCCAGTACACACACACAGACACACATAGACACACACACACACACACACACACACACACACACACACACAGAGGTAGTCCTGGGGTTTGAACTCAGGACCTCATGTTTTCTTCAGATACTCTACAAATTAAGCCACACCACTAGTCTTTTACTCTAACTTTAAAAGGAATTTTAGAGTAGATTCTTGGAGTTGCAATATTATCCAAATGCAATTTGTTTCTCAGAACAGTGCTTGGTAGGCTGATTTTTTTAGAGCTATCAGTCCCTTTCTGGCCTGTTTGTTTGTTGTTGTTGTTGTTGTTTCTTTCTGATAGCTCTTCATTTAGGGGAAGCATAAGCTAATGGGGGAGGGAGCTAAGAACAATTTAAAAGAATCCACCAGCTGGCTGTTAACCTAACTACTCAGGAGGCTAAGATCTGAGTATTGCAGTTTGAAGCCAGCCCAAGCAGGAAAGTCCATGAGACTCTTATCTCCAATTAAGCACTGCGCATGCATGCGCACGCGCACGCGTGCACACACACACACACACACACAGAGGCAGAAGCTATGGCTCAAGCAGTAAAGCATTAACATTGAGCAAAAGTTCAGGGACAGCACCAAGGCCTCAGGTCAAAAAATAAATAAAAGAATCTATGATGGCTTCTGCACATGTGCTCCCTTTTCCTAAAAGCAGGTAAATCAGCTCCTCAAGACAAGGAATCAAGGAACTCCAAGCAACAGTGGGCAGGATGGAATAAATGGGTCAGGACCATCTTAATAAAGATCCCTAATTCCTTCCTAGCTCTAAAATAAGCTTAAATCATATGGCTCAAAGTAAGAGGGAATGCTGGGATATAAAGTATATGCTTAGGAAATACAAAGCTCTGTGTTCAATCACCAGCACTGAAAAATAATAATAATAGTAATAATTTATAAGTAAGAACATGTTAAAAGGAAATGAATGTTAAAATATATTTAACCATGCTAGAGAGAAGTATAGCTATCAAAGACTACATAATATCACCGAAGGATTTTTCCTTTTCTTATACTATGCACCTAAAAAAAAAAAAAAAACAGACGCGGGCTGGGAAGGTGACTCAGTGGTAGAGCACTTGCCTTGCATGCACGAGGCCCTGGGTTCAATTCCTCAGCACCACATAAGCAAAACAAAAAAAGTTGGAAGTGGCACTGTGGCTCAAGCGGTAGAGCGCTAGCCTGGAGCTGAAGAACTGAGGGACAGCGGCCCAGGCCCAGAGTTCAGGCCCCACGACCAGACCCCCAAAAAAACAAAAACAAAACAAAACAAACAACAGATGGCTACCAAGTAGTCATAGATAATTTTGGATATGTTTAAGATTTCCAGTGACTATGCATACATGCTTATCTGTCAGCAAGATGTTCACTGTAGATGGTCAACAAAGTCTATTATGCTTTGGTTTTTAGCAACCAGGAATCATGGAACACCTGCATAGAAGAGACCTGGTATCACTTTAAATTGTTTTTTTTTAAATTTCTTTCCGAGGGAAAGTTTGGGGGGGTGCAACTTTGGCACCAAATTAAAAAGCAGTTAATTTTAAACATCTATCATTAGGTGAAAAAGCTAGGACATCTTTTCAGGACAATGTCAACACTGGTGTTAGAGAAATGGTTTAAAGGAAATATATAGAAGCTTCTGTAAAGGCTTGGCTTTGAAGGCTGCCTTGCCCAGATACAAAAATAGACGGCTAAAATGCAAAATCGATTCTAATGGCAAGCAGATCACTGCACTCTTCGTGCCCAGGATACAAGGGAAACCTGAATATTTGATTTAGTAGCACCTTGGGAGTAGACAGACCTGAACACCCTCCAATAACCTTGAAAATCTCCACTTCCTGTAGAGGAGAGTTAAGTGCTCCAATGAGGCACCATCTCCCCAACCCTATTCAAGCATGGTGATTAGAAGGCAGGAAGAATCTTAAGACTTGCTTCTGCCTATGCCTATGGTGTGGAGCTAGATGGATTCCATCTCCCCAGCAGCTCTCCTCCTATCAGCCAGGGCCTCCAGCTCCTCTCTTTCCCCTAGCTGAAGCAACAGGTTCTGGGCTGAGCTGGGAACACCACTATCCCATACTCCTACGTACATATTCACATATTCACAGTGTCTCACACTCTCAAATACAAATGTACATTCACATACACAAAACACACATGTACACACTTATACTCTCCCATACCAAAGTCAGGTCTCTGGACCTATGAGATGTGGGCTGCAGAGGAAAGAGTGGAATGGGTGGGTAGGTGATCCAAAAACATTTCCTGAAGCAAGCTGGGAGGGCTTTTACTACTCTGGTACCCCTGAGAGCTCAGCCCCTTCCAGGAAACTCTGGTTGACTTTGCTCAGCATCCTCAGGCCTTACCCTATCTGTGGGCCAAACCTGTAGGCAGTGGGCACTGTGTGGGAACATTCCTCCATGGAAGAAGTCAGGGCAGAAGCCTGGTGGAGCTGAGACCCATGCTTTAGGGCAGTGGCCCTTGCTGTGCCTAGTGACCATTGGAGAGCTTCAGAGCGACTTTGAAGATAAGCTGCCACCTCATGCCAGATGCCCTCTTGTTCTATGGAAAGCAGAATCCAACAGTATGAGGCTTTTGTACTTATAACCAAAGGTTTATCCAAATAACTCAGCTGGGCTCCCTTGGCTGCAAGAACACTTGCTCAGGGTAAGGCCACAAGCAATCCCTGGGTGATCCCTTGCTGTCATTTCCCTGAGAGGATCAAGATCTTCAGGTGACAACTTGCCTCACTAGTCACAACCAGCCACAGCCCATGGACATGAAGAAAAGGACTGGGGCACTGAAGAGAATGTGGGGGAAGGGTGGCTAGAAAGGCCTTGATGGAGGAGGAGTTCAGCTTAGACCTTGAGGGCCACTCCCACAGGCCTCTCCCCTACAGCACAGAGGACCACAAATCAGTCCTCACACTAAAAGCCCTTTGTTAACAAATGCACTAGCTTCCAATCAGTAAATGGAAGAGTCAAGTGCTGGTGTGCAGTGACTGCTGAACAGTGACCCCATCTATGTGCAACATAACTAAAAACTCTTCTCAAAACCACTTTCCCAACCAACAGGAAGAAAAGGTCCACATTGGCTTCTGGAAGCTGTCTTCTGAGGTATGTAACTGGTTACTGAAAATAAACTAAAATCCTAGCAAAATGGTCCTGCCTGGAAACTGCAAATGCATCCTGTCTTTCGAGGTCAAAAAAATTTCTGGCAGCCCCTCCTGCTGGGGCCTAGGCACCCTACCTCTCCAGCAAATAGGCCTAGTCTTGTTCTCTGAAATTGCCTACCTATCTCCCAAAAACTTCACTCAGCTATACATGACTACAAAACTCTGTCCACAATTAGCATGAAGCACAGTAGAACACTCTTGCATGCTAGAACTCTTTTTCAGTTGCTTCCACTAAGGAAACATTTACCACAGGTATGATTTTAAGCCATCCACTCTGACATATTAAAGGTGGCCTTCAGTGAGAAGGCCACATTCTCTTTGTAAACTCAATTTATATCAATTCAAACTTGGCTTCAAAGTGTTCTGGTGAAGAAAGAGGCAAAGCAAGGCTCAAGTGGATCTGTGTCATTCTTAGGAGTGGGATTCAATGTAACCCACACTAAGAAGAGATCCCAAACCTCCCTCTCTCCTACAGTGCCGCCCCGTTCTTTAAATTCGACCCCTTTTTTCCTTTTTAAAGCCTTTCCAGGCATGTAGAAATTGTGAGATGCATCAGTGAACCTCTCAGTGGTCCTCCCTAGACTCTGGTTGGGCCTTCTTGACCCTATAAATGTCTGACCAGGATGGCGATAGGAGACAGAGGCTTGGTCAATGCTGCCTCCAGTTTTGTGGAGGTAAAGCAAAAGTAAGAAACTTCAAGGCAGTTTTCTGGCACTTTCTATTTCTGTTACCTGGTCCCTCCTTCTTTTATATACATATACATATATATTAATTGGCATTGTTCACTTCTTCTGACACCATTGCTGCAGGAGAGATGGTCTTGGTGCCTTTGGGACTCACTGGGGACACTGGGAGGATCTTCCTAGAGCCCTCAGGGGAGGGAGAAGAAAGGCTGTCTAGACCTGGTATTATTTGTAGACAAGTTGGTATTCCACTAAAGAAATTCCATGTGTGATTACGTTCAACACAACAGTCTCCAATGTACGGGATCCCGGTCACTTTGACTCTGAGGCTGACCAGTCTCGAAACCCTGATGCTGTGGCCCAGTGTGGGAAGTTAGGGATCCAGGCGGGAACATGGGAGCTTCTGACCAGGACCACGCCTTGGGCCTCTGGAGGCAAATCTCTGAGCACAAAAGCCCTTAACTTTACTAGGAAGCGCCCCCACCCCCGACACACACAGCCTGGCGCCCCCTCCCCCTTGTCCCCTCAGTGAGCTGATCCCACTTACCTACTGCCAGGCAGATGGGCAGCAGCAGCCTGAAGACGAGCCCGCACACCACTTCCGAGGCCATAGTGCCGATGCCAGGAGTCCGAGCAAGAGGGGCGAGGCTCAAGGGTCCCTAGGGCTGGAGCTCCAGGCCCATGCCCACCTAGGGCCTCGTGCCGCTGGCGGCTCGCTGCCGCCCGGGCATCGCCTCAGCGGGCGCCCGCTGTCCGCTCCGAGGGCGCGCTCGCCGGGCTCTGGGCAGTTGCTCAGGAGGCTCTGGCCAGCCACCTAGCCAGGCGTCCGGCGCTCCGCGGCCGTCCCATGAAGCGAACAATCCGCGGGCTGCGGCGGTGGCCACTTCAGGGCAGTCGGGGCGGAGGTCTTGAGGGGGGTCGCCTGGGGAGCGTCCTTGGGGAGCGGCGCGGGGAGGACACGGGGAGCGCCGGGCGTGCTCTCCTTCGCTCAGGCTTTGGGACGTCGTTCCGCGGCGGCCAGAGTTTTCTAAGCAGACCCCCTCCGAAGCCAACGTGCCCAGGCCGCCCGGCCCCCGGCCCCGGCCCCTCGGCCCACGCTGGCTGTCTTGCACCACCCCCGACTGGGCTGTTGGAGCGGCCTGGCGGACCCCAACTCTCGCTCTACAGACCCCGGCTTCCAAGCCGCTGGTAATGGGTCCTGGAGAGGAGACGCAGCTCAGCCTCTGCGCCCCCCAGCTTCGGGCCCGAGAGAGCAGGACGGGAGCGGCCGGGGGCGCACCAGCATCCCCGACAGCGCGGGGCTCGCGTCCTCGGTCCGCGGGGGGCGCTGCGAGTCCCTTCCTCACCGGGAGGAATCGCGCGAACCAGGGCGGGAATGGACACGAAGGCGCATCTCGGGTGAGGCAGACGCCAGCCGCCGCCCCCCGCCCCGACACAGACACACACCGCCTGGATTTTATAAAGAAAAAAGGGGGGGGAAACCGATACTTTCGGTGCCCAGCGCCGCCGGCGCCCTCCTCGCCGCCTCGCAGCCCAGCCCCAGCGGCGCGGCTGGGGCTCCCGGCGGGCGCGCACTTCTCCACCGTCAATGAAACTTTGGAAGCCCTCACTCTGAGACGGGCGTGTCCTTGGGCCAATGGGAAGGCGGCTTCGGGGCTGGCGCCGCTGAGCCCGCCCCTGAGCAGCTTAGTTGGGGCGCTGAGCACCGACGCAAAGGGCCACTCCCACTCGCACCCCTAGGTGTACCTCTCCCGCCTCTGGCCTTGCCTTACAGCTCCTTCTGCTCTGCGGGCTTGGCTCTCCAGCAACTCCACAGGGTCCTGTCTTCTCTTGTAAGTCCTGGCATCCTATCTATGGTGGTGGCCATGGACTCTCTCTAACGCAGGGAGTCGCTTAAGGCCCAAAGAAAAAGACACAAGCCAGGTACCATGTATATTCTAAGGGCTTAAACAACTCCATGGTTTGTCACTTCTGCCAAGTCCACAAATAACTATAAAGAAAAATGGAGTCAGAATTTATCTAGAACCTTTGTTCTAGATAAGAACTAAGAAGTTTTGACTCTGAATAGGCTTTGGGTAACCCGGAGTCTTCCAGAATGAGCACAGATGATTCAGATACATGTCACTTCGTTCGTGGAGGAACTCTAGTTTTCTCAGAGGGGAAAAAAAAGTAAGATGGCATTGATAATAGTTTGCGTGTATTCTAGACAAGATCTAGAGAAATCTGATTTTAGCTGGGAAACTGGACTGGGTCTGTGGCCTTACAATTAATTATCCAAGAGTGGAGGCAGTTTGGAAGCTGCTTCATGATCTCTCAGACCAAAAGGCAGGCGATCTTAGGGTCTGTAGAGCCCACCACTGCCATTGACATTTCCATAGAGATGAGTGATAGGAAGCATTCTACATCCCTTGTGCACCTGCACTCAGGGTTTTTCATGGTTGAAGAGTCTGTCAATGAAAGGAGACAAACCTTAGTTTACTGGCACAATTACTTTAGCCATATGAAATGCTATTAGGGACTTCCTTTAAAAACACACACACACACACATTTAGCGTTGAGCTCTGCTGTCTTTACAAATTCATTGAAAATCACAAAGAAATTTGCGAAGTGACACATCACTTTTTCAAAAATTGAAAACTTGTGAAGACACAATGAAACTTAAGATTGTATGATGCCCACTCAAGAAGTTTAGCTAGCATGTGAGTAAGCCCCAAAACAATCAAGAACTCAAAAGTAGGGCCAGAGCAGAGAAGAGAAGATAGGACCTAAAATATAACTGTTCTGTGTTTCCTAGTGTAACTCAGCTTGGAGTCCCACATAAGAGGAAAAGAAGCACTTTTCAATTATAAATAACACCGTGTCATTACAAAAATCTTGTTTTCTCTAAATATTTCCTAAAAATTGATAGTTTTCCCATATAACAACTGTGTGGATCTCCTCAAAATTACTACCTTGAACACCAACTAAGAGAGAGAAGCATCTTAGCAAACAGAAAGTCTTAATAAGCATATTTTCAGCTTTTTCTGCCATAGTGGGTACTAATTTGGCTATTCAGATTTTAGAGATTTGTAAGCTAGATTCAGTTTTGAGACTTTCAGCATATATATTTCAAGGAAAGTTTTCTAGACAGTGTCTAACTCAAGGTGTTCAATTCCTGCTCCATGTTGCAGTCACCTGGGGAGCTTTTTTAAAATCCAAATGCTCAGTCTCTGCACTACTAGAAATCTTAATTTAATTGGTCTAGTACAGGTTCCTCAAACCTATATAATTTTTTAAAGCTCTCCGGTGATTCTCAAATATGTAGTTGGAATAGAAAACCTCTCACTGTTCTCATTCACGTTACAACTCAGAAAACCTTTCACTGGTATCATTGAACCATATCTACCTTTCTTGAGCTTTCCATACCTAACTGAATGAAACCTTCTTATCACTATCCAGTTACCTAGTTTTTGCAATGCAGTTTTACCCACAGTCCCCCAGAACCTGATGATTCATACCTAAAGTCTAGACAGGCTTATTTGCCAAGACTCACCAGTCCACCAGGGTTTGAATGGCAGAGTTTAGGAGCTCTGCTTGCCTAGTAGCCTTTATCCTCAAGCTGAGTATATCATACCTGGACTCTGAAAGAGTAAAGGAATTTAAAAACTCTTTGGAGAAATATAAACCCTGCACAATGCTCATAGACATATTATCTTGCTATCTGATAAATGCTTAAAGAAAATGACTATAAGTTTAGCATAGGGAATAAGCTAAACACCTCTTTGCATTGAAGAAATATTTTTTATCTTTAAGTACTTGAACAAAGGAATTGCCCTTCAACAAAGTAGTATATACATTGAAATTTGATCAATTTCACTCCTTTCATTAAATCATGAATTCTTTTGGTCATTACTGACAACTCCAGTCTCTCAGTTTCTTTATTTGGAAATAATGTAAAAACAATCAAACCCACCTAAAATGGAGCACTACATAGATAGAGACAATATACATAGTGCTTAGAAATACAGGGTGCATATCACACTGAATATTTGTTTCTAAGATTACCATTAATATTACTGTATTAATATTTGAAAATGGACTAATCCTACATTTATGCGACTATGAACACAGTAGCCTAATCTGGTACTTTAAAAAGATACTTTGTTCCTAAGATGTGCTTAAAATTTTAGCATGTTTAGGGTGATAGACATAAAAAGGTGTCACTTGGTTCCTTGTATGATTCATCTCATCCATTAGCTTTATCTTTCCTAAACTTAGTTGAGTACAGCACTGATTTACAAAATCATTCAGGAAAGCTAACCACCAAGTTAGCAGGTTCTTGAGTCAACACTGGTTCCTCCAAGCCACTACAAGGAAGAAGGTGGCTCAGTATCTGGGGCTGGAGACTCAGCTCAATTATTTCGACTTCAACTTGAAACAACTCTGTCTGCAGAAAACCATCACAGCCCACTGCTGATTGAAGTGTCCTCAAGTTCAAATCCCTTTAGAACCCAGTAAGCATACTCCTTTTTGTGGTCAAATAGTATTTTAGAGTTTTCTAAACCTATTCCTAAGAACCAGCAAAAAGACATTTATCAAGATACATTACACTCATAAAATGACATGTTAAATTGAAACCCTTTATACAACTAAAACCAATAAAATAAAATTTCAAAATAAAAATTTCAAAACACATGTGTTCCAATATATAAATGTCCATTTCTGGCAGCCTTTACAGTTCACCTTCTAACTTTTCATTAATTTCTGTCAAATCAAGAGTAATCATTTTATACATCAAAATATTTGACATGTTTGGAAAAGAAAAGAAACTCCATCTTTTCTCAGACATAAATTTTCTTTATCCAGCCAACAAGCAAACACAGAGTTAATATTGTTTTTTATTCCCTGCCATCTTTAGCCACATGTCAATTACCCTCTCTGGTACTTTGCTAGTTTCTTTAAAAGATCTAAGGGACAGAGATCATCCCAAATGGTAACTTTACAAAAGTGTGTCCTTCCCTGGGGACAGAAAGATTGTCAATCTGGCATTCTCTTCCTCCAGTGGTAGTTGCCAAAATCCCTTGGCACCACCCAGCCTGGGGAGAATGTGGATGTGTAGCCAACTAGAAGAAAATGTCTTCTAGCATCTGTGATATGTGTTTTCCTTAATAATAAAACATTGAAAAACATATACACTTCTATGTTTTCATTTTTAACTATTGCTGACTCATGATTCACAGTGTTTATTTGAAAATCAATTTTGTTAGGGGGGGCCACAAAAATGTTGGCTATTATATTTTTTAAAATTTGGAAGGTGAGTAGAAACCTTACTTCTTTTTTCTCTTTTCTTTCTTTCTTTCTTTTTTTTTTTTGTCAATCATTGGGCTTGAATTCTGGGGCTGGCCATTGTCCCTCAGCTCTTCAGCTCAAGACAAGCACTCTACCTCTTGAGCCCTGTTCCACTTAAATTAACCCTCCATATCTGTGGGCATTGTACCTACAGATTCAATTAGGCTCAGGTAAAAAATGTTTAAAAAACTAGTTTTGTCTGTAATGAACATATACTGACTTTTTGCATGTCATTCTGTAAACAATGAAATACGGTAACTCCATAGCATTTACATGATATTAGGTATTATTTGTAGTTTAGAGATGACTTATAGCATACAGAAGGTTATGCATATTTCTCTGCAAATACAGTACCTTTTTATAGAAGTATTGACAACATCTGAGGATCTCAGAACCCATTGACTGCTTTTGTTGGTTGATTGGTTGGTTGGTTTTATAATGCCAGTCCTGGGGCTTGAACTCAGGGCCTGGAAGCTGTCCTTGAGCATTTTTGCTGAAGACTAGAACTTTACCACTTATCTACAGCTCCACTTTTTGGTTAGTTGGAGGTAAGAGTTTTATAAACTTTCCTGCCTGGACTGGCTCCCAACTGTGATCCTCAGATCTCAGACTACTGAGTAGCTAGGATTACAGGAATGAGTCACCACTATCTAGCCACTGATTGCTTGTTTACACTACCAATATAAGGCTTATAGCTGCAGTATTTTCAAGATCCTGACATTTTAAGGACCTATATAATTTCTAATAATTTGTAGAAGATATTATCTCATTATAGTTCTACTTTAGCAGAACTATGCAGTCTTTTCTGCAACAATCCACAATGAAATTCACTGTCTCTGACATCTTGCTCTTACATGTAATCTTCCTGCTGGACAACATTAAATTTGTACCATAACCTTAACCTCATTTTGGGAGTTATAACACAGATCCTGAATCTAAGCAGAATGTTAATTCTGTGTCTGCTATTCAAGAACAATGACACACAATCTTTCCAATTAGATGGTAGGCCTTGAGGACATAGATGAAATTTCATCTAGAAAGTGTACTTCAAGACAAAATATTATTTGTATGTGAATTTTATTCTGATTATATGTTTCATTACACACACACATACACACATGCACACACACACATACACATACACAGGTAGCTACATATGAAAAAAATGGAAGTGTAGATTTGTATTTATTGTTCCCAGGCTCAACGCACAGAGGAAGAGATGATGAACTTGTGATGAGGAGGGTGCTCTGCTGAAGTTGATGATTTGCCTTGGGCACCATAGGCACCCAGGTGGCCAATACTAAAATATAGAAAATGCCATTCATTATTTACAGTCAACCTTATGAGCAGATTTTTATCTTGGGGGTTGGCTAGCTACACTCTATGTATTTGCTCCTACAACCTTTAAAGAGGCTGCTGATTTTAACATCCTATTGTCCAGAAGAGTTTATCAAACTCTGACAAGAGTTTCACAGAGAGATACTGAATTCAGTAAAATGTGCTCATTCAAAGCAAGCTACTCAAACAAAACTGATTACATTTTTCCCCTCTTATTTACAACCTCCCAAACCGGAAAGTTGACTTGCTTATGCCCTATTAAATACTTAATAGTATATTTCAGAATACTTAGAATTTTAGTCATTTGTTCTTAAAATCATCTAGATGTCTTCAACAGACATAGTAATATTCTTTGTAAATTTTGGTGATTTTCACTCATTGGTCTTCTCATGAGACTTCAGATGTGTGAAAGCATGTAACTGAGGAGATTGGAGTGAACTATTTCTAGTTATTCAATAGATTAACATTAGCCTACAAGTAGGACTACTGGATCTGATTCAGTGACTAGAGTCAGCAGGGGTGAAGCTTCTTTCACTTATTCTCCTGCAGTGCCACCTTTTGGCTAAAAAAATACAAGTATGGTTTAGAAAGCTTGCAATTAGGCACAATCATCAAACATCAATAGTGGGCAGGACCAACACAGGTTGCTTTTATAAAATGGGCTTTGATTAAGGACAGACAGACAGTCATTCAATATGTATAAATAATAAGTAAATAAAGCAAGTGCTCAAGGGACTATAAAGCTGAACACCAGTGGCTTATGCCTGTAATCCTAGCTGTTATTCAAGAGTCTGAGATCTAAGGGTTATAGTTCCAAGACAGGCCAGGCAGGAAAGTCCATTAGATTCTTATGTCCATTTAACCACCAGAAAAATCAAAACCAGAATTGGAGATGTGGCTAACATGGTAGAATGCCAGACTTGAGCAAAAAAGCTAAGGGACAGAGCCCAGAACTTGAGTTCAAGTCCCAGTACCAGCATGTGCACACATGCACACACACATTCACCCACCTAGTAGTTGGCATTATGAGATATAATAAACAATTCGCATACACTTAGTCTAAGTTCCTCTGGGGGAGCCAAAGGAAAACAGAGTCCTTGAGAAGGCTGTCATTCCTAAATCTCCCATTATTAAAAGAGACTCATCAGAACATACGTTCTACAAGGGCATTGCTGTGTTCTGTGTTATATTCCCAGGGCCAAGAACAGGGTGAAGTCTACAATAGGAACTTTACAATATTTGTTGAACAAATATGAGCTGAGGAGAGAAGGGCAAAAAAGTAGGTTACATATGTCCTAAAGGCCCCAAAAGACATGGTGTGTTGAAAGAATTAAGAGTGGTTCAGAGTTAAATTTCTGTTTCACCAGTTGGAGGTTCTATACAGATTAATTTGTTTGAGCATGGAGATTCCAATTCATAGCATGTTTTCTTTCCTATTAGGTTGGAATGACAATAAACATTTAGTAGGCATAAGAAGAATACTCAATACATGTGGGTATGCTCCAAGAATAAGTAGAGTCTCAACTGGAACTATTTATAGTGATCTGTCCACAGTAGACACATGTGAATCAGTCAAGTTCACTTAAAGGAGGTCAAGGGACCTGTGTCTCACTTTAGCTCTGGCACTTTCAAGTTCACATGATGCTAGACGTCACTTGAACTTTATGATATTGAGTGTTTCTTTTTTCCATTGTGAAGTTATGTGTGTGATTAATTTTTTAATTATCTTTAAGTAGTTGTACAAAGGGGTGTCAATTCAACATGTCAATCTATTCATCTTGATCAATGTCATCCCCGCCCATCCCCTCAGCTTACCTGGTTCCATGTTCATAAATGTACCTTGAATGTTATGAACTACCTTCTCTCACCCTTCCTCTCTTCATAAGTCTACCTTTTCCCCTTGACCTCCCCCTCTCACAACATATGCTCCAGCTATCTGGTATTCATTGTGTGTGTGAGTGTGGGTATGTGTGTGTGTGTGTGTGTGTGTGTGTGTGTGTGTGCACATGAATGTGCATGCATGTGTGTGAGAGAGAGTCCTGGGGCTTAAATTCAGGGTATGTGTACTGTCCCTGAGTTTTCTTGGCTCAAGGCTAGCACTTGAGCCACAGCTCTACTTCTGGCTTTTTGGTGGTTAATTGGAGATTAGAGTTTCACTGGCTTTAAATGTCTCCTGAGTAGCTAGGTATGAACCTAGCTATGCAGGTATGAATTACTGGCACTTGATATTGGTATTCATTTTGTTAAACTGCTAGTTTTTCAAAGGAGTTACACCAAGAGAATCCTCCATATTTTAGTTAACACGTTTTTGTATATATGCAAATGATCCAGTATACACTTTCATACATGTTCAAAATTCATGTCTAACATTCACATATGAGAGAAAACATGTACCTTTTTTCTCTCTGAGCCTTCACTTAACATAACTTTTTCCAGGTCCACCTATTTCCCTACAAATGATAAACTATCATTCTTCCTGATGGATGAATAAAATTGCATTTTATGTATAAATATATATTACATACATATATGTATAATATACATGTAAATGTAAATATATACATATGTATAATTTTTTGATCCAATGGCCCATTGTAGGGCAGCTGAGCTGAGCTATTTCCATAACTTGGATATGGCATAAATACTTTCTTTCGATCTGTGTACTGGAACAGCTTTCTTATTTGTTCTCAGGCCTGTGGGGTATACACAGCAAATGTTCCAACTCTCATTCCCATAGGCTGGGACTGCAGTACTATTGTTCACTTATGTTCCTAGTTGGAAGGCACTGCTGACTGTGAGTAAATGCCTAGCCATGCTCACCAAGCCAACAAAGCAGAGTTATCAATGGACTTGGTGACTGAAAATCACAACACTTTCTCTCCATGTATCAGTGTGAAACTTCACTTGGCTGTCCATTGACATAAACATTGCAAGTTTCCAAACTTCTTGTAGGTCCTTCAACCAATGTTTTGCTTGTTTGTACTGGGATGTGAGTAAATTGCCTCTCTTCCTAAAATAAACATGAGACAGTAGTCTGATTTCCCCCTAAGTCTGCAGCAAAACCTCCCAAATCAGAATCAGTGATGGGGAGAGTTCCTGAGCTTTTCTTGTGTCATCTATGCCACCCAGACATGGGAGGGGGGAGGTTTTCTTCCACTTTAAATGTTATTTATTCTGCTAACACAGCTGAGGAAACTAGGCACTCATAAAATACAGTTTCACAGATACATTTTCCTTTTAATCAATACAATTGGTGTTAGTGATTTTTAAACATACAGCAGTGACTTTTACATGTACAACTCCATGAGCTCTATCAGTTATTTTGCTTTTTTTCAGAATATTATATAAACAGATTGTGCAGTGCTTCATGGCACGTTACTCCAACTTATTTACTCCAGTTCATTCTTGTTGGTATGAATTTGCACCAGGTTCACTCTGGTACTTAAACTCAGGGCCTGGGCACTCTCCCTGAATTTTCTTACTCAAAACTAGCACCCTACCACTTGAGCCACAGCTCTACTTCTGGCTTTTTGGTGGTTAGTTGGATATTAGAGTTTCACTGGCTTACTTCACTTAATATAATTTTTCCAAGTCTTTCCATTTCCTAACAAATGGGGAAATGTCATTCTTTCTGATGGAGGCATAGAATTCCATTGTGTATATATACCACATTTTCTTGATCCATTCATCTACTGAGGGGCATTTGGGTTGGTTCCATATCTTAGCTATGGTAAATAATGCTGCAGTAAACACAGTTGTGCTGGTAGCTTTAATATGGTCTTGTTTGTGATCATTTGGGTAAATGCCCAAAAGTGGGATTGCTGGGTCATAAGGGAGCTCTATGTGGCTTTGAATGTCTCCTGAGTAGCTAGGTATGAACCTAGCTATGATCTGTGGTACAATCCATCTGTGAAAATACAAAAGAGATCTTCCTTCAGTTGATGGATCTTTAAATTGTTTCCATGTTGGGGCTTTTATGAATGTAGATATAAACTTTTGGAAAACTGAGTCCCTAAGAAGTAACTCAAGTAGCTAATTCAGACTGAAACATGACAGCCACTTGCTGATTGTGGAGTCACCCACGTACTCTTGTGTTCTTGGAAAGATCATAAGTTTAACTTTTTGCATCCCTTTGCCTGTTGCTGTCCCAGCTGCCATTTTTCTGGTTGGATCTAACCAATAAAATAAAACCTGCAAGCATATGTAAACATGTATATCTCATATGCAAGCATATGAGAACATGTATATCCCTGATTTGCAAGACTGGAACCTGGATGAGAATTTCTTCTATATTCCTAGTTTCTTCTTGTATTCCTTTTAGAGCATGCTTTCATTTTGTATGGAAGGTTTCCTCCCCTACGTTTATATTGCT
The DNA here is from genome assembly GCF_000151885.1 of Dipodomys ordii. Taxonomy (NCBI): domain Eukaryota; kingdom Metazoa; phylum Chordata; class Mammalia; order Rodentia; family Heteromyidae; genus Dipodomys; species Dipodomys ordii. Next base: position 1,367,454 of record NW_012267442.1, read on the forward strand.
TATTGAAATAAAGCTCCTTTTTGCCCAAAAATCTTTCCTAGTGAATTTTTGTTAACATGGCTGATTTGTTGCTGTTGCTATTGTTGTTTGTCTTATTTTTGCCAGTACATTTTTTCCCAGTCCTGGGGCTTGAACTGAGGACCTGGGTGCTGTCCCTGTGCTCAAGGATAACACTCTACCATTTGAGGCACAAAGCCACATCTGGTTTTTTTCTGAGTACTTTATTGGAGATAAGAGTCTCACAGACTTTTCTGCACTGCCTGACTTTGAACTGTGATACTCAGATCTCAGCCTCCCTAGTATCTAAGATTTCAGGCATAAGCCACTAGTGCCCAGCTAAGTAATAGGGTTTGAACTCAAGATCTTGAGATTACTTGTCTTGTTTGCTCATCTGGTACTTTACCACTTGAGCCACTCCTCTAGCCAAAGTTTTCCTACTTATTTTGGAGATGGAGTCTCACGGACTTTTCTTTCTGGGCTGGCTTTGAACCAAAATCCTTTATATCTCAGGATTACAGGCATGAGCATGAGCTACAGGTTCCTAATTTAATCTGAGAATTCTTTTAGAGATCTCTTGCAAGACATCTAAATATAATTCTCCAATGTAAAAATGACTCAGAGAATCCATCCTTTTTAATAACACGGGCTTCCTTGAAAGGCTTGTTCCTGATAACATTTCCAATAACAGTTCAAGTTCCTCTACAGTTGGACCAACACTTGACATGCTCAGCCTTTTTAAACCAAAGATAAAATTCAAACAATTTTGAGACAAGAAGAAGAGTGATTTCAGCAAGTCATGGCCAGCTCAGATAAAGCCAGCATGGGTGAGGAGGATGCTGTCTTAGTGTTTTATTCAGCCTCTTCCATGCCATCTTTGTACTTCTTGTGGTACAGGGCATTGGTGCACCTGGATACTTGTTACAGCTGGAATCTATACCACCACAACACTACAACAACTGCAACACAACACAGTGTTAACCCTACTTGTTAACCCCCTCTGCTTTCTCCTCACAAAATGTTGTACAAGCTATTTCTTCTTTTTAATTGTTTAAGTTGTTACTATAAAGGTGATGAACAGAGGGGTTACAGTTACATAAATCAGTTGAAGAGTATCTTTCTTTTTGAATAATGTCACCCCTTCCCTTACTTTCTTCCAGTTTTTCCTTGTCCCCACCCACAAGTTGTATAGTTCATTTTCAACATAGTGTCTAGTGAGTACCACTGTTATGTCTGTGCACCATTTCTGTGCCCTTACTTGCCCTTCCAAACATGGACAAATGAGAAAACAAGTAAACAGAAAAAAGAACAAAAACAGTAATGAAGAAAAACCCTCTTGTTGCAAGCTATTTCTTACCTTCTACCGTGGGACAAGTGTAAGGAGGGACTGTGTTTGAAGATCAATGTTCAAATCCCATAGGAGCCCTCAGAAACTGAACAACCAAAGATAGCTTACTTACAATTTTTTATTTTTTTCTTCCTTAAAATAAAGAAGGTTGTTGTTAGAGTTCTTGATTTTTGCCATTCTAACTGGGGTGAGGTGGTATCTCCATGGTGTTTTGATTTGCATTTCTTTTATGGCTAGGGAGGTTGAACATTTCTTCATGCGTCTATTGGCTATCCTTCTTGCTTCTTCAGAGAAGTTTCTCTTCAAGTCTTTAGCCCACTTATTTATTGGGCAGTTGTTTCTTTGAGGATTTGTTGTTGGGGGATTTAAGTTTTTGAGTTCCAAGTATATTTTAGATATGAGACCCTTGTCCGTTGTATGGCTAGTGAAGATCTTCTCCCAATCTGTGGACTTTCTATTGATCTTGCTAGCTATGTCCTTTGCCGTGCAGAAGCTCTGCAACTTCATGCAATCCCATTTGTCCAACCTTTCTTTGATTTGTTGTACTTCTGGGTCTCTATTAAGCAAATTTCCACCTGAGCCAAGGAGGCCTAGGCTCTCTCCCATTCCATCCCGGAATGTCTTCAGAGTGTCTGCTTTGACTCCAAGGTCTTTGATCCATTTGGAGTTGATTCTGGTGCAGGGTGATATAGAAGGATCTAGTTTTAGTGTTCTAAAAGTAGTTAACCAATTTTTCCAGCACCATTTACTGAAGAGGCTGTCTTTCTTCCATTCTATTATTTTAGCTCCCTTATCGAAGATTAGTTGGCTATAGGTCTGTAGGTTCATTTCTGAGTTTTCAATTCTATTCC
>NW_012267442.1:1370134-1388562 GCF_000151885.1 Dipodomys ordii
AACTCTTAGATAAGTATTTAAATGTTTTTTTCTTTCATGCATTTGTTTCTAACTCATTTATAAGATTATTTCTTTGTAGCTTTGTATGTCCTTCTCCCACAGTATAACCTCTGCTTTCACTATATTTGATGTCAGTATAATTTGTGGAGGAGATGGGGGAAAACAAGTCGTTTAAGGATACAGGTGGACCCGATGCAACTAGGAGAAGTACAAGTTGTCATGTCAAAAACAAAATTTACAACTTTGGGGGGGGAGGGGGAAGGACTGGGGGGGAGGGGGGGGGGAGGCTGGGAAGGGATGTGAAGGGTAAACAAAGGAAGAGGCTGCAATGCTTGATAAGAAATGTATTCATTATCTTGCCCATGTAATTGTAACCCCTCTGTACAGTATGTTCACTAAAATAAAAATTTAAATTTAAAAACATTAAAAAAAATAAAGAAGGTAAGTCAGGTACCAGTGGCTCCCACATGTAATCCTAGCTACTTAGAAGGTTGGGGATCTGATTGTCAAGGTTCAAAGCAGATCAGGCGAAAAATCTATGAGATTTCATCCCCAATGTAATTATTAAAACTTTATACTGCGTAAAAGAAATGCAAATCAAAACAGCATTGAGATACCACCTCAACCCAGTTAGAATGGCTAAAATCAAGAACTCTAATAACAACAGATGCTGGAGGGGATGTGGACAGAAGGGAACCTTACTGCATCGTTGGTGGGAGTGTAAACTTGTTCAACCACTTTGGAAAGCAGTATGGAGGTTCCTCAAAAGACTCCACATAGAGCTCCCCTATGACCCAGCAATCCCACTATTGGGCATTTACCTGAATGATCACAAACAACACCACACTAAAGCTACCAGCACGACTATGTTTATTGCAGCATTATTTACCATAGCTAAGATATGGAACCAACCCAGATGCCCCTCAGTACACGAATGGATCAAGAAAATGTGGTATACATACACAATGGAATTCTATGCCTCCATCAGAAAGAATGACATTGCCCCATTTGTTAGGAAATGGAAAGGCTTGGAAAAAATTATATGAAGTGAAGTAAGCCAGGCCCAAAGAAACATAGGTCCCATGGTTTCCCTTATTTGCAATAACTAGTATATGTCTGAGTCAAGCAGAAAAGGTCAGATAAGGTGATGTTGGGGAAATGAACCCTAAGATATCTATTCAAATATTTTTTTTTCTTTCATGGGATTGTTTCTAACACATTTATAAGATGGTTTCTTTGTTGCTTTGTATGTCCCTCCCCCACAGTATAACCCCTGCTTTCACTGTATTTGATGTCAGTATAATTTGTGGAGGGGAAGGGGAAAAATAAATCGTTTAAATAGGGATACAGGTGGACCCATTGCAACAATGAGATGTACAAGTCGTTATGTCGAAAACGAACTTTACAACTTTGGTGGGGGGGGAGGGGAGGATTGGCTAGGGGGGCTTGGGTGGGAGGATGGGAAGGGGAAACAAAGGAGGAGGCTGCAATGCTTGATAAGAAATGTACTCATTATCTTGCCCATGTAATTTGTAACCCCTCTGTACAGTATTTTCACAATAAAAATAAAAATAAGAGATAAAAAAATAAACTTTATGCTGTGAACATGGCTCTAGTGGTAGAATACCATGCAAGAGAGCTCTAGGCTCTGAGTTCAAACCTTAGTACTGGCAAAAAAAAAAAAAAGGAAGAAAGGGAGGAAGGAAGGAAGGAAGGAAGGAAGGAAGGAAGGAAGGAAGGAAGGAAGGAAGGAAGGAAGGAAGGAAGGAAGGGTGAAGTGTGTGAGAGAGAACCGTCAACTCAAAATCTTCACGGAGAGCAAAGATCTGTCTATCAATGTAAAGGACTTGGGGCAGGAAAAGCAGCATCCTTGTTTTCCCAGAAGAGTAGAAGTTAAGCAGAATATAGAGACATAATGATGATACCTTGCACTTATCTGGTTCCTTTCTCTTAAGAGCTCAGAGTGCTTCTCAGACATTATCTCATTAATTCGCAAGTCATCCCTGGGAGTTAGGTAGGAATGAAGCCAGACAAAGGTTTCTAGCATACCACTTCACTAAAAGCCAAAATGGAGACATCCTCTCCTAGCACATGCTCACACTTTCTATATGAACACATATGATTACTCAAGCCACAGATTCTGAAGATCTCTTTTCCAGATTCCGGTATCTTCAAAATAACATATGTCTTTTAAAAGGCAAGCTTATTGCAACAATTCTTCCTCCTTTTGATGGGGGGAGGGAAGGAAGGTGTTTGTGGAGTTTTGCTTTCAAAAATGAAAAGGGAAGCTAGTGAATTTCAGAAATATTCCTAAATTTAATCTACAAAATGTAAAGGTGAGTGTACTCTTTGTTCTGTGACAAGGACTAGAAAACAAATATACTTTCAGAGCTCAGCTATTGAAGCATCACAATCCCAAGGAGGTTAGAAACATACTTGTCATTTTTTTTAAATTATATTTAATTTTTTGTAAAGGTGCTATACAGAGGGGTTACAGTTAAAAAGGTAAGGTAATGAGTACATTTCTTGTTGAACATTGTTACCCACTCCTTTGTTTTTCTCATCTTACATATAAAAAAATTAGGCCCAGGCTGGGTGTCGGTGGCTCATACCTGCAGTCCTCGCTACTCAGGATGCTGAGATCTGAGGATTTTTATACATCCTGTATACATCCTGTACTGTCTTGAATTTGTCTCTTAAAAATATTACCTTCTGGAGGCAGGGAGGATTGGGTGTGGGGGCAGGGAGGATGGGAAGGGGTGGGAAGGGGAAACAAAGGAGGAGGCTACAATGCTTGATAAGAAATGTATTCATTATCTTGCCCATGTAGCCCTTCTGTACAGTATTTTCACAATAAAAAAAAGAAAAGAAAATTATGAAAAGGCAAAAAAAATATTACCTTCTACTCAGGAGGCTGAGATCTGAGGATGGTGGTTCAAAGCCAGCCCAGGAAGGATGTCTGTGAAACTCTTATCTCCAATTAACCACCAAAAAACTGCAAGTGGTGCTGTGGCTACAGTGGTAGAGAGCCAGCCTTGAGTTGAAGAGCCGAGGGACAGCACCCAGGCCCAGAGTTCAAGCCTCACAACCTACTAAATAAATAAATAAGAAAAAATTAGGCCCATGCTGAGGACTTCCCAGTGCACTGTGCAGAGTTCATACCTCTGGCCCACTAACACCCAAATCGGCAAAGGCCTGTTCACCTTGAACAACTACCCTATGTCCCAATCCTTTTAAGCAAGAACAAAAAGGAATAATTGCAAATGACAAAGGCAAAGATCAAAGAAATGAATTTAATCTTACTCTTCACAAAGCAGAACATTATATTTATTGGAGATTCACACAAAAATTTCCTGTCCATACATACTTGTCATCTTGGGGAAATTACACCACGCACAAATTAAATGGATGTCAGTCAAAGGAGTAAACAGAAAATTGGAGAGGATCTGCCTACACTAAAACTGTGGAAGCTATTTACTTAAATGGATATTTTTACCTTCATAAAAAACTTTCCCATACTTTAGCATGGACAGAGTTTAGCTTCTTCATTTGAGGGAAGTATCTGTGAATTTTAAACTACTGGTTGAATTAAAAGTAAATTCCTTAGATGAGGGCTCTCATAAACTTGTATGTCTGTGCACTCCATATTAACAAGTAAACCTGCTCATGCTGCTTTACAAAAAGAGCAGCTGAGCCACCACAGTTCACAGTGGGGAACTTCTAGGTCAGGGAGACCTTCTACATACTACTAGAGAAGGGAGTAGGAACACATGGCTTCTTATTTTTGCTTCTTCTCATTTAAAACTTTTTACATCAATCTTGCTGAGGGTAGGCAGGACCCTGAGGGGTATAGCACTTGAGCTGGAGGTGGAATCAGGTGACTTCAGTGAGCCATGGTCGGTGTAGACAGAGAGTGTCACTGCACAGAAAGCAACTAAGGTACCTTGGGGGGGGAATGCAAAGGTGGTCTTGTCTCAGACCAACTTTTCTAACTTCTGTCTGGCCTCCTTTTCCCTTTCTTTCCAAGCTTTCTCTCCCTTCCTTCCCTACTCCCTATGCTTAACCTGCTAAACAGAATTCTCCACTCCATATTCTTTTATATGGTTTCTCTGAAACGTGTCTTCTTTATTAAAGAAAGAAGCAACAGCAAAGTCTCTAGGTTAGAAATAATTTCTCTGGATAGAAGTCTGAGAAATGGATTGGAGACAAATTCTACACAGGGTTTATTGTGTCCTAACTGTGTACCAAGCATTTAACAAAGATTTAAAATGCCAAGGCTAATAGATTTACAGGGTCTTCTCTGAATAAATGTACAGATTAAGAACTAGCTCAGACTGACTCCATGGAGGAAAATGAAGGCTGCCTCGACCAAGGCAATGGTGTAGGCAGGGAAGCAGTAGCAGGCAGAAAGGTAGGGAGAGGCAGCTAGAGAGATAAAAGTCATGAGCTACTCTGCAAAAGCAAGGCTGTTGTGAATAGTACTATTTATATCTTAGCTATAATCCTAGCACTCTTACCTAAGGACACAAGAAATTGAAACATTGTTATTGGTGAACTAGAAAAAAGAAGAAAAGAACCAGGCTTGGATGGCTCATGCCTGTTATTCTAGCTACATAAGAGGCTGAGAACTAAAGATTGAGGTTTGAAGCCAGTCTAAGCAAAAAAAAAAAAAAAAAAAGAAAGAAAAAAAAAAAAAAAAAAAAAAAAAAAAGGGTGTAAAAACTCTTATTTCCTATTAACAAGAAAAATAAATAAAGTCAGAAGTGGAGGTGTGGCTCAAGTGGTAGAGTCTCAGCATTGAGCAAAAAAGCCAAGTGAGAGCATGAGGCCCCGAGTTCAAACCTCAGGACTGGCACAAGAAAGTAGGAGGAGGAAGAAGAATAGGTGGAGAAGAAGGAGAGGAGGAGGAGGGAAAGAAAATTTTAAGCAAAGAAATCCTCAACTATTTCAGCCCCCTCCTACGCTGAAAGGAATGGGAACTGATTCTCATTTTCCAGTTTAATATGAAAAAATATGGGACTGTGAGTTGCAGATATTAAGTCTTGTGTGAAAGCCAGGCATCCTAGGAACTATTCCTACACTGTGTCGACAAGTGACTCTCATTCCATTGATGATCAGAGTGATGAGGAGAAAAACAGCTACCATTTGTTTCACATTATGTGCCAACTCTGCTGAATGCTTGCCATGATTTTAACTCACTTAATCATCATAAACACTCTGGCACAAGCACTGGGATCCTTACTTTGTAGACAATGAGAAGCAAGGGAGAGTAGAGAATGTCCTTGAGTTACACAAATATTAAGGAGGAAGCTGGCGTTCGGGCTGAGATTTCTGCTTTCCTCGCAGCAGGACTTAAACTCTACTAAGCCTAAGCAATTATTAACCATTTTCTTTTTCACAACCCACCTGTAGCCATATATCATGTGGTTCACATGAGTCTTTCTAGCATAGAGTAGGAGTTAACTTCCTGGTAGTTGTGTGATATTTTGCAACTTGTTCTGGCCAGTGGTCTGTGACTAAATGTTTAGCTGTCATCCTGGCAGGGCATCTGCTAGCTAGTTCGAGCACATTGATAGGGAATGTAGACATAATATTCAATGCATACCCTATGAAACTGAGTAGAAGGGCTAAGCTGAGAGGGATTGAGGAGAATGATGAAAGGGATGACATTGATTAAGATGAATTGTACTTATAAACTGGTAACTTTTGTAACTACTTAAACACAATAAGGTGATTTTTTTTTTGAAAAGATAAACTGACTAGGAAAATTGAGGAGAGGGATTGGGTTGGGAGGGATGGGTAAGCACCATGAATGGGGTGCCATCAATCAAGATGAATTGTACTTATAAACTGATTTGTTGAATTGTAACCCCTTTGTACAATTACTTAAAGGTATTTTTTGTCAGTCACGGGCATGAACTCTGGGCCTGGGTTCTGTCCCAGCTCAAGGTGAGCACTTATCCACTTTAGCCACAGCACCATCTTTATTTCTTTTGGCTAAGTATTACAAGTAGCTCTTGATTGCCTGTTGTGAACATGGCATATTCAGTCCAACTGAATATTTGAGAGTGTGGGTACTGATTTTATGTGACTATCCAATTTAAAGTTGGATTTAGAATTAAAATCAAATGGCATGACAAGGAAGTTTAAGACATAGACAGTATGATCAGTTCCTCAGGAAACACAGTGGGCAAATTTCTCATCATCCTGGTTCCCCTGCTTTTTGCTTTCATGCACACGTTCCTTTCAATTAAAAAGCAAAAATATATTAAGTTCACCAAAATTCTGAAAGTTGGTTTGTGTAGTGCTGAATGAAGGTAGTTTTGGGTACCGGATATTACAAAGTCATCTTTATCAAAAACATTTCTTTCATTTTGGGTCAAGGTGAGGTAAAAAATGAGATGGAGATTCCCAGAGCTGGGCAGTAGTGGCTCATGCCTGTAATCCTAGCTACTTTGGAGGCTGACATATGAACATTGTGGTTCAAAGCCAACTTGGGGAGTCTCTAAGACTCTTCTCTTTAATTAACCAACAAAAAGCTGGAAGGGAGGCTGTGGCTCAAGAGGTAGAGTGCTAGGCTTGAGAGAAAACACTAGGGGACAATGAAGAATTTAAGTGAATGTGCATGAGCATACTGGGAAGCTGCCTTCTGTTCTGCTGCAACATGCTGCTAGTGTGACCCTAAAAGTACTCATTGGGAGAAGGCCTAGAAGAGTGCTACTTCCAGGATGAGTTGTTGAATATTGGTTTGCATAGTGATTTTTTTGGTTTGTCTAATTCTTCCAAGATTTCAATTCTATTTTTGTTTTGAAAACCAGGTATTCTAGGGTACCCAGGAAGCATCACTGTCAATCTTGGATATTGAGTGTTGGGGGAAACCACTTAGAGGTAGGCAAAACCACTACGCTGTGCACAACTTCAACTTATCCCATCTCTCTGTATTTGTTTATAATCTTTTTTTTTTCTTGAGGGAGAGGAATGTTTCTGGATTGTGCAACTAATGTTGAAAGTGGATATTGAAGTCACCTACTACCATAGTATCTGAAATATCTGTCCCTTTGTGTCTAATAGTGCTTGTTTCATGAAACTAGATGCACCAATATTTGGTGCATATATTTACACTCTATAGTTTCTTAATTAATTGTTCCCTTTTTTTGAAGTAAGGAGGTCAGGTCTGGTTGACTACATGGTGGATTGTAGGGTCTGACATCTTGTCTTCATGGTTGGGGAAGGAAAAACCCCCACCCTCTCCCCCACCCCCATCACCTGCCTCCCAGGTGATGGGCATGCTCTGATCCCTGGAGGCAGGGGCAGGCACTTGGCTGATAGGTTACTGAATCTGTCAGTCCAGTGTCTGGGACTGGAAATTTCCTGTGGACCTGCACCCTGATTGGATCCTATTTAGGCTGGACCAGCACAGGTACCATTATTCCATGCTACATGTGCCTCTGTGATTGTGTCCTGTCTCCTGGCTGGTCTCCACCTATCATGGCATCCCAATTCAGCTCTCTATTGGAGCTAATTAGTTTGTTGGTATTGTTTTGTTCTTTCTCTCTAGCCTGTTTTCTAACCATGTTAAGTGTATTCGGGAGCTGCAGGCCTTTATTACAACTGGGTGCCTGCAGCCTACTAACTGTATAATAAAGACTCCAACCTTCCAAAATGTGACTTCTGGGATGATTCACCTATGACACCTTTACTAGTATATAGTGATTCTTATCTCTTCTGATTAATTTTTGTTTGAAGTGTACTTTGTCAGATATGTGTATTACTACTGCTTGCATTCAGATATCATTTGAAATAACTTGGACTTCTCTCTTGTAGCGTTCAGAGTTACTTTTTAATTCTGTAGTCTTGGTTTGTAAACTATAATATGACATGCAGAGATTCTTTTCTGGTCTATTTTATTTGGGATCCCAAATGTCTTACATACTTGGATGTCCACTTTGTTCCTTAGACCTGGGAAATTTTCTGCTATATTTTGACTAAAAAATAATTTTTTTGAAGAAGATTTCTATGTATATTGTATGTATTTTGGTCTCTGATTCTATACAACTAATTCATACAATTGGTCTATTAATTGTGTTCTAGAAGTCTTAAGTGTTGTGGTCATGGTTGTTTTGTTCAGCTCCTTATTACTATATGAATGTATTAATCTCTTAGCTTTCACTCCAGACAAATATTCTTTTATCTATATGGCCTATACAATTGGATATGCATTTTACTGAGTTTAAAATTTTTGATTTATTACCTGGATGCTGGTGGCTCATGTCTGTAATCCTAGCTATTCAGAAGGCTGAGATCTGAGCATTTGGATTTAAGTCCAGCCTTGGTAGGAAAGTCTGTGAGACTCCAATTAAACAACAAATTCCAGAAATGGAGCTATAGTTCAAGTGGTAGAGCATTAGCCTTGAGCATAAAAGCTCAGAGACAATATTTCAGGCTCTGAGTTCAAGCTCCAGGACTGGCACAAAAAATTTGATTTATTGAATATTTTTATTTCTGAGATTTCTGGGGGGTGCTTTTGTTTTTGTTTTGCTTTTGCTTCTATTTCTCTTTTTGTTGAAATTTCATTCATGTTGTTGATTTTCTTGTCCACTTCATTCATCTATTTGAGTCCATTGAGGTCATTGATCATTTTTTAAACCAGACTTTTGAATTCTTTGTCATTATTTTTTAAAAATAATTTTGGATTCAGTTATTAAAGAGGAAATTTTTATGGTACTGCAGTTCTGAGATCAATTATGATAGTTTCAGTATGTGAAAGTCAGTTTTCCTTTGCCATGACAAAGTACCTGAGAGAAACCACCTTCAAAAGGAAAAATTTATTTTGATACCTTACTTTAGAGGTTTCAGTTCATAATTGATGGACTCCATTTTTTCAGGGCCTGTGCTGAGACCAAATATCATGGTAGGGAGTGTAGGATGGAGCAAAGCTGCTCATGTTTTGGTTTCCAAGAAACACACAGAGACAAGGAGGAAAAGGGGTAAGTGAAGGGAGAAGGAGAAATAGGAGAAGAGAAAGACCAGGGGCTGGGACAAAATATGCTCTTCAAAGGCATCCTAGGTGATCTAATTCTTCCCATGGGCTTTTAATTTCCAACACCTCTCAATAGCATTACCAGCTGGAGACCAAGTTCCAACACAATAGCATTGGGAGGACATTTCAGACCATGAATGAATACTGCCATGAGTGAGATCATATGGTATTTGTCTTTCTGTGTTTCAATTACTTCACTCTACAAAAAGTCTTCCAGTTTAATCTATGTTGCCACAAATGACAGGATTTCATTCTTTTTCACCGCCGTATGACATCCTATTGAATATGGATATCACATCCCCTTTATTTATTCATCTTCTTGATGGATTCCTACTTAATTTTGGTTTATTACATGCTGCAATAGACATGGGAGTGCAGTTGTCTCACCAACATACTAATTTCAGATAAATAACCAGAAGTGAAATTTGTAGGTCATATGGTAGGTTCGTTTATTTTGAGATCACCACAGCCTGTCATAGCCATTACCAGCTAAATGAATGTCACTATGCCTAGCAATAGCCATATGTGCCAAGGATGACATCATAGGTCCTGTAATGCAAGACCATCTCACAATTGGTCTCCCCTGATTCTCTCAAGGTCCTAGATGGACTCCGAAATTACACAGAATGGCCTGCATATGGGAGCCAGGCATGAGAAAGAAAATTTTGAAACTGATGTTATGTATTGAAAGGGCTAAAATTATTTGCAAAGTAAAGGAAACCATACTATCACCCCTGTTACTATTGTTATAGCCATATAGTGCATCTAATGCAAAGCAAAAGTTGTTCTATAGTCACATTTGGCAGCATAGGAGAGACACAAGGCTTTAAGACAAAGCATTCTTGCTATGCAACCCTTAGAAATCTTTAAGTGAAACTTTTGGAGTACAGACCCTTTTCATAATGTCTTACACCTGTAATAGCAAGTTATGATTTATAACCTGGCTCCTAGACATTTCTTGGCCAGAGCCTCATCATCCCAAATAGTTATTATTAAGTGTCTTCTGGAATGTTTGTATTTCTCAAGCTATGCCACTTGGTAAATTCCATGATGATTTGGCAAAACCTATTCCCTCTCTCCCTCAACTCTCCAGATTACTGTCTGAAACGTTTCCATATGACTCAGACCATCCCTCATCCCACAGCTTCTGCAAAACACATCAGAAGTGCAAAGTTGAAGAAAGCTCAAGAGAACCATCAGGTGAGAAGGCCATTTTCCTTGGAACACCAGTCCTGAAATAACCTCTTAAGTATCCAGGTCAGGCAAGTCCCCTTGGAAGCATACCACCAGCACTGCAAAATAGAAAAGCTGGACTTCCCCCAAGAAGAAACCAAAAAAGCACAATGTTAGCAAGACCACAAAGCCACAAACTACCTGCCTCCCTGCTCCTGTCCTGCCCTTTTAATTAAATCATCAGTAATATGGACAGTGTTCAGCACACGAGATAAAGCAACTTTCCCCTTTCTTTCCCCAATTAACAATCATTAAGAGGTGCCTCCCCTATGAACTTCATTATGGAACTTACTACATCACAACTGCTTCTTCCCCTGCTGTCCCCATTACATATCCCCATGCTCCTTGATGAAAAAGAGTGTTAAGCTCAGGCCTCACTATTTGGCCAAAACACAGGAAGGAGGGTGCTCAGCACTTAGTAGGCACTGAAATGGAGTGGAGGAGTGAATTGGAGAACTCATCAGATTACTCTGCTGAAATGTGGATGTTGTCACTTTGTAGTAGCTGCCATAGGACAAGCCCTGTTCATTTAACTGAATACATCAATAAGGAGAGCTAGCCTATACTTACATTTTTTAACACCTCTGAGACTTAGCATATATAAAGGAACAAAAAATCTTGGTTGTATAAGGTAGAGGATGACAAGAAAAGACTTAAAATGATTAAATAATTTCTTACTGTATATCTTAGAAAACTTTGCATGCTGAAGCTTAGAAGGATCCTAGCATTCATTTTCTTTCAGTCAGGATATAAAAATGTACTCAATCTTTTGATCATCTCTTATAAAATTATATGTTTCAAGCTCCTAAGAAATGACTATCCCACTTTTTCAACAAAAAGGATATTTATTGAAAGTCCAATGGGCCACTATGTCAATATATTCAACTTACATTATATAAAAATTGCACTATGCAACTTAATGGTAGGGATGGGGAAAACAGTGATAGAATGGGGTGACATTAAGATGTTTTGTACCCATAACCTGACCTATGGAACTGAAACCTCTTTGTATAGTTACTTAATTGTGTGTGTGTGTGTATATGTGTTTGTGTGTGTGTGTGTGTGTGTGTGTGTGTGTATGTGTATGAAAAATGAAGGATGTTTACATTTTTGTTATGTGATCCACAGTAGAACTTTGCAGGCTCAGAAAACATGTAACCTGAAATAAATTAGACTTAAAAAATACTTTGTACTAATCTCTAATGGTATTGTTTTACTCAGGTAATTTAACTTTTCATGTGTTAATCTCTAACAAATAGACTTGATCTATCAAATTCTCAGAGACAAATGTACAGATATCAACTAATTCCCCTATCTTCTAATGAAAGGCAACAATAATGATAATAGCTTTCATGATAGTTACCCAATTTTAGGGCTATGAAACAACATAGTCAACTAAAAATACTCTTGATTTTTAATGAGGTATAGGGTTTAATCACCAACCATAAAACTAAGAACACAGTGGGCATTTTAAAATTCATCAGGTGGGCACTACTGGCATATTCTTGTTATCTTAGCTATTTAGGAGGCTGAGATCTGGAGGATCAAAGTTGAAAGCCGCCTAGACATGAGACTCTATATTCAAATTAAGCATCAAAAAGTAGAGCTAGAGGCATGGCTCAAGTGGTAGAGCACCAGCAGAACAAACAAACCAAGCAAGCTCTGAGGCTCTGAGTTCAAACTCTGGCACCAGAAAATAAATGAAAGAAGCTAATTATTGATGATTTCTGAAGGTCTCATCCCAGAGATTTTGGTTTTAAAAATGACTTAAAGAAAAATACAGGGGCTGGGAAGTTGGCTCAGCAATAGAGTTCTTGCCTTGCATGCATGAGGCCCTGGGTTCAATTTCTCGGCACTACATAAGCAGAAAAAAACCAGAAGTGGTGCTGTGGCTCAAGTGGTAGGGTGCTAGCCTTGAGCTGAAGAGCTGAGAGACAGCACCCAGGCCCAGAGTTTCGTCCCCAGGGCCAACAAAAAAAGAAAAATACAGATTTTAGCAAGAGGAGATATTGATAATATAGTTTCGACTAAAATTAGCTAAAAACTAAAAAGCTAAAAAACTAAAAACTAAAAAGCTCAAACATTTTAGGAGTCTTTCCTAAGTACTTTCCTAGAGTATTCTGAGTTGGAAATAATAGAAAGAACATGCTTTTATATTAAATTTATCAAAATAGAAAGCCTTTGGTATGGTTTGTACTCAGGAAAGCACATGAAACAAATGGTGACTTTTGAGATGTAAGACGACCATGCACAAGAAGGCTCCAGCTGCCTGTTGCAGTCTTTCAAATTCACTGCAATTGTTCTGTCAAAAGCCCAAACTAGCTGGGCTTGATGACACACACCAGTGACCCTCCCAGGAAGATAGGAAGTTCAAGTCCAGCACGGTCTACTTAGTAGGTTCCCAACAAGTCTAGGCTGAGAACACACAGAAATACACACATAGCTGGGAAGGTGGCTCAGTGGTAGAGTGCTTGCCTTGAGCTGAAGAGCTAAGAGACAGCGCCCAGGCCCAGAGTTCAGGCCCCACGACCAGACCCCCCCCCAAAAAAAGAAATACACACACACATACACACACACACACTCATACACACATATATATACACACACATATAAACACACATATCACTATTTACATGTTTACATAAGGAAATAATTTCAGAAGTATTACACAATCAAGTTACAAGAAGTTAGTCAATGAATAACAAACACAGGATCTAATAAATTTCATCAGTTTTGGTCAAAGAGGCTATTTTATAAAAAATTTCAAGCTTCATTGGCTGTAAGACTACTAAAATTAAGCTGGTGGTTCACACCTGTAATCCCAGCTACTTCAGAGGCTGAGATCTGAGGATTTCATGCTTGTAATCCTAGCTACTCAGGAGATTGAGATTTGAGAATCACAGTTTGAAGTCATCCCTGACAGGAAAGTCTGTGAAATACCAATTAACCAGGACAAAGCTGGAAGTGAAGTTGTGGCTCAAGTGATAACAATGACAGTCTTGAGAGAAATAGTTTAGGGATAGTGCCCAGGCTCTAAGTTCAAGTCCCAAGTATTGGCACCAAAGAAACAAACAAACAAAATAAACCTAAAATTAACTATGAAAATTCTCAAAATTTCCTAACCAATCTATGCACAAATGAAATAAAAATGAAAGTAAACTCATAACACCAGTACTTATTATTCCCAACACGATTCATGATTTCATATAGAAAAAATACTGACTCAGAATCCAACCAGAAGAATGCTTAATAATCTGTTGAGAATGAAAAATTGTACATTGCTTAAGATGTATAAAGTAAAATAGATCATCAACATGCTTTGAATGACTAATATTGGCTTTTCATAAGGAAAAACCCCTATTTATTTTGGAAATCACCAATCTAAGATTTCACTTAGAATAACAGACTTAAGCTAATTAACATATCCATCTTCTAATATACTTATTATACATAAAATGACCTCATTATAGTCTATAAATGTATACATGTATACATTTTGTCAACCTAAAAATATTTGAAAACAAGCAGAGAACATTCATTACCTTCCTTTGCAAATAACTATAGTATCTTTATCTAAGTTTATTAAAATTATAAATTCATAAACTCAGCCTTCCCAAAAGTCTCTAATTTGTAGATGTAGATTATGATTCTAAGCATTTGGAAAACCATTCATTTTCATTTACTCAGCTAAAAGTCTTCTAAAAAGCTGGGTCATCATTTTGGAACTCACACCAAAAAAGAAAAGTTAACCACACAGTCCAAACTTGCTTTTAAGCTCACAGGGCAGTTTATAAGGGTTTCTCTTCTCCTTACTGAAAATTGAATTACACAAAAGTCAATACATTAAAAAAAATATATTGTCTTTGTTCAATAAGGATTTCTCCACCCAGGCCAAGTTTTACCACACACCTCTGCAATGTCAGCAAATCAACATGGAGTTCGAATCTGTGGAGCCTTTAATTCACTTCTGGGAGGAGGCGCAAAAAGAATTTGGACAATGATGCGACAGCCTAAATGGTCAGTACTTTAAGAAAGTTCTCTTTTATTTCCCAGAAAGCAAAGAGGTGAGTTTGAAGAAATCCTTTTTGTTGGCTTGTTTTCTTTCCTACTGAAAATGATCTTATTTATGCATTATTGTGGAAAATAATATTAAAATATTGAATAATTCTTTATGGACCCCAACATATACTCATATGCAAAATAATACAGTCCCATGATTGTTATGTACTAAGAGACTTACAAGAACTCCTGAGTGCTTATTGTGCATTGGATCCATGTAATATTCTTCCCATGTTGTTCATTAGTTCTCAAAATAATGAGGCAGATATAAACATTAATCTTATTTTATCTGTGTGAAAACTTAGTGTTAATTCATTGTCTTTTGCCTCAGGTCAGATACCTACTAAGTGGCTGGTCCTCAATTTGAACCCTGACATCTGTTTGTTGAGCTACATTTTCAGCCATACCCAGGTTCTACTTGGTATATAGTTCATGTGTCTTCCAAATGCTTCCTCAGCCAACAAATGTGCACTGAACACACTGTGTCAGCTGCTATTTCAGGGAATTAGGATCTAGCCCTAACCAAAATAAGATGATGTCTAAGCTCTCAAAACTCTATAATCAATAGCAGCAATTGATACATTCCATAAATATTTATCAAGTATTTGTTATAAGCCAAGAAGTGGGCTAGAGAACTTACTGCCTAGGGGAGCCTACAAAATCGGCACACAAAATCCAGGCAAGAATGGCATCTCACCTAATTTATTTGCTTAATGAAGCACTTCATTGAAGTGGGTTATTCAACACTCCCCATGTGGAGAGTCTGTTTCTATAAAACAATACCTGGAACTAGAAGCCAGTGGCTCATGCCTGAAATTCTAGCTTCTCAAGAGGCTGAGTTTTGAGGATCATGTTTGGAAGCCAGTTGGGACAGAAAAGTCCAGGAAACTGTCATTTCCAATTAATCAGCAAAAAGCTGGAAGTGAAGGTGTGGCTCAAGTGTTGGAGCACCAGCTTTGAACAAAGCAAGCCAACAGAGAGCCAGAGGCCCTGTTGATGGCAACTCCTTTGTATAAAGATACTAAAAATATGTTTTAAACATAAATTTTAATAGCTAGAAATATATTCCATATTATTATAAGAGTATTTGTGGTTGAACAATAAATTTTTTTTATTGTGAGAATACCATACAGAGGAGTTACAATTACATGGGCAAGATAACGAGTACATTTCTTATCAGGCATTGTTGCCTCCTCGTTGTTTCCCCTTCCCATCCCTTCCCATACTCCTCCCTTCCCCCCACCCTGTCCTCCCTCTACCCCCCCCACCAAAGTTGTTAAGTTCGTTTTTTGATATAATGACTTGTACATCTCATAGTTGCAATGGGTCCACCTGTATCCCTAGTTAAATGATTTTTTTTCTTCCCTTCACTTCCACAAATTATACCAACATCAAATACAGTGAAAGTGTGGGTTATACTGTGGGGGAGGGACATACAAAGCAACATAGAAATCATCTTATAAATATGATAGAAACAATTACATGAAAGGAAAAAAACATTTGAATACTTATCTTGGGGTTCATTCCACTAGCATTAACTTATCTGACCTTTTCTGGTTGACTCAGACATATACTAGTTATTGCAAATAAGGGAAACCATGGGACCTATATTTCTTTGGGCCTGGCTTACTTCACTTAATATAATTTTGTCCAAGTATTATTGTCAAAGTGATGTACAGAGGGATTACAGTTACAAAGTAAAGTAGTGATTGTATTCCTGTCACTCCATCCCTCATTTTTCTCCCTCTTTCCCCATGCCCTCAACACCCCCCCAGTTGTACAGATCATTTCCAACATATTGTCTTGTATCACTGTTGCATAGATTCCCCCTTTGTCCTTTGTCTCACCATTTTGTTGTTCCCCTTCCCTTCCCTAGTTCAGATAAATGTATATACAATACCCAGCCTACTAAAATCGAATGCAGTGACAATAGGGGATAAACTATAGGGGGGGGAAACACAAAAGAAAAAAGAAATCCCATTGTATATTAAGAACAAAAACAACAAAGAAAAACATCTTGTGTCCATGTCTTAGAGTTCATTTTGCTTAGCATCATGTTATATGGTCATATGTACAAAACTATTGAGCTATTCTGCTCATCTGCTACAACTATGCTAGATGTATACTAATTATTACAAATAAGGGAGACCATGGGACCTATGTTTCTTTGAGTCTGGCTTACTTCACTTAATATGATTTTTTCCAAGTCCTTCCATTTCCTTAACAAATGGGGCAGTGTCATTCATTCTTTCTTTCTTTTATTTTTTGCCAGTCCTGGGGCTTCAATTCGGAGCCTGAGCACAGGCCCTGAGCCTCTGTACTAAAGGATAGTGCTCCAATCCGCTCTTCCCAGGGGAAGGCTGCCGGGGGGGTCTACTGCAGATCAACAACCTTCACTACCTGGTGAGCAGAGAGGGCAACCAAGCCCCCCTGCAGGTAACAAAGAAATTCTACCCATACCGCAGACGAATGAGCAGCTGTGCTAAAAGCATGAATCTTACTAAAATTCATTAATAATAATAAAAACTGGGGGAAGCGGGGGTGGGGGTGGGAGATGGGAAGGGATGGGAAGGGGAAACAAAGGAGGAGGCAACAATGCTTGACAAGAAATGTATTCATTATCTTGCTCATGTAATTGTAATTCCTCTATGTGGTATTTTCACAATTAAAAATAATAATAATAAAAACTGGCTACAAAGACCGAGAGAGGATAAAGGTGAGTGGACCAAAGGGACTCCCCAATTTGGGTATAGCCACAAACTCCAGACAGGCCAAAACCCCAACCACACCCAAGCTCAGTTCCAGCAGTAACAAACTGCAATCTCCAGCCTCCTCCTCTGGGCAGCAGAAAGGAAAAACTAAATAAATAAAAAGCAGATCGTGCTTTTTAGTCTGGGAAGAAGATCTCATAACTCCCAAGACTGTAAAGCAGAACTTTTTTCTGCATACCCAAACAAGCTGATTTGAGAAAACAACCAAGCAAGCCGGGAAATCGACCACTACAAGCAAATCAAAGATGCTATCAAGGGACTGGAACACGGACTTAGGAGAGACATAAGAGCCCCCAAATAAATAGAAGATACTTTTTTTTCTCTTTTCCCTTTTTCTTGAATTATATATTTTACTTTTTATTTTTTCATTTTCATTTTTTAACTTCTCAAAATTTTTTTTGCTACTTCCCTTGTTATTTTTTGCAACTAGTTTAACTCTGTTACCTTTTTTCCTTTGTCAGTTTTTGTAATGTGTTTTTGTTTTTAGTTTTATTTTCTTATTTTTTTCTTTTTGCAACAATCTTGTTGGTCTTTTTTTTTTTACAATGTATTGAATGCTTCTTTTTATTGTCAAGGTGATGTTCACCGAGGGGTTACAGTTACATAAGTAAGGTAATAAATACATTTCTTGTCAAACTTGTTACCCTGTTCCTCATTTTTCTCCTATTTCCTCCCCTCCACTCTTCAAGTTGTACAGATCATTTCCAATATATTGTCTTATGAATATCACTGTTGCATTGGTTCCCTCTTTGTCCTTTGTCTCACCATTCTGTTTTTCCCCTTCCCTTCCCTAATTCAAATAAATGTATATACAACACCAGGGTACCAAAATCAAATACAGTGACAACAGGGGTTATGCCAGAGGGGGAAGAACGTACAGAGCAAACAAAAAAAAATCACATAATACATTAAAAACAACAACAACAAAGAAAAACCTCTTGTGTCCATGTCTTAGAGTTCATTTCACTTAGTGTCATCTTTTCTTTCTTTGTTGTTTCCTTTTTCTTTTTTAAATTAATTTTAATTTTAATTTTTGTGAACATATTGTACAGAGGGGTTACAATTACATGGGTGAGATAATGAGTACATTTCTTATCAAGCATTGCAGCCTCCACCTTTGTTTACCCTTCACATCCCTTCCCAGCCTCCCCCTCCCCCCCCACCCAATCCCACCCCACCCCCCACCAAAGTTGTAAAGTTAGTTTTTGATATGACAACTTGTACTTCTCATAGTTGCATCCGGTCCACCTGTATCCTTAACCGACTTGTTTTTCCCATCTCCTACACAAATTATACCGACATCAAATATAGTGAAAGCAGGGGTT
>NW_012267442.1:1389015-1400806 GCF_000151885.1 Dipodomys ordii
AGGAACCTCCATACTGCTTTCCAAAGTGGTTGAACAAGTTTACATTCCCACCAACAATGAAGTAAGGTTCCCTTCTGTCCACATACCCTCCAGTATCTGTTGTTGTTCTTGATTATAGCCATTCTAGCTGGGGTGAGGTGGTATTTCAATGTTATTTTGATTTGCATTTCTTTTATGGCTAGGGAGGTTGGATTGCATGAAGTTGCAGAGCTTCTGCATGGCAAAGGACATAGCTAGCAAGATCAATAGAAAGCCCACAGATTGGGAAAAGATTTTCACTAGCCATACAACAGACAAGGGTCTCATATCTAAAATATACTTGGAGCTCAAAAAATTAAATCCCCCAACAACAAATCCTCAAAGAAACAACTGCCCAATAAATAAGTGGGCTAAAGACTTGAAGAGAAACTTCTCTGAAGAAGAAAGAAGGATGGCTAACAGACACATGAAGAAATGCTCAACCTGTTGGTCTTTTGTTTTGGTCAGTCATGAGGCCTGAACTCTGGGCCTGGGTGCTGTCCCTCAGCTCTTCAGTTCAAGGCTAGCTCACTACCACTTGAGCCACGGTGCCACTTCCAGCTTTTTTCTGCTTATGTGGTGCTGAGGAATTGAACCCAGGGCCTCATGCATGCAAAGCAAGCACTCTACCACTGACCCACCTTCCCAGCCCCATTGGTCTTATGTTGTTGTTGTTTTGTTTTTCCTTCCTCATTGCTGTTCAGTTCACAACTGGATACACAGCTCACAGTGATCATTAGATTTCCTCCCTAACTGTTTAGAGACATAATTCACAGTATAAGTTGATCACCCAATTGCCTACTACACAATATTAGTGTTAGGTAAATTAAAATTGTCAGCCAACGAAAGAGAGCAACACGTGGTATTCAGGCAAGGGAAAGGTTTATTTGCAGCCGCTTCTGGTCAAGTTGGAAGCCTATGCAGCAGGAATAAAAAGGATGGAACTATAGCCAGGCCAGACATATCAAGGCCAGGGGCTGGAAGAAGGTGTGGCCCACCGGATGGGGATGAGACCTCAGGAAGGGGGGGGAGGTGACTGCCTCCAAGTGTGTCTGTTACCTAGGTGACACTGGGCGGAGACTTAACCAAGAAGAGGGAGGAGTTTGCGCTACCTTCCCAGGGTAGTATTACTAGTTTATATGTACATAATTGTTTTAATTTTTTATTTTTTATGTATATAAATGTTTCTTTTTTGTTTTTGTTTTTATTTTTTGTTATTTTTTTGTCTTTTGTTTTTTTCAGGGTTTTTTTGTTTTAATTTTTCTTCTCTTTATTACTTGGAAGTTAGGTCATAACTTTCTTCCCTCTGTTTCTTTCTTTGGCTACATTCCTCTAATCTGATTTTTCCCCTCCTATATTTCATTGTATATATAAATCTTTTTCCTAAATACAACTCACCGATTTATAATTATTTCTACTCCTTCACTCCCTCTTTGCTTTCTTTACTTTGTTGATCCCCAAGTGTGAATCATTGAGTTAGACTATATCTGTGGTCAGTAAGACTGTGCTAAAATGGCTCAGGGTGCTATCTCTTCAGCCCAAACCACCCTAAACCTCAGAACAAAGCTACTCACTGATTACAGCTGTTCATTAACTCCCACTTCTGAAGCACAATACCCTTCACCTGACAAAGATAAGCAGAGGTAAATAAAGGATTACCTAACTACAAAGGGAACCTCTAAAAATCAGTGTAGACCCTGCCCAGATGTGGACTTCATCTTAAAACCATGCTCAGTAGTGGTACTGGGCTTGCTTACATATCAAATAGAGGAGAGATAGAGTGAAATACCTATTTGGATTTTGTACCTACAAAGTTGGCACAACCACAGGGCTCTGAGTTGGTGTTTATCTTAAAATTGAGTGCTGGTGTGCTACTAGATATACTTTCATCTCCAAAACACGGGAGATATAGGGAAAACATCTGTCTTTAAGTGAGAACCTCCAAAGTTTGTGCAACTGAAGGGGTCAGACTTGCATTAAATTGTGTTCTGGTGGTGAACACAATTCCAAAAAGAAGAAATAGAGTGAAAATACCCACTTTGAGTGTGAACCTCTAATTCCTGTGTAACTTCAGGGCTCTGGGTGGGAGCTTGTCTTAGAATTGTGATTTAGTGTGTAATTGATATAATCTCAGTTTCCAAAAAGGTGAGATATTGGGAAATCCATTGTTGATTGTAAACCCCAAAGTCTGTGCTACTACTGTGCTCTGGGTATGTGCTAGTCTTAGATGTGTGTTCTGGTATGTAATAGGCTATAATCACACTCCCCAAAAGGTGAGATAGAGTGGGAAAAAGCCATCATTGATTGTAAACTCCCAAAATCTGTGCAACTGCAGGGTTTGGGGTAAGTTCTTGCCTTAGAATTGTGCTCTGGTATAATTGGATATACCCTCACTCCCTAAAAAGGTGAGATAGAGTGAAAATACCTATCATTAATTCTAAACCTCCAAAATCTGTGCAACTACAGGGCTCTGGGTTGGAACTTGTGTTCTAGTGAGGAACTGGATTTGCTTTCATTCCAAAATGGGCAGAATAAGTCACAGAAACACAAAAGAATATCGTCAAGGAATTTCAGCTCCCACACAGGATAAACAGGCAACAGTGCAGTTAATAAAAAATCCAGAGGATTCCACCAAAATCCTTTACAAACGCTACTGATAAACATGCTGAATGAAAAAATAGAAAGTCTACATGAGGCTATGCATGAATGTGATGAGGCAAACAAAAGATTCATGGAATCCACAACCAGAAAGCTGAATGAATTCCAACAAAAGGACAGGGAGTCCAGTGAAAGTATAGCCACTCAACTACAAGATCTGAGAGAGAACACGGAAAACCAAATCAAGGAGGCAAAGAAATCCATACAAGATCTAAAACAAAGCTTCAACAAAGAAATTGAAGCCATCAAAACTGAGGAATTAGAAGGAAGGAAAATAAAAATCAAGTAGAAAGTCTGGACAGTAGGCTAGACCATGCAGAAGACTGTATCTATGGGATAGAAGATGGCCTAGGCATTATAGAGAAAGAATAGACAAGTATTCAAAACAAATTCAAAAAATATGATATATCTATTCAACATATAAAAGACGCCATCAGAAGGCCTAATTTAAAGCTAATGGGTGTAGAAGAGGGCCTAGAAACAGAAGCCAAAGGTATAGAAAACTTATTTAACAGAATACTAGCAGAGAACATCCCAAACATGCAAAAAGATAGGCCCGTTCAGATACAAGAAGCCTTTAGGACCCCTAATAGATAAGACCAGAACAGGATAGCCCATT
Source organism: Dipodomys ordii (assembly GCF_000151885.1). Taxonomy (NCBI): domain Eukaryota; kingdom Metazoa; phylum Chordata; class Mammalia; order Rodentia; family Heteromyidae; genus Dipodomys; species Dipodomys ordii. The sequence continues at coordinate 1,392,311 of NW_012267442.1, forward strand.
GCCATATTGTAATCCACATAGGATCAATAGAAACCAGGGAAAGGATCCTTAAAGCTGTCAAGGAGAAAAGATCAACCACCTAACAAAACCTTTCAGGATAACTACAGATTTCTCAGCAGAGAAGGCAAGAGGAGCCTGGAATGAAGTATGTCATGCCCTAAAGACAAGCAATTATCAACCAAGACTACTGTACCCAGCTAAACTCTCCTTTATAACTGAGGGGAAACTCCTTTATAACACAACAAAGAAAAACTGAAACAATATGTCTCCACCAAATCAGCACTACAAGATATTTAAAGATGTTCTATACATAGAGAACCAACTAGAACTTGATGAAGGCAGAGAAACAGCCCCTAAGAATCAGATAAACATAGGAAGAACCTAGGTGATACAAACCCTCACAAGGTAGATAACATGACAGGAACTTCCAAACACTTCTCAGTCCTAACTCTCAATATCAATGCTCTTAACTCTCCAATCAAACAACATAGAATCTCTAGTTGGATCAAAAATCTAGATCCATCTATCTGCTGTCTTCAAGAGATACACCTTTCCCACAAAAACATGCTCTGAAAGTGAAAGGCTGGAATAAAATCTACCAAGCAAATGGCCCCCACAAACAGGCTAGAGTAGCAATCCTAATTTCACATAAAATAGAACTTCAAATTAAAATTAGTGAGAATAAATAAAGGTGGACACTACATATTAATGAAAGGATCTCTATTACAGGAGGATATAATAATTCTAAATATCTATTCACCAAATACCAGAGCACCCAAATTTATTCAAGAAACACTACTTTTCCTAAAATCACATATAGATCTAAAGACATTGATTGTTGGTGACTTTAACACACCACTTTCCCTGCTGGTTAGATCAACTCGGTAAAAACACAACAGAGAAACAGCAGATCTAAACAACTGCATAGACCAACTAGATTTAACAGACCTCTATAGAATATTTCACCCATCAACAACAGATTACACATTCTTTTCAGCAGCACATGGAACATTCTCCAAAATAGACCACATTTTAGGTCACAAAACAAATCTGTCCCAATTCAGAACATTGAAGTTATGACCTGTGTTCTCTCAAATCACAAGGGAATAAAATTAGAATTCAACACTAAAAGTTACTGAAGAAATCCCTATAACACATGGAGGCTGAACAACACACTGTTGAACCACAATTGAGTCATGGAAAACATTAGAAAGGAAATTCAAATATTCATGGAATTTAACAAAAATGAGCAGCACCTCTGGGACACAGCAAAGGCAGTACTCAGAGGAAAATTCATAGCTCTGAGTTCTTACATCAACAAATTGGAGAGATCTCAAACTAACAATACAATTATGCACCTGAAGCTCCTTGAAAAAGAGCAACAAGCTAAACCCCAATCCAGTAGATGGAAACAAATAATTAAAATTAAATCAGAATTAAATGAACTAGAATCCAAAAAAAAAACCCCAACAACATAGAATCAACAAAACAACGATTGGTTCTTTGAAATAATTAACAAAATTGACAGACCCTTAGCAAACCTTACCAGAAAAAGAAGAGAACACACCCAAATAAACTCAGAGATGAGAATGGAAACATCATCCCAGAAACAAACAAGATACAGAACATTATAAGGGAATATTTCTTAAAACATTATGCTAAAAAGTTTTCAAATCTGGATGAAATGGAAGAATTTCTAGCAAATATTGACATGCCCAAACTAAATCAAGATGATTCTTCAATGAAATTGAAAATGAAAATTCAATACCAAACTCTTTCTATGAAGCCGTTATAATTCTCATCCCCAAACCAGACAGGGACTCATCAAAGAAAGAGAACTATAAACCCATTTCTTTGATGAGAATTGATGCTAAACTTTTCAACAAAATTTTGGCCAATCAACTTCAACAAGTCATCAAAAAAATCATACACCATGATCAAACAGGATTCATCCCTGGGATGCGAACCTGGATCAATATATGCAAATCAATTAATGTAATAAATCACATCAACAAAAGCAAGAATGAGAACCACATGATTATCTCAATAGATGCCAGAAAAGCATTTGACAAGATCCAACACCCCTTCATGATGAAAGTTCTGGAGAAGCTAGGAATCCAGGGAACATTTCTCAATACAATAAAGGCCGTGTATGACAAACCTATAGCCAGCATTATACTTAATGGTGAAAAGCTAAAGTCATTTCCTCTAAATTCATGAGACAAAGATGTCCACTCTCTCCACTGCTCTTCAACTTAGAATGCCTAGCTACAGCAATTAGACAAGATGCAAACATAAAGGTGATCCAAATAGGGAAAGATGAAGTAAAACTCTCCTTTTTTGCAGATGACATGATCTTGTATTTAAAGCACCCCATGGACTCCACTCTCAAGCTACTCGAGCTGATCCAAAACTTTGGCAAAGTAGTAGGGTATAAAATTAACCCTCAAAAATCAGTGGCTTTCCTGTATGCCAATAATGAAAAGAGAGTGGCTGGAATCAGAAAAGCAACTCCTTTTGTAACAGCCCTACAAAAAAAAATAACTAGGAGTTAACTAAAGAAGTGAAGGAATGCTATGATGAAAACTTTAAAAACCTGAAAAAAGAAATTAAAGCAGAACCAAGGAAGTAGAAAATCCTCCCATGTTCCTGGATACAGAGGATTAACATCATGAAAATGACAGTTTTGCCAATGCTATGTACAAATTCAATTCAATACCCATCAATATCCCAACCTCATTCTTCAATGAAATAGAAGAAGGAATCCAAAAATTCATATGGAACAATAAAAGACCCCGAATAGCAAAAATAATCTTTAGCAGAAAGAACAGTGCTGGAGGAATAACAATACCAGACTTCAAACTCTACTACAAAGCCATAGTAATCAAAACAGCTTGGTACTGGCACAAGAATAGACCTGGGGACCAATGGAATAGAACTGAAGACCCAGAAATGAAACCCCAGTCCTACCTAATCTTCGATAAGGAGGCCAAAAAAAATAGAATGGAAGAAAGACAGCCTCTTCAGTAAATGGTGCTGGAAAAACTGGTTAAACACCTGTAGAAAACTAAGGCTAGATCCTTATATATCACCATGTACCAGAATGAACTCCAAATGGATCAAAGACTTTGAAGTAAAAGCAGACACCCTGAAAATATTACAAGAAAGAATAGGAGAAATGCCAGGGTTTCTTGTCATAGGTTAAAATTTTCTTAATAGATACCCAGAAACTCAATAAATCAAAGAAAGGTTGGACAAATGGGTTGCATGAAACTGCAGAGCTTCTGCATAGCAAAGGACATAGCTAGAAAGATCAATAGAAAGCCCACAGACTGGAAGATCTTCACTAGCCATACAACAGACAAGGGCCTCATATCTAAAATATACTTAGTACTCAAAAAATAAAGTCACCCAAAAATTAGTCCTCAAAGAAACAACTGCCCTATTAATAAGTGGGCTAGAGACTTAAAGAGAGACTTCTCTGAAAAAGAAATAAGAATGACCAGTTGTCCCATGAAAGTGCTCGACATCTTTGGTCATAAAATAAATGCAAATCAAAACAACATTGAGATTCCATGTCACCCCAGTTAGAATGGTTATAATAAAAAAAAATCTAATAATGACAGATGTTGGAGGGATGTGGCCAGAAGGGAACCCTACTGCATTGTTGGTGGGAGTGTAAACTTGTTCAGCCACCCTGGAAAGCAGTATGGAGGTTCCTCAAAAGACTACACATAGCGTTCTCCTATGACCCAGCAATCCCACTTTTAGGCATTTACCCAAACAATCACCAACAAGGCCATACTAAAACTACCAGCACAACTATGTTTATGGCAGCATTATTCACCATAGCTAAAATATGGAACCAACCCAGATGCCCCTCAGTAGATGAATGGATCAAGAAAATGTGGTACGTATATACAATGGAATTTTATGCTTTCATCAGAAAAAAACATGGCCCCATTTGTTAAGAACTGGAAAGATCTGGAAAAAATCGTATTAAGTGAGGTTACTCAGTCCCAAAGAAATTTAGGTCCCATGATTTCTCTTATTTGCAATAATTAGTATACATATAGGATAATCTTATCAGATGAGGTGAAAAGTTCAAAACTCATGTACAAATGACTATATAAGATGATGCTGGGGCTGGGAAGGTGGTAGAGCTCTTGCCTTGCATGCATGAGGCGATTCCTTAGCACCACATAAGCAGAAAAAAAAAGCCGGAAGTGGCGCTGTGGCTCAAGTGGTAGAGTGCTAGCCTTGAGCTGAAGAGCTGAGGGACAGCGCCCAGGCCCAGAGTTCAGGCCCACACCGGACCCCCTCCAAAAAAAAGATAATTCTAAGTGAAATGGACCCCAAGACATGGACACAAGAAGTCTGTCTTTATTGTTATTGTTTTAAATGTACCATGTGATTTTATTTTTTGTTGTTGTTCTTTCTTTTGTATGTTCTTTCCCCATGGCATATCTCCAGTTGTTAATGTACTCGATTTTGACACCCTGCACTTTATACATACACATGTCTAATCTGGGGAGGGAAAGAGGAATAAAAAAACACTGAAACAAGGACACAGGATGACGCATTGCAACAAAGATACCCACAGAACAGTATATTGGAAAAGAACATTACAACTTCAGATGGCAAAAGGGGTGGAGGGGTGTTAGGAGTGTGGGAGCTTGGGGAGGGAAGGGATAGTGAGACAACAAGGAACAGAAGGTTTGCAATGATTGATTGAGTACAAGTAATGTACTCATTGCCTTACTCATGTAACTGTAACCCCTCTGAACAACATCTTAACAATAAAAAATAAAAGAATGTATTCTCATTACACATACCTATGCATCACATCAGCATACACAGTTGAATTGTGCTTTTATTAAGGATCTTATTTTTTATACAAACATTTTGAAAAATTAATGGGATTTGTGAAGCTTGACTATAGCAAGGAAGAAGGAGGTCTTTGTAATGAATTAATTTCTAGTAAAGTGGGTGTTCATATCTTGAAGATAAGGAACCCACTGCTTCCAGGACAGACTGAGGGGAGAGCAGGACTGATTTCATATTCCATGTGAGCTGTAAGTACTGCATCGTTTGGATTGCTCTATTTGTTTGGAAACTTTATTTGGGGTATCTTTTTTCAGTTGGGAAATTTTTCTCTCTGAATGCATTGATTGTGGTCAGCTGAAGACTTGAGAAGACCCACTGCAAACCTTCAGAATTTCAATTAGAGCACCGTGGCATGAATCTAAAGACACCAAAATTATCACTGGCATCATTGATAGGATAATATAAACCAATTTCAGCAGTTTATAATTCCATAGGTATAATATAATCCAGTCATTGGGTAAAAATTAAACATACACATATTAGTTGACTCTACTATTGAGGTAGTTTTTTTAGTATTTAACCAAAGGACATATTAATGTGTTTGCGGAAATCCCTTGCCTATGCCATCATCTCCAAAATATTTCACTTGTATTCTCTTTAAACCTTCAGTTTTAGCTTTATGTTTAGGCCTAAGTGAATTTTCATCTTAGATTTATAGAGGTATGAGTTTGGGATTACATTTCTTAACTTATAAATATCCAATTTTAATATACAATTTATTGAATAAACTATTGTTTTTCCACCAAAAGTACAAATTAAAAAAAAATTGAACACCTATACAATATGTCTAATTTCAATACTCCAATTTCAGTACTTGAAATACTTCCCAATTTCAATAGAATACCTACTATTCTATTTCACTAATTTATGTATCATATACTGAATTGATTATTGTGGCTTCATCATAAGATTTTAAGTTGGGAAATGTAAGTCCTTAGCTCTGTACTTTGACAAAATCGTCTATGCTAGGTCTTGCCATATAAATGTTAAAATTACTTCTTTGTATTCTGGGGATTCTGATTAGGCTTACATTGAGTTTATAGATAAGCATGGCAAAAATTGATATCATAAACATTTTAAGATAAGTAGGTTTTTTCCATGTAGTTTTAGTTTTTCTCATTAGTATTTCTAGTTTCTTCCCAAGTTTTTAGATAAATGCCAAGTATCTCATTTTTATGCTAAAATTTTATATACTTTTGGATTCTATTCAGTAAGATTTTGTTAGTTTTCTTCTTGCCTTTGTGCTTATGAGAGATAATTACTTGTAGCTTATATTTGTTTCACTGGTTTAGGAATCAGAGTAATGAAGATCTTACACAAAGAATTGGGAAATGTCCTTTCAGTTTCAATGTTCTAAAAGAATTTGTTGTTAGTGCTATATTTTCAACTATGTTAGTAAGTAGAGTGATTTTCACTCTCAATTTCTTCTTAAGAGAAGGCTTCATCAAGTTGTTTGAAGAATTATCCATTTCATGTTTATTCTATACTTACTTTTGTCATAAAGTTGTTCTTAACATTTCCTTATTATTCATAGAATTTGTATTACCTATTATAATGTTATGTCATATCATATTGGTTACATTTTACAAGTTGTCTTTTTTTCCTTATAAATCTGAATAAATGGCTGTTACTTTTCATCCAGTTTAAAATACTTTCCATCTTTTTTGCCCTTTCTTGCCATGGACTATTTACTATGTTACCTCATTTCCAAATATTTGTGGATGTTCCAGGTATTTGTCTGTTATTGAACCTTAAATTATTTTTATTGCAAGCAAAAATCATGATTTTTATATGATTTGTATTATTTTAAATTTGAGGGATGCACTCTATGGCTCAGAATACAATCATTCTTGGTAAGTGTTCCATGTGGATTTCTGAGAATTCTCCCTAATGCCCATGAATTATGAGGCTTTTCATCCTGGTTGCTAGGAACAGAAACATTTTTCCACCTGGCATGAGGTCTAGCTTCATTTCTTCTTTTCTTTTTGGGTGATTCTTTCCCTGGCATTGTGTGATTTCCTTGCATACGTGCAGTGATTTGTACTCAGTAGAGAACTCAAGGGCAAACATCTCTATGGTTCTCTCTGTCTCTGTCTCTGTCTCTCACACACATTATCTATCTATCTATCTATCTATCTATCTATCTATCTATCTATCGATCTAGCTATCTAGTCAAACATATCTTTTCTCTTAAGTAATTCCTCTGTCAGTCTAGCATTTTCTTAGCTTTACTTCATCATTCCACAAGACTAATATACTTCATCCCAGCTTAATAGAAAGAAACTGAATTTACCAAATTCTATAAATGCTTATAATGAGATTTGTCTTAAATTTCTATTCTGCCATTGCTAGAAACATGATCCTTTAAGAATTTTTTTAGGCAATGGCTGCAAAAATTGTACATATTTTATTTGTAACTCTTTAAGAATAATTTAGGTACATGGCTCCCAATAGCTTCCATAAAAACTGGAAAATATAACTACTACTTATACATATGTTCACAGCCAAAACTGAAAGGGGATGTTCTATTATTGTATTAAAGAATGATAGATTAAATACTGAGGGGCAATTAACAGGCTTTCTTGCATGTACTACATAATCTCATTTATTTTATTATATTTTGATTCATTAAAATGTAAGATTTGAGAGAAAAAGAGAAGCTGGATTCATATCTATTGCCACAATTAACTTATTGCAGTACAGCTGTCCCTTGGTATTTGTAGGGGATTGATTCCAGTACTCTTGTGGATAACAAAGTCTGAAGATGTTCCATTTTTATGTGGATTTGCATAGTATTTCCATAAGCAATGCATACATTTCTCTTTACTTTAAAACCTTTTTATGACCTGCATATTTTAGCTCCTCTCTAGTTCATTTATAGTCCTGAATGTAATATGAATGCTTTATGTGTATTGTTGTTTTACTGTTTCATTTAGAGAATGATGATGAATCAATCTATATATGTTCAATATATTTACCATTTTTCTTTTTAACTTTTCAAGAAATTCACCTGTTTAAACCATGAATGTGTAAGATACAGCTGCAGAGTTCAACTAGATGTCATTCAGAAAGAAGAAAACCCAGCCGTGTGGAGACGTAAGATGGATTTTTAAAATAGAAAATTATTTTAATAAATTTCTAGTTTGTTATGGATATTCTTTATTGGCAGTACAGTAATACTTGACAGTATTTTAAAGTTTAACTGAAAATTTGAATCTGTAGCCCTATCAATGAATGATTTTTAGTGCATCAAAATCTGTCTACTCTTAATTTGTAATGGATCTTGTGTCTCTACAGGATTATGTTACATCATTTGGAAAATATTGATTAAAATATATACTTACTTTTTAAACCAGCAAACTTGATACACTTCATCACACAGTATTAGAAATGCACAATTTTTATTTTCATTAAAAATCATACCATATGTTCCTTAAAATTAGGAAGCTGCCAAATTCCCAGTGGCTCTTACAGGTTTTAATTTTTAACAAATATCCATGTTTTCTTGAAAGTGACAGAAGCTCTTTATTTTTTCAGAAAAAGTTTGGTCAAAAGTGAAATCTGATATCACCTCACCCCAGAAAGAACGGCAAAAATCAAGAACTCTAA
>NW_012267442.1:1401795-1479983 GCF_000151885.1 Dipodomys ordii
AAAAAAAAGTGAAATCTGAATAACTGACCTGTGTTAGTTATTTCATTGATAAGTGTGCTGACTGAAACTGTAACACTTTGGCTAGGTGCTGGTCATACATGCCTATAATCCTAGCTACTCAGGAGGTTGAGACCCAGAGGATCAAAGTTTGATGCTAGCCTTGGCAGAAATGTTTAAGAGAATCCATCTCCAAAATAAGCAACAGAAAGCTGGTTTGTAGATGTAGCTCAACTGGTAGAGTACCATTCAAGCAAGCGGAGCTCAAGTCTCTAAGTTCAGACTCCAGTACTGGGCAAAAATATCCAAACACAAGGCTCCATCCCGGGCTACATAAGCAAGCAGAAGAAAATTCCCCTATACAGAACATTAAGAAGACAGGGACCAGGGCTAACATGCTATATTACAATGAATGTGTGTTGTTTCATTCTGACATTCCTAACTGCAACCAGAACTGTATTTTTGAACTGTGTATGGCTGTGATATCTCAAGATTTATGTAAGATGTTAGAATCTTCTTTCACATTTTTCAATACAAATGTAAATATGGCAAAAATCCAAACAAAAGCAAATAGCATTTTGTTTTTTTTTCTTTTTTTTTGTCCATCGTGGGGTTTGAACTCTGGGCCTGGCTGCTGTCCCTAAGCTCTTCAGCTCATGGCTAGTACTCTACCATTTGAGCCACAGTGCCACTTCCAGTTTTCTGATGGTTAATTGGAGATAAGCGTCTCATGGACTTTCCTGCTCGGGCTGGCTTTGAGCAATGATCCTCAGATCTCAGTCTCCTGAATAGCTAGAATTATAGGCATGAGCCACTGGTGCCCAGCTGCATTTTGTTTTTCAAATTCTTTATTGTGATTAAGTGATTACATAATTTCCCAAATTTCACAGTATTGTGGGATAGTGATGCTTAGCTAAAGTCACAAACACATTCTAACTTTCATGGGGCAAATTGTCTATCGTGGTCTATAACTTTTATGAGTTCTATGAGCTTTGACAATACAGTTATTTCTTCCACATTGGCTGATATGTATATTTCTTTTGTTTTGCATAGCTGACATATTCCCTCCTTCCCACTCGTTCCCTCCCTCCCACCACTGCCATTGAGTTGCTTAGTTCATTTTGATCAATTTCCAGTGCAGCTAATGGGTCTCAGTGTTGTATGTCTTTTCCTGATTCCCTCTAGTTCTGTGTCATCCTCCTGGTTTCCCTCCAGTGTGCACATATATACCATATATGTGATCAGCAGCAGGGGATATTTAGTAGTGATTTGTCCAAATGAGTGGAAGTCCTTTGTTTCTTTTTTTTATTGTAAAAATACTATACAGAGGGGTTACAATTACATGGGCAATGTAATGAGTACATTTCTTTTTTTTTAAATTTTTATTGTGAAAATACTGTACAGAGGGGTTACAATTACATGAACAAGATAATGAGTACATTTTTTATCAAGCATTGTAGCCTCCTCCTTTGTTTCTCCTTCCCATCCTTTCTCCGTCCCCCCACCCAAGCCTCCTCCCTCCCTCACCAAAGTTGTAAAGTTCGTTTTTCCACATAATGATTTGTACATCTCATTGTTGCAATGGATCCACCTGTATCCCTATTTAAACGATTTGTTTTTTCCCTTCCCCTCCACAAATTATACCAGCCTCAAATACAGTGAAAGCAGGGGTTATACCATGGGGGAGGGACATACAAAGCAACAAAGAAATCATCTTATAAATGTGTTAGAAACAATCACCTGAAAGAAAAAAACCATTTAAATACATATCTTAGAGTTCATTTTCCTAACATCAACTTTATCTGACCTTTTCTGCTTGACTCAGACATATACTAGTTATTGCAAATAAGGGAAACCATGGGACCTAAGTTTCTTTGGGCCTAGCTTACTTCACTTCATATAATTTTTTCCAAGTCTTTCCATTTCCTAACAAATGGGATAATGTCATTCTTTCTGATGGAGGCATAGAATTCCATTGTGTATATATACCACATTTTCTTGATTATTGAGGGGCATCTGGGTTAGTTCCATATCTTAGCTGTGGTAAATAATGCTGGAATAAACATAGTCGTGTTGGTAGCTTTAGTGTGGTCTTGTTTGTGATCATTTGGGTAAATGCCCCAATGTGGGATTGCTGGGTCATAGGGGAGCTCTATGTGGAGTCTTTTGAGGAACCTCCATACTGCTTTCCAAAGTGGTTGAACAAGTTTACACTCCCACAACAATGCAGTAAGGTTCCCTTCTGTCCACATCCCCTCCAGCATCTGTTGTTATAAAAATATGGAACGCTTCATGAATTTACGTGTCATCCTTGCGCAGGAGCCATGCTAATCTTCTCTGTATTGTTCCAATTTTAGTATATGTGCTGCCAAAACGAACACAATGAGTACATTTCTTATCAAGCATTGTTGCTTCCTCCTTTGCTTCCCCTTCCCATCCCTTCCCATCCCTTCCCATCTCCCCCCATACCCCTCCCCACCAAAGTTGTAAAGTTTGTTTTTCGAAATAAAGACTTGTACATTTCATTATTGTAATGGGTCCACCTGTACCCCTATTTAAACAATTTGTTTTTGCCCTTTCCCTCCACAAATTATACCAACATCCTTTGTTTCTTGTCTTATTAACTTTATTGTATCATGTTATGTCTTGGATTTAACTTCCACTTATCAGGGATACTATGTGATGTTTGTCTCTTTGCTCTTGGCTTACCTCACTCAACATAATTTCTTCTAGTTCCATCCGTTTCCCTGCAAATGCTATTATTTTGCCCTTTCTAATGACTGCATAGTATTCCAATGTGTATAGATACTACAATTTTTGGATCCACTCATCCCAGCTGCAATTTGAGTTTTGTATGAAAATAGTTTTGATCTCATGAATCCCTTGAAAGCTTCACAAGAAGTCCACACTTGGAAACTGCACGTTAAAAATCAGTAATTTAGAAAAGCAGGTTCCATTCTGTATTATTAATTGATGGGAAATTGTCTTACAAGTGGAGCAGACTGCCTATTTTCTTCCCCATCAATATTCTTAGCTTCTCAGGTTTCTGTTTATTTCATCTGGCTGCAAAGGGTGGCTTAAATACAGATAACCAATTTCTAATCAACAACTTACTAGACTATTATTACAAGTATATAAGATAGAGTCTCCAAAAGTTGTTAGTACCAGATACTGGTAAGTCCTATCTGTAAGCCTAGCTACCCAGGATGTTGCCAGCTGAGAACTGTGGTTCAAAACTAGTTTGGGCAGAGAAGTTCATGAGATGCTTATGTCCAATTAACCAGTGAAAAGCCAGAAGTGGAGGTGGCCTCAAGTGGTAGAACCACAGAGCTGAGCAGAAAATCTACAGGAGAGCTTGAGGCCCTGCCCCAGTATCTCCACACACAAGAACACACACACACACACACACACACGTTAAGAAAACCTTCAAATTAGATCAAAAGGCAATCAAAAGTTAATTTATAAAAAGTGGGCAGAGAGCCAAACCCAGTCACCACCTCTTTGCACTTGCCTCACTAAACTACCAAAGAAGATTTTTTAATTTGTCAATGAAGGAAAAATGATTTCTCCCCAAAATGTGGACATATTTGAAGTTTCTAGAGAGTGTTACAGAAGAAAAGGCCCTGGGCTTTAAAATAACAAAGGGTGATTGATTGAATCTTTAAGGCTCAGTCACATACTGGTTGCATAATTCTTTGGATTATTATAGCTCCCTCTTTGAGTTTCATTTCCTAACCTATAAAATGTATACACTAATGACTGCTATTCTCAACAGCTAACATATGTACAGGAAAATGCTACTGTATGTGACAATTTTCCTGACTCCATAGCGCAGCTCTGACTGCTTTGCCACATTAAGAACTCATGCCTTCTTGTAGGGCACAAGTAATTGGGTCCATCTTGGTCACCACATGGGGCCAAGCACCCAAGAACAGCGATGAGGAAAGAGCTGGCAGTGCTAAATTCTGCCAACCTCTCCTAAGTTCTAAACAATGTGGCATTTCATTGGCCCATTAAAAGGAATTGAAACTCAATGGTTTTTAAATGGAATTAATTACGATTTATTACACAGAATGGTCATAAAGATGAAATGACACTACTACCTGTGTGAAGTGCTTGATGTAGTGGCTTGGAAAACAGGGGAGGGATAATGAGTCATGCTATTATCCCTGACAGAAGCAGCAAAGGTGGTGAAGTCTGTTCACAAATTACCAAAGGTGCACAGCAAGTGCTGCTCTCCTTCCTGAGTTCACTGGGTGTCTACCATAAAGGCATTGAGCTTTCATACCTCAGTGACCCTTCCATGGATACCGTGACAGTGAGAAAAAGGATTTATTCTAGACATACATGCATTGTCAAGAGAGGCAACAGATAGTTTTCCGTATAGATCCAAAAACCTCTAGAGCTTCCTCCATCCTCCACTTTTAATGGGTACGAAAGTATATAGTAGCTTGGGAGGAGGAGTCTGAGTTTACAGATTAAAACGTAGATGAACAGGACATCAGGAGGAAGAACATGCACTTGTCCTGTTTTGGGACAGGATCATGGTATAATGTCAAGCTCTCTCTGTCTCTGTCTCTGTCTCTGTCTCTGTCTCTCTCTCCCTCCCTCCCTCCCTCCCTCTCCCTCTCTCTCAGTCTCTCTGTCTCTGTCTCTGTCTCTGTCTCTCTCTCTCTCTCTCCTGTGTCTTTGCTCAAACACATGATTAGAGCAAAACAGACAGTTTTCAACTGGCAGCAGGCTTACACCCAAGCATAGCTCTCATGGGTTCCTAGGGTTCCCACATTCAGGGGAAACTAGCTTTGAAATCCTGGGGTCCCGGGTGTCTGAGCCTCCCTTCCCCTCATGACTTCACAAAACATGCCATCATCAGCACACCAGCTGTCAGTCACTGAATAAAAATGGAGCCATGTGATGGAACTTTAAAAACTATGGACACAAAAAGTTTTTCTTTGTAGTTTTTTTTTAATGTACTATGTGATTTCTTTTTTTCCTTTGAGTGTTCTTCCCCCTATGGTTTATCCCTTGTTGTCACTGTATTTGATTTTGGTACCCTGGGTATTGTACATACATTTATCTGAATTAAGAGAGAGAAGGGGAACAACAAAATGGTGAGACAAAGAACAAGGTGGGAACCTAATGCAACAGTGATACTCACAAGACAGGTTAGAAATCATCTGCACAACTTGGAGGGGGAGGAAAGTGGGAGAAAAATGAGGGAGAGGGTAACAAATTCCACAAGAAATGCACTTATTACCTTACTTATGTACTATAACCCCTCTGTATATCACCTTGACAATAAAAAATAAATAATAATAAAAAATCACAAGGAATGAAGGAAGAAGATCTGCTTTATATCAAACAGTTAACTTGAAGAGGCTACCTCATCAAGAGGACATACTAATCCTAAATGTTTATATGTCTAATAACAGAGCTTCAAAATAAAAGAAGACAAATCCATGCTTGTAGGTTGCTTCTAGAACCTATAACTCTTTCTTAGTAACTAATAGAACAGAGGGAAAAAAGTCCTATGGGATATTAAAAGTTTGAATAACACTATCAGTCAGCTTAATCTCATTGACATTGATTAACTACTCCACTCAACAACAGATGACCATGACTTCTATTCAATCATGCAAGAACATCAAGACCTTTACCAAGGTAAACAACATTTTGTGTCATAAAACAAGTCTCAATAAGTTTAAATGAATGGATCCAAGTCATACAAAGCATCTTCTCTGACCATTTTGGAACTGAATTTTTATTTTTATTTATTTATTTATTTATTGGTCAGTCATGAAGCTTGAACTCTGGGCCTGGGTGCTGTCCTTGAGCTCTTCAGCTCAAGGCGAGCACTCTACTACTTGAGTCACAGCGCCACTTCCGGTTTTCTAGTGGTTTATTGGAGGTAAGAGTCTCACGGACTTTCCTGCCTGGGCTGGCTTTGAACTGTGATTCTCAGATCTCAGTTTCCTGAGTAGCTAGAATTACAGGCGTGAGCCACTGGTGTCTGGCTGGTGCTGGAATTTTAAAAATCAATAACTGAAAGATCTCAGAACAATCTCCAAATTGTGGTTAAGGAAGGGCATGCTTTGAATTAAGTCACAATTTAAAGAAAAAAAGGAAAATAGATTGCACCAATGGAAATGAAAATACAAGATGTCAAAGTCTGGAGGGTACTGGAAAAATCAGTATAGGGAAGATTTGTAACTGCTTTGAAACAATTAAAGGCCTCAGATAAATTATCTCCATGTTTATTGTAAGAAACTAGAAAAGTTCAATGAAGTACAAAGAAAACAATTTTTTAAAGTGAATAATAAAGTGGTCAGCGCAATTTGCAATATTTCCATAATACCTGTCCCTCCATGGACTCTCCTGTTGAATGTAGACAGGATCGTTCAATACAATAGGATCTATTCTACCTTATACAGGAAAAGGAATTTTGCATCTCTGATTAGAATGTGAATCAATTGATGGTAGTGTAAGCAAAAAGATCACCTTGGATGGGTCTGGCCTAAGTGGTTGGGCCTTTCATAGATGGTGAAATGTGACAGCAATCCTCTGGCTGGTCTGGAAGAACAAGGCAAACCACTCTGCTGTGAATTATAAAGTGATTAAAGCTGAACTTGCAAGATCTAACCATGTGCTACAAAATGACAGATAACCTAAAAGGCAGCTTTGGAAGGTATAAATTATGATTATGGAGAGGAGAAAAGGATCCAACAAAATAGCTGTTATTGAAAGAATTTTTATCGTAGGGCCTGGAAACAAAATTGTGGAGGCAAAACACACAGGTCCAGCAAGTGGGGCCCCAGGGTCAGTTCTAGATACCTGAACCTAAGAAAACAGGCTTTTGCTTCAAGTTGGAAGAAGCCTGCCTGGGCAGAAGTAAGGAATTTAATAATGTGTATATTGATTTCATTCCAATAGAAAAATCACAGGATTATAGAAGAAAGGTAACTGACAGCCAGATGTATTCTGAGCAGGAGCCATGCAGATCCTTAGGTATGCTCAGCAGAGACTGTGTTTTGAAGCATAGTGGGTAAGTCTGATGAAACATTCATGGTCATTTCACTGACAGGATACACCTGCATACGAGCCCTGTCTTACCCATTCCACTTACAGGTGTATTTGAACAGATGTTTTTTTCTACCTAATTTATGTCTAAGTCATTTAGTATATCCTACTACAACTTGTTTCCTGTACATGGTGAGCACAGGAGAGCGATTAAAAGGCCTATTGTGATTCTAAGATGTCAGAACTTTTAAAAACCATATTACTGTACTGCAATTTACCTCTATGTTGTAAATGTCATAAACAAGCTCAAATGCATTCTTTAATCTGCTCTAAACCACATACATAGTACATAGTACAATTGCCACTCTAAGACTGTAGGAGAAATACAGAGAGTTGAATGACCTATATTATATACACATTCATAAATGGCCTCAATGTACCACAAATTAGAGATGGAGTGCCATTTCTGGAGTTTTTTCAGAATTTATATAATGGCAACCATATACTGCTTTTCTAGATATTCTTTTTTTTTTTTTGCCAGTACTGGGGGCTTGAACGCTGGGTCTGGGTGCCGAGCTTCATTTGCTCAAGGCTAGCACTATACCATTGAGCTACAGCACCACTTCTGGTGTTTTCTGAGTAGTTTATCAGGGATAAGAGTCTCACAGACTTTCCTTCCTGGGCTGGCTTTGAGCCACAATCTTCAGATCTCAGCCTCTTGAGTATCTAGGGTTGATTATAGACATGAGTCACCAGTGCCTAGCTTATTCTTTGCTTTTCTAAAACTAATTTATTGTTATTTTAAAGGTGGTATATAGAGGGATTACATTTACATGAGTCACTTAATGAGTACATTTTCTTTTGTACCATGTCTTCTGTTCCCTCACTCTCTCCCAGTCTCTCCCTCCCATCTCCATCAGTTGTATAGTTCACTTTCTTCTGTTTCCAGTGAACTTCACTGCTGCATTTTTTAACCCTTTTCCCCTTGAGATCTGTACTCTTCCCCTCCCTCCTAAAGGTATACACATGAAGAAGACAGACTCATAAAAAATTAAAAATTAAAAAAGAGAAATCTCTTGTTTCCATATTTTGGAGTCCATTTCAATATATACTATTTTATATAAATATGAAGAGGCACATAGACATACCTTTTTGTTTCTCTCCTAAGAGAGATTTTTTACTGTATGTATCTAAAATCGTATAATTTATCACATATCACTGTCTTTTAAATTTACTTTCTGCATATCAGAAGGAACATGAATAGATATTCTTTCTTGAAACCCAGAAAAGATATTTCAAAGAAAGAAATGTATCTTTATTAGTGTACCTGCTTCCCAATTTGGTGAAATTATTCTTGTTTCTGTCTAACATAAAAAGAAAGTAGTTCTGGGCACCTGTAACTTGCCTATAATCTAGCTACTCAGGAGGCTGGGATTTGAAGATTGTGATTCGAAGCTATCCCAGGCAGAAAAGTCCATGAGACTCTTATTTCCAATTAAGCACTAAAGGAACTGGAAGCGGCATGGTGACTCAAATGGTAAAACACTAGCCTTGAGCAAAAAGCTCTGAGACAGCACCCAGACCCTGAATTCAAGCCCCAGGACTGGTACAAAAAAGAAAGACAGTAGAACACACACACAAAAAAATAGCATATCAAGATCATGGATAGCAGATAAAAGATTGTCTAGGGAGATGTAAGGAAAATGTACAATTCAGTCTTAAAGAAAGGTTCAATAACCTCATAGTAGTATGGGTAATATACATGAACAGAAAGACTACTTAATAAACAAAGTAAATAATCACAAATATAAAAAACAATAAAACAATGTAAATAATCACAAATATAAAAAATCACAAAGCAAAATATGTTGAACTCACCAGTTAACAAAAGACTTTCTTAGCCACAAATGTTGACTATATTTTTCTATCATATTATCATTTTTTGAAGGAAAATATATTTAGAATAGTAAGTGGATAGGCTCTTACAACAGACTACCAATTAATGTGACCTCAGGGAAAATAATTGAATTTTTAAAATTACAATCTCAAATGAGAAACTTGGGATAAAAATAAAACCTAAGATCTCTTTTTTTATTTTTTTGTCGGTGGTGGGGCTTGAACTCTGGGCCTGGGTGCTGTCCCTGAGCTCTTCAGCTCAAGGCTGGTGCTCTACCACTTGAGCCACAGTGCCACTTCTGTTTTTTTCTATTTCTGTCATGCTGAGGAATCAAACTCAGGGCCTCATGCATGCAAGGCAGGCACTCTACCACTGAGCCACCTTCCCAGCCCCCAAAACCTAGGATTTCTATAGGCCATACAGCACATTGCAAGGAATGGGGAAAACGCTGAAATTAGCCTAGACATCTAAAATCTGAAGAAAATTCCCAGCAAGGCTTTGCTATAAAACAAATCATTAATGGCCAAAATTAGAGCAGGCATGCATAGTGGCCTAGAATTGATTTATGGAATCACTTTTCAAGTGTGTATCATTTGCTTATCAAGTATCAGGTACAGAGTAATCATAGGACTGATGCAATCTGAGTCTGTGCTCTTAGGGAAAAAAAAATAGAATCACAAATCAATGCTCAAATGCACATGTGAAAGAGCTGAAAGTGGGCAAGATTGAAAAGACATGGTCAGGGATGAAGGCAGCTCTGTGCTAGTCCCTCTGGATGTTGAAGAGGTAGGGGCTATACCTTGATGGGCAATCTGGTCACCAATTGATGAATGTAGGATGGAGGATAGATGAGCACAAGGAGAAAGAAAGCAAGAGAGATTGAATGCAGGGCATGTGAAATCAGAATATGGATGTTAAGTTTTACTTGGGTACAAGTAACAAGCCAATGGTATGTCTTGAAGGTAAGAGGGTAAAAGGGAAAATTACTTGCAAGGGAAAATAATCTTATTTGCTCCTGTTTCCTGACAATACCCTGTTAATGATGGACTGCATACATGACACTGGTTCCAGAAGATGTCCCCTGTAAAGTCAAGATGGTGGAGTATTGCTTATATACCTGAAAGCTCCAGACCAAGAGAGAATCCATAAAGAGGAACCAATAATTTTAAATGTTGTATGCTTATACACATATAAGAATATCTTAAGTATGTCATTGTTAGAAAGGACTCAGAAGTGTATGTATGCTAGGCATCAGTGGCTTGTGCCTATAATGCTAACTTCACATGAGGCTAAGATTTGAGGATCATAGTTTGAAGGTAGCTTGGGCAGGAAAGTCCTTATGGACTCTAACCAACCAGCTAAAAACCAAAAGTGAAAGTATGCCTAGAGTGGTAGAGCTCTAAACAAAGCTTTGAGTGCAAAATCCAAGTGAAAGCATGGCCCTGAGTTTAAGCCTCAGTATTGGCCAAAAGAAAAAAGAAAGCATTATATGTAGGCATACCATTTGTACAAAAATACAAGACATAGATCTATTTAAAAAAATGTTGACTGGGCTGGGAAGTTGGCTCAGTGGTGGAGTGCTTGCCTTGCATGCATGAGGCCCTGGGTTTGATTCCTCAGCACCAAATAAGCACAAAAAAGCTGGAAGCGGCGCTGTGGCTCAAGTGGTAAGGTGCCATCCTTGAGCTGAAGATCTGAGGGACAGTGCCCAGGCCCAGACTTCAGCCCCCATGATCGAAAAAAAATTTTTGACTTGACAGTAGTCAAGCTATAGCAGCAATTACCTGTAAATGTGGAATTATAGTTGGTGTTACTTTTTTCTTTATGTGTCCCTTATTTACGTTTCCCCTCTTAAACACTTTTAGAAGGAAGTAAGGAAAACACTTCCAACTTTTCCAATCATATTTAAAGGTAGATGAAAAATAAGAAGTAGAAAAATAGGGCAATGAACAACTAGAGACATAATTAATTTCAAATGTGGCTCTCATCACTTCTCAGCCTTTTGGCTGAGGTAGGGTAGTTTTGAGAATCCTCAGAGGCTTGGGGTTGCTGGTCATTGCCCTCATGGTTACCTTACGTTATTACCATTTGGTTTGAGCATGTGTTCCTCCTAGTATGGGGTACAGGTAGCAAGTTTTCAGTGCTCTGCAACAATATTCCTTTTCTCAAGGACGTATGAAAAAAAGAGTAACATCTTGCATCACATAGAAGAGAAGGATGTAATTGGAAGGTGAGCTCCTGCTGCCCTAACATTTGCTCCAAAGATAAAAAGCTGCAGGAAAAGAGAATGAATAGTCCAAAATCCTTATTCAGACTCAGAAATTGATTGAATAGAGAAAACATTTCCCACCCAACAACAGTAGACTGTTCTATACAAATAATTGGAGTAGATCTCCATAAGGATTGATTCTTCCAATAATAATTGTTGTTAACTTTTCATAAAATTGCTAATGCACTGTAGGAACTTAAATCCATTGATGATGTGAAGTTGAATCATATCAGAGATGAAGCACGAATGAGCAGTTGAGTAGAACTAAGCATGGTGGTACTGGGTCCTATACCCTGATTCATCCTGATGCTCCTCAACTGCCATGACTAGTGGACAGCCAAACAAAGACTGCAAAGGCATGGAAGTCATGAGCCTTACTGTAGCATACAGGTGCAGGTAGCACACCATGACAATCTTATTTATAGAAGAGGATGGACACAGAAGCCCTAGGGGTAGACAAAGCTTATGAGTATAGACAGGCTGGTAGGCAGTGGATGTCAGAGAAGCTTGTGCTGAAGGGCAGGAGGCCCTTGTTCATGGACAGTGGTAGGAAAATGGAGGAAAAATGAAGGAAACAGGCTGGACTTGATGTTCCACAGGCGAGGACTGTTTATTGAGATAGAGCAGTGAGGGACACAGCCTTCCTGGGGGCTTGAGGACTGTGTAAAGGAGCTAGGAGAGGAGCTGGGTTTTATGAGGTCTGATCATGGAGGCAGAGGTTAATGAGAAAGCCATTAGTTCAAGGGAAGTGGGGTTGTGGGGGGAGGGGTGGGCCCAGGATGGAATGTTTGCAGCCAGGCTTAGATAGATTGCCCTACCGGAGTCAGACAGTCTGCACTTCTCTTTGGTGGGTTGCCTGGTATCTCTATGCACCTGGGAAAACAGGATGGGAGTCAGTCCTTCAGACAGAAATGGGGATGTTTGCATGAACAGACAAGAACTTCACCTCTTAAAAATGACAGTAGATGGGCCATAAAACAGGTTCAGTCACTGCTAAGGTAAAAGCTTATGAATAGGCACTGTGTTCTAATAGCATGAAAGTGATTGAATCCCAAGTAACCTGAATCTGTGTCAAGCTATTTCTGTCCTTCTGATCTGATGGTTCATGCTGGTGTGTGTGGGATCAAGGAAAGGGGCAGGTGATGAGATGTGGCTGGAGGCTAGGAGTCCCACTTTAAGGAGGAAACAAGTGACAGTTTAACTGTCTTCTGAGCTAATGGAGAAAGGATTATTCATGATTTATGCATAACAAAAGTAGGGATGTAGAGAATTAGCCAGAAAAAAAAAACACAGCATCATAAAAATGAAAACCCTCAGATGAAACACTTATTAAAGCCACACCCTTGAGAGCAAGATTGCTGAAGTCCTTTGTGTGCACAGAAGTGGTGTTCTCATGTTTCTGCGCCTCTTCCAATCATACTGGGCTGAAATGCACACTGGATGAAGGCTTGGCCAAAGGAACAACAGTTCTTCTGCAAATCATAAAGGCCACTTTCAAGTTGCCTTTGATTCCGACTTGGAGGTTTCTTGTAAACATGACACATATCAAGTTTGAGCTTTCCAAATGGTATCCACTTTTATTTCATAGTGACCTAGAACTGTCAAGGTATGCTCACAAATACCATCCTGTTATTTCTTTTAACATTCTTCACATTGTTGCTTGCTCTTCCCTATTAGCCCAGGCTCTTAGCTTTTTCATTCAAGCCTAAAACTCTACCACTTGAGCCTACCTCCACTTCTACACTTTGAAAGACCTTGTTTAATTATATACAGCTTATGTTAGGAAAAAGACTAAATCCTATCATTAGATATAATCCCAGTGGACCAAGTACCATTGACTCATGCCTATAATCCTAGTTATAAGATCTGAGGATCATGGCTGGAAGCCAGCCAAGGCAGGAAAGCCCATGAGACTCATATCTACAATTACCCAGCAAAAATCTAGAAGTGGAGGTATGGCTCAAGTGGTAGAGTTCTAGGCTTGAATGAAAAAGCTAAGAGTCTGGGCTCTGGCCCTGAATTTGAGTTGCAGGACCATCACACAAAAATTCTAAAAAATAATCCCAATGCAAGAAAATCAAAGCAAAACCAAGAGATAGTATTTGTGTTTCAGGCCAAGTTAGACCAGAATTCTTTGCAATATTACTTGAATGGTTAGCAATATTTTCCATGTCATCATCCTCCATATCTGGTCAGGGCAGGTGTATCAACAGGCATAGTACTCTCTAGGCTTGTATCTGCCTTCTCAAAGCACTAATGCGCATTCCTTAAGCAGTTCCTGCACAAAATGGAATGGATAACTGTGGACAGGGTTATGGGTCTGACTTTGGCTAACTCTTCTGACCTGTGGCATGATGAAGGTATTACATCTTCCTGGGGCTACTATGAAAGTTAAATGACTTGTATTTTAAAATAGCGTAATTTATAAAAATTGAGACATTAGTATTGGTTATTGTCATGTTACATATGACTAATGTGGCATGTACAGATGTACTCATATAGGCCTTGCAAAAGTACTGTGACAGTCCGGAAGTTAACCTCTGTTTTCATAGTAAGAAGCTAGATTTTGGTAGAATACTCCCTTTCAATTGCTAAAAGGTGTTGCTAATAGCAAGTCCCAATTGTTAAGCCATTCTGCCTTATAAGACCCCTGGTACATTTTGCTCTAACTCCTGTTAAGGATTGATTTTGGAATCTTCATGTTAATCTTATCTTTATTCAATCACATAAATCTAGAAGTGAATTTATAGAGTTTCTTTGGCCTACTCTCACAGGCAATTTGGATAATTCCAGCTCCTATAAAATTAATTTGAGTGGGTCTTACTGACCTGCTCATCTTCTCTTAGTCAATTTGAACTCACAAATAGATAACAGACAGAGAAAAGATTAATAAGAAACTTCTCTTATCTTCTGTTACCCAACAGATGTAGCCTATGTCTACATCACCCATTCCAACAGATACCACCAAATGATCCAATCCACAGAGATCATCAAGTGGCCAATTATAAAACCAATTTCCCAACATTGCTGCTACCAATAAAAATAATGTAACAGCCATAATGAACCAGAAACAAAGACAATGCCTAATAGTTTTCTATTAAGTAAGAAAAAAAGTGGGGAAAATTCACCAATGAGGCTAAAATTCTGGTGCACTGAGGATTCACTTGGGAAATCAGGAAATACATATCTGGGTTCCACATGTCACAGTCTTTACATTATAGACCAACTATGAGGAGAATTCTCTTGGTTCACAGGTGAGCCAACCTGAACATCTTGCTGAACTTCTAAAGTCCATATTTCAAAATAGTAAAGTTATGACCTTTAAAAGATGAAACATTATATATGTATATATATATTCATATCACATTATATATACACATATATTTTCCCTCACATGTGAATGTATGTATATGATGTGATGGTCTATCTAAAGAATGTTTTAGAGTCCATGATATTTCTAGAAAGATCTAAATGCTTAACCACAGAACTGATTAATTTCCATAGGATTATGTAACTTTGAAGTTAGATGTTCTCTAGACAAAAACTACCTATATATTTATAGAGAAAAATTTTACTATCCTAGTGTGGGTGGCTCAAACCTGTAATCCTAGATATTCAGAATGCTGAGTTCTGAGGATCATGGTTCAAAGCAAGCCCAGGCAGGAAAGTCCATAAGAACTCTTACCTCCAATTAACCACCAAAAACTGGAAGTAGAAATGTGGCTTAAGTAGTAGAGAACAAAAAGCTAAGTACACAAAGCTAAAGGACAGCACCCAAACCCTGAGTTCAAGCCCTAGTATCAACACACACACACACACACACACACAAACACACACACACACACACATGTTCTACAACTTGTAGGAAACTTGACTCACCTGGGATATTTCATCAATTGTAAAGCAATCAGCTCAGTGGTATACATTACTAAAATATTCCTTGATTAGCCTTGTGGCATAGACATTGATAGATCAAGCCACCATTTTTTGAAATGTTATTTCCAACTTTTGAGCAGCTTTCTAATATATACCACAGAAATGAAAGAATATTGATTTGATAGAATCAACTTTATGAAGAAAGTTGTGCATTGTACAACAATGCACAGGAGAATTTTCTATTCACAAATCATGTGAGGTATAGTTTTGCTTTGTCCATTTTACAGCTTTCCTCTCTTGCATTCTCCCTATATCCTTACCTTGGCACATTGCCTTCTCCCTTGACCTTGTTCCTACACTAAACATATCAACCAGGAAGCCAGAATCTATCACACACACACACACACACACACACACACTCACACTCACACACACTTTCCTTTTTTCACTGTAAACTACATTCCATTTATCCTTTTCTGAAAATTCTTTTTCTTCATTCATTGCCATTAAATGAATGTGTTGGGCTGGGAGCATGTAAGTAGAGTGATTGTCTAGTTAAGTGCAAGATGCTGAGTTCAAATCCCAGTACATAAAAAAATGTAAACTAGTGCAAACACAATGGATATCAAGATGAAGGTTCCTCAAAAACTAAAAGTATAGCTACCATATAACCCAGTGATATCACTCATGAATATATTGAAAAGAATGAAAATCAGGATACAATAGAGGAACTTACACACACATGTTCAATGCAGCAGTAGTTACAACAGCCAAACTATGGCAATATCCCCAGAAATAGCCCAGATACCCTACAATTGATAGTTAAATCAAGTAAACACACAGACACAATGGAGTATTATTCAGTCATAATGAAGAATGAAATTATATTATTTGTAGGAAAATGGATAGAACTAGAGATCATGTTAAGGGAAATAAACCAGCTTCATAAAGACAAAGATGACATGTTTTCTCATATGCAGATACTACATCTAAACGATAAACATATAGGCAAAAGATATAGGATAATATATGTCTACATGTACACACACGTATGAACTTGTAGACAAAAACCCACATCCAAAATATAACATACAATTCCAAAATAATCCAAATAATAGCTTTCAATGTAAGCTTGTTGAGATTGGTTTGGGAAAGGAGCTTGGAAGGATAAGGGAGAGTGATGGAGGGGATGAGTCAGATTAAGGTATACTGTATGAAACCGTAGGCATATAGGACATGTCAAAGTGAAACCCTTTTGTAGCTAATTGATGCTAATAAAAATGAAGGAGGAAGTGTATTAATGGATGAAAGAGTAAATGAGTCTATAAGTGGTAAATGAATGGTAGCTAGCAATGTAGGAAGCTGTAATGGGATAGCTGCACAATTATGAGAAAATTGAAAAATCGTGCACATTTTTTGCAGATAACATGAATATCTACATAGAAAATACCAAAAGACATCTAACAAAGGCATTCTTACAGGGACAGTAAAAAGCTTGATAGTTTCCAGTACTTTTAAAGGAGGAAGAGAGGAGTGAATAAGTGGAGCTGAGGGCTAAAGATGTCTTCAGTGAATGCATAACTGTACACATGTATCAAAACCCCACAGAACTCTGTGTTCCGTAATGTAAAAAACATGGATCTTAACTAATAACAATGCATCAGTACTGTTTCATCTACTGTAACAAGTATTCCACACTTGTGTAAGAAATCAATAATAGAGGGAACTGTAGGAAATGCACTAGCTTACATCAACTATTACACTGTGGCCCCCAAAATAGAATGGATTATCTACTGATAGCAATGAAATTTTGGTAACAATGGGGAAAGTGAAGGCTCACCTTTTGAGGATCTTTGGTAGAGGATATTTGGTATGGATTGTCCTGGGGACAGGTCATGATAAATCTGTAACATAGGGTTGAAAGAAGACAAGAGAATAGTTATTATTATAACTAGAGTAGCTATAGGGCTCTGTGAATGCCTAGGACCTCTCTTCTCTCCCACAAAACAAACCCAGTGGAACTTTGAGGGCTGAAAGAAAAATATTATAGGAAAATAAAGCTAGGTTGTGTTAGAATATCAAAACTGAGAATATATATAGGAAAATTATTTCTTTAAGATATAGTAGCAGAAGTGTGTGTGTACATAGACATGTTCACATGACAGATTTTATTTATTCAATTGTTATTATTATTTTGAAGGAATATTATTTACTTTGTACTAATAAATCTCTAACAAAAGGGTTTAGTAACACTATTGCATTTTTTATTATTATCCTCAAGTAGTTATACAAAGGAGTTGTCATTTAACAAAGCAGTTCATCAACACAATATACTTGATCAGTGTCATCCCTTTCAACATTCTCACCCATCCCACCCTTCTCCACCCCTTCCTGTATGCATCTTAATTGTATATAATATACATTGGATTCCTGACTGCATTCTCCCCTTCTTTTCCTCTTCATTTTTAACAGTTCCCTTTAGCAGTTAGAATCTGAAGTTTTTGTTGGAATATGCTCCCAAAGATAGTAAGAGATGAAGGGATCATTAAGACTTGAGGTCAACATTTCTTTGATGAACATTAATGCAAAATTTCTAGAGTTAACTTTACTAAAGAAGTGAAGGAAGTCTATGATGAAAACTTGAAAAACCTGAAAAGGAAATTAAAGCAGAACTAAGGAAGTGAAAAAACCTCCCATGCTCCTGGATACAGAGGATTAACATCATGAAAATGACAATTTTGCCTAAGACTACCTAAAAATTCAATGAGATACCTATCAATATCCCAACCTCATTCTTCAAGGAAATAAAAGAAGCAACCCAAAACTTCATATGGAACAATAAAAGACCCCAAATAGCAAAAACAATCCTTAGCAGAAAGAACATTCCTGGAGGAATATCAATAACTAACTTCAAACTCTACTACAAAGCCATAGTAATCAAAACAGCTTGGCACTGGCACAAAAATAGACCTGAGGACCAATGGAATAGAACTGAAGACCCAGAAAAGTAAAGAACCCATAGACCAATAGCCACCTAATCTTTGATAAGGGAGCTAAAAAAAATAGAATGGAAGAAATAGAATGGAAGAATGTAGAAAACTAAAGCTAGATCCTAACATATCACTCTGCACCAGAATCAACTCCAAATGGATCAAAGACCTTGAAGTCAAAGCAGACACCCTAAAAACATTACAGGATGGAATAGGAGAAATTCTGGGCTCCTTGGCACAGGCCGAAATTTTCTTCATAAAAACAACAAATCAAAGGAAGGTTGGACAAATAGGATTGCATGAAACTGCAGAGAAACTGCAGAGAAACATAGGTCCTATGGTTTCCCTTATTTGCAATAACTAGTATATGTCTGAGACAAACAGAAACTGTCAGATAAGTTGATGTTAGGCAAAATGAACGCCAAGATATGGATTCAAATGTTTTTTTTCTTTCTTGCGATTGTTTCCAACACATTTATAAGATGATTTCTTTGTTGCTTTGTATGTACCTCCTCCATGGTATAAGCCCTGCTTTCACTGTATTTGATGTTGGTATAATTTGTGGAAGGGAAGGGAAAAGATAAATTGTTTAAATAGGGATACAGGTAGAACCATTACAACAATGAAATGTACAAGATGTTATGTTGAAAAACGAACTTTACAACTTTGACGGGGGGAGGAGGAGGAGATGGGGGGCTTGATGGTGGGGGGATGCGAAGGGGAAACAAAGGAGGAGGCACCAATGCTTGATAAGAAATGTACTCACTATCTTGCCCATGTAATTGTAACCCCTCTGTACGGTATTTTCAATAATAAAAAAACAACAAATCAAAGAAAGGTTGGACAAATAGGATTGCATGAAACTGCAGAGCTTCTGCATGGCAAGGGCATGAGGGTCTCATATCTAAAATATACTTAGAACTAAAAAAATTAAATCCCCCTGAAACAAATCCTCAAAGAAACAACTGCCCAATAAATAAGTGGCTTAAAGACTTAAAGAGAGACTTCTCTGATGAGGAAATAAGAATGGCTAATACACACAGGAAGAAATGCTCAACTTCTCTAGCCATAAAAGAAATGCAAATCAAAACAACATTGAGATTCCACTTCACCCCAGTTAGAATGATTATAATCAAGAACTCTAATAACAACAGATGCTGGAGAGGATGTGGCCGAAAGGGAACCCTACCACATTGTTGGTAGGAGTGTAAACTTGTTCAACCATTTTGGAAAGCCACATCGAGGTTCCTCTAAAGTCTACACATATAATTCCCAGCAATCCCACTTTTAGGCATTTACCCAAATGAAAACAAACAAGGCCATACTAAAGCTACCAGCAGAACTATGTTTATTGCAGCATTATTTACCATAGCTAAGATATGGAACCAACTCTCAGTAGATGAATGGGTCAAGAAAATGTGACACACACACACACACACACACACACACACACACACACACACACACACACACAATGGAATTCTATGCCTCCATCAGAAAGAATGACATTGCCTCATTTGTTAGGAAATGGAAAGACTTGGAAAAAATTATATTAAGCGAAGTAAGCCAGACCCAAAGAAAGATAGGTCTGTTGGTTTCCCTTATTTGCAATTACAAGTATATATCTAGGACATGCAGAAGATGTCAAAAGCTATGTACATATGACTATATAAGACGATGCTAAGTGAAATGAACCCCAAAATAGGGATACAAGAGGTTTTATCTTTCCTGCTGTTGTTTTTAATGTATTTATAATGTACTATTCGATTTTCTTGTTTCTTTTGTATGTTCTTCCCCCATGGTACAACCCTGTTTTCACTGTATGATTCCGGTGCCCTTCATCTTGTATACACACACATTTTTCTAATTTGGGGAGGGGAAGGGAAATAACAAAATACTGAAATAAGGATACAAGTTGACCCATTGTAACAATGAGATGTACAAGACGCTATGTTGAAGACGAACTTTACAACTTGGTGTGGGGAGGGAGGAGTTAGGAAGGTGTCTGGGACAGGAAGGGATGGTAGGGGAAAAACAAAGGAGGAGGTAACAATGCTCAATAAGAAATGTACTCATTACCTTACTCATGTAACTGTAGCCCCTCTGTACAGTATCATTACTATATATATATATATAGTGGCCTCCCAGCATGCAGGCTTTCTATCTGGTTCTGTGTCCTCTCCTTCCCTCACCCACTTATACCACTGTGATGCCATGTGGTGACTCCATCCGGAGAGCCATTGCTAGAACCAGAACCACCTATTTTGATTTTCAGTATCTAAAACTGAGAGATAAACAACGATCTCTTTGTTATAGAGCATCCAACTCTGGGTTTTTCATTGACAGCAGTTCTGAATATTGTATGATCACGATCACTATCTCCATTAGTATGTGCAGACAAATGAGATGGTAAATAGAAGTCTGTCAGGGAATACTGTTTTGGCAAATTGTGCACAGGGCTAATGTATTTGCTGAAAATCAGAAAAAAAGTAATGATTGGGGTCAAATAGAAAGATATCGTTCAAAACACCAAGCAGTGGGAAATAATCTTGAATCACTGAGGAAATCTGGTGAGAAAATCCATACCTGGGATCACCCTGGTTATGTCCAAGCATGTCTTTACAATATTCATCTTCATGAGGTTTCATTACATGTATAGATCAATATGATAACGTTATATGTTAACTGAGCTATGAGGAGCCTAGATAGTTGGCTAAATAAATGTCTGTATCTCTAAAGGTGTTTCTGTGTAAAAGTGCAAAAACTTGAGCAGAACAAGAAACTGAGCAAGCAAAAATTCATTCTCTTTGCTCTATGGTCTTTAGAGGACAGTGGCCTTCTGCCTTTGGGCTTAGACTGGAATATACACTACCATGTCTCCTGGTTCTCAGACCTTTACATGAGACCTTGGTATTCCTCTTCTCCATAAGTTTCATGACCTAGGTAATGTTGGAAGATTAAATTATGAGCCAGTGCAGATATATACAATGTAGCTAGATGAAACACGTATTTATCAGCATCCAAACACTCCTGTTTCATTAGAGAACATTGACTGTTACAATTATTACACCAAAAGCTTCATCCTAACCTCAAGAAATTTAAAATCTAAAGATCAGAAAACAGGAACTGTCTCATGACTATATTTCCTTTATGGGTTTCTCTTGTCTACTCAAACTAACAATGTTTCTTGTAAACATCATAGGCGTTATAACACTGACCTGGGGAACTGACCTCACAAGCACTTCTACTGGAGATTTTATTTTATAAAAAAGAGAATAAGCTTAGAATAAAGTGGTGTAATTGGGGCTCTGACTACTGAAATTATTGGCCACCTTTTATTTTATAACCATTTAACAAAGAACACACCCAGTGCTGGGACAAAGAGAACACCTTCCTAGTCTTATTGTCACACCCCATCTGCCAACCTGAGCAGGTGCTTATTTTGGGCAGAACATTAGTAAGCAGCCCCTCATGCAAGAAGGACTAAGATGCTAAGACTAAGAAGGACAAGAGAATCCATTGGCAAGCAGCACAGCCTTCATGTTTCCAGAGAGCCCTAAAAATACTCTTTTGTCTTTCGATGCTTAGACACGTACCCCCATTAGATGGTAATGGGTCACTCTGATGCACCAGTAAGGTATTTCTTCTCTGGAAAAGAGAAGCTTCTCAAAGCTTGAGTCAGGTTCACATCTCTCTGTGATCCTTGTAGCACCTTCTTGCTCAGGGCTATAATAATCTTGGAAAATGTAGGCTGCTGAACAATAGTTAATAATGTATGTCCTATAGGCCAGGAAATGAAACACATGTTCCTCCAATACCTTTGACATGTAGCATCATCTCATTTGAAGAGGAAACTGGAGACGCCACTGGCCCTTGAGCACTTGCTCAAGTTTAGCCAGGTGGACCTTGGCACAGGGGGACCTTGTCTTGGCAACCCACAATGCATCTTGTCAGAGAAGACACATTTTACACAAAGCATCGTGTGTGTGTGTGTGTGTGTGTGTGTGTGTGTGTGTGTGTGTGTGTGTGTGTGTGTGAATACTGGGGCCTAAACTCAATGCCTGGGTTCTGTCCTTGAGCTGTTTTGCTCAAAGCTACTGCTCTACCATTCAAGCCACAGCTCTGCCTCCGGCTTGGTGCTAGTTAATCTGAGATGAGTCTTTCCCGCTTGAGCTGCCTTTCAACCATGATCCTCAGATCTCAGCCTTCTGAATAGGTAGGATTACAGGCTGGAGCCACTGGTAAGCAGGTGCCCAGCTACACAGAACAGCTTTAAACAGGGCAAGGCTTTGGTGCTCTTAGGGCCTTTTTCATGTCTGTTCACATCACAGCGATTTCTACAGGCCCTGCATGTGAGGACACCATGTTTCCATCATGCCTCATGGTCAGAGACTGGAGCCCCACTTGGACAATATAGAGCTCAATGTCAGATTCTTGTGGAAAAGTCCAGGAGACAGTGGGAGTTCTCAAGGTTCTGAGACTAGACAGAGTGACTCATAGGGCTGTTGCCTTCTGACCTCCCTCCACCCCCACCCAGGACTCCCCTAGCACCTCAAGGGGATGTTTCCTTCCTGACCTCAGTTTCACAAGGCTCTTCTAATGCTGAACTAAATTTTCCCAGTTCTGCTGCCCTTTTCCTAATGTGCTTTAGTTTGGGGGTTCATTTTGCAAGTTACAAAACAGTAATTTATTTCTTGTGGCTTTTAGCACTGAATAATT
The DNA here is from genome assembly GCF_000151885.1 of Dipodomys ordii. NCBI lineage: Eukaryota > Metazoa > Chordata > Mammalia > Rodentia > Heteromyidae > Dipodomys > Dipodomys ordii. Next base: position 1,424,561 of record NW_012267442.1, read on the forward strand.
TTTTTCAAAGGAAAACATTTTGGACTGTTACAGTGCTAGCCAATTCCATAATCTTATAATGGAAAAGCATAAAAACTAAAAATGCTCCTCTGGATTCTAAAGTACACTGGTAGCTGTAAATTCTGATTATTTATGTGCTCATTATTTAACACATGAATAATCCCATACAGAATATATTTACATAATACTTGTTTCTTAAATGGTATTTTAGTATGAGCCAAAATACCAGCCAAAGTATCATCTTTTTAGCTCATGCTTATAATCCTAGCTACTCTGGAGACTGAGATCTGAGGATCACAGTTCAAAGTTGGCTTGGGTAGAAAAGTCCATGAGACTCTAATCTTTAATTAACCAGTTTAAAAATGCAGGAAGTAGAGGTGTGGCTCAAGTGCCAGCCTTGAGCAAAATAGCCAAGTGAGAGGGAGAACACAGTTTTGAGTTCAAGCCCCCGTTACACCTAATAGGAAAGAAAACAAAACTGTTGGTCTTACCATTAATGAAGAGATCATTTTCACCAGAGGCCATGGGTGTAGTGGGATGCCTTCATGGTACTCTTGGGTGTCATGTAAGGTTGTTTCCATCAGGCATCTAAGGGCCATGTGATCAGATCAGGTTTGGAAATTTCATTTTGGTTTAACATATTAAATTTTTATTGAGGAGCCATCATGAATTGTCAAACGGACTTGAGAAGGCAAGATGGAATATTAACTAGTTTTTGGAATGAAAGCTGCATTTAAGGAGAGGCTGGGGCAGGAAGGAAGGGCAGCCAAGTGTCAGTGTACATAATAGCCAAGGCATGGTCAAGGAAAACAGGCCAGGCTGCCAGACTCTCAGTCCATTGTGTTTGGAGAACCAAGATTAGAGAGGAACATTTTTCTCTGAGCAGAGGATTTTGGAGGAAAGAAAATGAAGTAAACGAGAAGATTTATAGAAAGAAGAATTTGGAAGGAATGAAGTAACAAGCAAAGGCACTAAACTTCATATGGAAGGACAGAGGGAAACAGAGTAACATCCGAAAAGAATGGAAGGGATTGTGAACAAAGATAAATGTACTATTCTTACTTATAGTGTATTGTTCAGATCTCAGCAATGATGTTAAAATTGTATGAACTTAAGGAGAATAACTGAAGCTTTCTAGATACTTGGAAATTAACAACACCCTTTCAAAAAATTCATGAGTTAAAAAGGAAGTCTCAGGGGAAGTTTGAAAACATTTAAAGTAAGTGGAACACATGCTCAAACCTGTAATTGCTGTTGCTTGGGAGATGGAGATTGGGAGACTGTAGTTCAACATAAGTCCCAGCTTAAAGATTCATGAGGTCCTATCTCAACCTATGGCTGTGGTCTGTGGCTGGGCTCAGGGGCACATTATTACTACATAGAGAAGCATATATAAGAGTACTATAGCCTCAGTTGGTCTTGGAATAAAGAAAGACCCTATTTCAAAAATCATGAAAACAGGGCTTGCTTTGGCAGCACATATACTAAAATTGGAACAATAAAGAGAAGATTAGCATGGCCCCTGCACAAGGATGACATGCAAATTTGTGAATTGTTCCATATTTTTTATTCCATGGAATTCTATGCTTCCATCAGAAAGAATGACACCGCCTCATTTGTTAAGAAATGGAAAGATTTGGAAAAAAATCATATTAAGTGAAGTAAGCCAGACCCAAAGAAATATAGGTCTCGTGATTTCCCTTATTTGCAATAATTAGTATATGTCTAGGATAATCTTATCAGATGAACAGAAAAGCTCAAAAGCTATGTACATATGACCAGATAAGATGATGCTAAGTGAAATGAATCCCAAGATATGGACACAAAAGGTTTTACGTTGGTGGTGTTTTTAATGTACTGTGTGATTTTTTTTGTTTCTTTTGTATGTTCTTTCCCCTATAGTATGTCCCCTGTTGTCACTGTATTTGATTTTGGTATCTTGCATCTTGTATATACATTTATCTAATCTGGGGAGGGGAAGGGGAATAACAAAATGCTGAAACAAGGACACAGGATGACCCATTGTAACAATGATACTCACAAGACACTATGTTTGGAAACAAACCAAAACTTCTGGGGTGGCGAGTAGGGGTAGTGGGGGAGGGAAGGGATAGTAGGAGAAAAACAAAGGAGGGGGTAACAATGTTCAACAAGAAATGTACTCATTACCTTACTCATGTAACATAATCTCTCTGTACAGCACCTTTACAATAAAATAAAATTTTAAAAAATCATGAAAACAAAATATGGATAGAGGTGTGGCTCAAATAGTAGATAGTTAAATGCCTGCCAGCAAGTGCAAGGTTCTGAGTTTATTTCCCAGTTTTAAAATTTATATATATATATATATATATATGTATATATGTGTATATAAGTATAGAGATACATATAGTTATACAAGAAATTATTTGGGGGGAGAGAGGAGTTGGGGAGGTGAGGAGGAAAGGAATAGTAGGGGAAAACAAAGGATATGGACTCATGACCTTGCTCATGTAACTGTAACCCCTCTGTACAGTATCTTTACAATTAAAAATGTATGTTATATGTAATTTGAAATAAATAAGTGAGAAGCTATCAAATCTTGTCTGATTTTTCTGATCTTGTGAAAGCAATGCTCAAGGGAATTTCATAGCACCCGCTGCCTTTTTGGAAAAGAATGATTTTAGACCAATGTTTTAAGCTTCTACAATCTACATCAAAAACCTAGTTTAGAGAAAAACAACCCCCAAAATACACAGAATGTTTCTACGTATTTATAAGCTTAATTATAAATATAAAAAGTGAAATTAAAAGCAGAAAAACAGAGAAAAAACAATTATTCTTGAAAAAGTTCTAAAACTGATAAACTCTGAGTCATAGTTACAAATAAAGGAAATAATGAATTACTAGCATCAAGAATGAAAGCATTGTTTATAAATCACAAGTAATATAATAAGGGAATACTGTTATTGGAACAGGGAAGAGATCTTCAAAAGGAAGGAGGGCTCTGCCTGGCTCTTGGGAACCAAATTCTTGAAGTTGTCACAACAAAGAATTTGAAGACACCCATGTGTAGAGACCAAGAAAGTTTATTAGTGAAGCAAGGCAAAGAAAGGATAGCACACACCCAGATATGGTGCAGCATTTCTGATAGCACTGTGATGACTGCTCAAACATCAAGGGATTCATTATGAGATAATGAGCTGGGGGTTACCATAAGTTTACCTTAGGACAAGTGTACCTCTTTCACCTCACACCTGCTCTATTTAATTACTCTTGCTGTTACGTTATTTGAACTGCTGTTCCCAGAGATCTCAAGATTGGTTCACTTACAACATTTGGATCATTATGACAGATGTTTAAGTATTACTTTGAACAAAGGATGGATAATGCAAGATTCTCCCTTCAAGACAGGTGTCCATTCTTGAGATAAGTATTCTCCTTTGCAATCACTCTTTGTGCCCAGAGAAGTCATTTTTCACCAATATTCTTCCATTCCCTGAACATAATTGCCTTTCTTCAAGATATTCTTGCTTAGTTCCCAAAACAAACTATTTGGGAAAGTAAGCAAGCTCACAGGGAGAGAGCTGCTCTTTTTATCTTGTTGCTTTTTTTCCTTCTCTAAAAGTTACAGTTTCATGAAGGAGTGTAAAGCTTCAGATAGGGAAAACTACCTCTGTGCTTTCAGTCAAGCTGTTCATTTATACAGATGGATTCCTGGCTGCTGTTTCCCATGCCTCATTTTCTCTAATCTATCCTTGCCTCAATACCAGTATTTACACATTAACAACTTAGAAAAAAATGACTCATTTCCTTGAAAGTAGAAAAGAAGCAAATTAAGAAAGTAAAATTCATCTAAGATGAAATAGATGACCTTGATAATCCTATATCCCTTTAATAAATAAAAGAACTTATCAGAAAGTAAACTCTATGCAGAGCTCATTTCAGAAACCCCAAACTTACAAAGAACTAATAACAGCAGTGCTGTCCCAACTACTTTAAGAAATAAAAGGGAAAGGAACATTTTACTCAATTTAAATGTTTTCTGGTTTCCCTTGAGATTTCCTTTGACACAAACTTTTTTTTTGAAAGGATGTGGTTTAATTCCCAAGTATTTGAGGGGACTTTCCAGTTATCATTATGTTAGAGTTCATACAATTTTAACATAACTTCTGAAATTCTGTTGTTTTTATGTACAATGCGATCTTTTTTCTTTTGTATGTTCTTCCCCCTGTTGTCACTGTATTTGATTTTTGTATTCTGCATCTTGTATATATATTTATCTAATTTAGGGAAGGGAAGGGGAATGACAAAATGCTGAAAAAGGACACAGGATGTCCCATTGCAACAATGATACTCACAAAACACTATGTTGGAAAGGAACTTTACAACTTTGGGGGGCCAGGGAGTGGGAGAGGTGGAGGAGGGAAGGGATAGTGGGAGAAAAACAAAGGAGGGGTAACAATGCTAGATAAGATATTATCTTACTCATGTAACTATAACCCCTTTGTACAGCATCTTTACAATAAAATAAAATTTTTAAAAAGATAACTACAGGGATACTCATTGATTGGAATATTGCATGCTTATATCTTTTAAAATGTAACTCTTTATGCCATATATAGTCATATATGTGTGGTTTGGATCCGTATACATTTTATGAGCCCTTGAAGGACTCTGTGAGGAATCTTGGTTTTTCTCTGCCATATGGAAGCCACTGAGAGTTTTGAGCATGGGGGTTGGTAGAATCTGAGTAAGGCCATGAATCGCTCTTGATAAAGTATGAGTCCTTATCATTTAGAAGAAAATGAGAAGTAGCACAGTCTGTTAGGAATCAAGTGCCACAGCCCATTAAGACACACTGGCTTGGAAGTCATAATAAGGATTAACTTTGGCTATGTCTAAGTTACATAGAGGAGAATGGATCTGAGACAGCATGGGGTATATGCTGTGGGAGACAGATTCCAAATTTTGGAGTCTGACCAATTGGCTTTCTAAGGAGTTCATAAGATGGTGAATGATTTTAGAGGGGCAGGTTTGGAAGGATTTGAGAGTTCAATTTTGGCCACGTGAAAATGACAACTCAGAGATTTGATTTGTGAATCTTATATTTAAGGTATAAGGGATTAAGATAAAAATTAGTGGCTAGACCATTTCAGGTGGAACTATAACTGTAAATAGTGGCTTACAATAATGAATTTACTATTTCAAGAAGATAGACAGAGGAAAGGCTCAGAGCTAGGAATTCCAGACCACACTGCTAGCAGATTTTGTGTCACAGCCAATATCATCTGCCTGCTGTGCCCTTACTGGGCAGAGGAGATAAAGATCTAGACAGTCCTGAAATGTCTCTTATAAGCTCACTAAGCCTATTCAAGAGGGTCAAGCCTTCATAATCTAGTTACTTCCCCTAAGGCCTTATCTCTTAGTACAAATACATTAAGGGTTCAATATCAATGTGAATTTTAGAAAGACACAGGCAAACCATAGTAGAAATACACATACACACACACTTCCTCCATAATGTGGAGTGAATGATTATGTGCATGAAATAAGTAATAGAATAGAAATATAGAGCAAAAATTATTATCTACATACTTAAGAAACATTTAATACTTTCCATAAATGTTTGAATAACACAGCTTGGGGCTTTCAGGTGCTATTTCATTCACCAACATCCCTCTATCTAAAAATGCCAGAAAACTATTGTAGAACTATAGAATACACTTTTATTTGTTCCCCATTTCACTGACATGTTTAATAACCCCACCCTGTGCAGGCAATGAACGAATTTACCCCCAGGAAGACAAAGGTAGATCTTAATATGTCTCAGCAACATTCATACAATTAACTGCAAGTGAAAAACTTTGGTTTTTTTCTAGTTCTGGAAAAAATTCAAGTCCAAATTTGACATTCAACTTGATAGATGGGTCACCCCTTTCCTGGTTTTGCTATCACACAACTGGAAGGCTCAGATCCTTTGTGACATATGCATGCTATTCCATCCCCAGTAGGTTTCAGCCTCTGTAAGAACTGCTTCAGTCCCATCCTTGAGGTTGTTTCTGGTAATCTAACTAACTGCCTGTAAATCCACAAGAAATAAATCTTGCAAAGTTCTTGCAAACACCATCCATAGTGTACCTCATCCCCAAAGCTGGGCTGCAGACCTTTTTTATTATTATTAATTACCTTCAGCTGTTGGAGAACAAAGCAAGAACACTCCAGCTTGATATTCATCAGATAAATATTCTTCATGCCCTAGGGTGAGGGAGTTTGTTTTGCTTATGTGAACTCCAAAAATCTGGAAAGGAAATTAAACAATACTTAATCCAATACTCCAACTTCACAGGAGAAAAGAGAAGCTCATAGACAATAAGTTAGTTATATGCTCCAGGTCAAACTTTTCAATAGTGGCTAATTCAGAACAGACACTGAGTCTAGAGGTTTTCTATAATATATTTTACTAATATATCTCTATTTCTTGTGTGTATGTGTGTGTGTGAGTGTTGGGGCTTGAACTCAGGGCCTGAGCATTATCCCTTAGCTTTTTTTTTCTCAAGGCTGGTACTCTGCCACTTGAAACATACCTCCACCTCTGGTGCTAATTGGAGATAAAAGTCCCACAAAGCTTCCTGTACAGCCTAACTTCAAAGAGAAATCCTCAGATCTCAGACTCATAAGTGGCTAGGATTATAGACAGGAGCTACTAGTGCCTGGCTCTTTCTCTAATGCTTTAAGCAAGAATCCCAAAGAACTGCACTGATCTTCAATTATCACTGCAGTTGTACACTCAAAAGGAGTTTGGATATCTGTGTATGCATGCACACGTGTGCATGTGTATATACAGGAGTGGCTCAGAGAACTGTACAAATGGAAGAATATAGGATAAACATGAATAAAGATGGACTCTAAAAAGCCAGGCACAGGTGGCTCACATCCATAATCATAGCTACTCAGAAAGCTGAGATCTGATGATTATGGTTCAAAGCCAGCCCAGGCAGAAAAGTCCCTGTGAGACACTTATCTCCAATTAACCATTCAAAAACCAGAAGTGGCACTGTAGCTTAAGTGGTAGAGCTCTATCCTTGAACACAAAGAAGCTCAGGGACAGTGTCCAGGCCCTGAGTTCAAGCCTACCACCGACAAAAAAAAGATGTACCCTAAAGTGTATTTTAGCCAATGGATATGTGTCTTACCACATGATCCTGAGAGCCATCAAAGAATTAAATAGTCGTTTTGAGCATTGTTTCCTCTGCCTGTTGTCACTACTTTTACAAAAATGATGTAATATTTGGATTGCACAAAGGGTGAGCAGTTAGTGGGAAACCAAGACAGAGGCGACTGGAATGCATGAAGAATAACTCCTTCATTACTGAACAAAATCACATTGGAGGTGATAGAAATACCATCACATCTTTAGCTAATAGATCAAGGATTAATAATGTGAACTTTCCACTCAGAATCATATCCTAAGGTAGGAGGTAGCAACTAGCTTTGCCTCAAAACACCCCTGAAGGGTCCTGAAACATGATGTTGATGCACAGGGAGGGACTCCAGCCACTGCCACCCACTTGGTACAGTGAGGAGCATAGTGCCTTCTGCTTGTAGCATTCCCTCTTCTTGCACCAATTTGGCAGCAGCACAGCTGAGAGATAAGATTACTTAAAGGGATTAAGACCAAGTCTGCATTCCTCCCGTACAGAGCCACTGTGAATTCATGGTAAATTATGTCAGCACCTCTTTGTGTTTTTCCAAGTTCTCATCTGTAAAATGTTAAGAATAATCTGCAAAACACAAACCAGGCTTTTTCTTGTGTTCATAGTGAGGAATCATGGTGCTAGCTAGCAACAAACACAGGTATTTCAATACCACTGACTGTTACCCTCCATCCAGGCCAATTAGGACAAGGCTTGTGGCTTTTTGGAGTTCTGACACTCTTGACCTCTGCACTATTACAGACAAAGAATGCTTTAAATCCCCAAGATCAGGAAAGCAAGGCCTCTGATTCATACACATACTTGGCAACACCACACACACACACACACACTCATGCACCCATCTACTCATGTCATCCTACACACACTACACTATCATGTCACACACAATACACACAGCTCATATCAACACACTCATACTCCAAATACACCTACATTCCACATACCCCACACAAGCACGTTTCTATATGACACCACACACACACACACACACACACACACACACACACACACACACACACACATACCTATTTCTTCGTACCCATTACGCTTTGTACTGTGACTGCTAGGGGCCATCCTGCCTCCTTCTGAGGTTTTAGGAATATGATTTTCTTTGTTCATGATGCTTCCTTCTGATGCAGCCCCTGGGTGACTCATCATCCTTCAGGGTTCTTTCCATTGACTCCTACACCCAACCTTAGGCTGTATCTGCTCCCTCCAAGAGCCTTTCCATGGCCTTCCCTAGAATGTTGTGCAGCTGTGCCAGGCCCTATCTGGCAATATTAGGATCACATTCACTTGTTTTCTTCACTCCATTGTCTTCATTTCCAGAAATATCACACATAGTCAGTACTCAAAAGAGTGCAATAGAAATGAACAATGATTGAATAGACTTTGCACACAGAAAATGTCTTGAGAGGCATTATAACAAGCCAATAAATTCTGACTTCAATCAGAAAGCTCACAGAAGTGATGGTTAGAGCAATTTATCCAGCACTGAGTAGATATGACAAGCTTCAGTGAACTCCATAGCTTTCTGTTTCTACCAGGAGACCCCCCCCACACACACACACATTCCATTTCCTGGCAGTCATTGTGGTCATACACAGAGTCTTTGCCATTCTTTGCTTCTATCATGTAGAGTGTGGCTCTCTAAGCAGAGTGATCTGAAGGCACTCTGATTACATACATTGGTACCAACTCCTTTTGCACTGAAATCTGCGGCACTCTGGAATTTGTTGTTTTCAACAATTTCCTTCCGGAGTTTCTTATTTATGGTCACAAATTTTATTTTGTTTTTTCGTGCTAGTCCTGGGGCTTGAACTCAGTGCCTGGGTGCTGTCCCTTAGATTTTTTTACACAATGCCAGCACTCTACCATTTGAACCACAGTTCCATCTCCTGTTTTTTGGTGGTTAATTAGAGATAAGAGTTTCACAGACTTTCTTTCCTGGTTGGCTTTCAACCATGGCTCTCAGATCTCAGCCTCCTGAGTAGCTAGGATTATAAGATGATCCACCAGTACTTAGTGAAATGAAAGTTTTTTAATGCTCTTTTCTTGGCAAATATGCAAAGTTCTTACTTATCGGGTCCAAGGAAATCCTTTAGCCAAAAAAATCACTAATTTTAAATATTCATGAGCTCAGCTTTATTGGTAAGATATCAGAGCATTCATTTCCTTTGTAGATTTAACTCTTTCTCTCCCTCATCAAGCTCCAGGCAGGAGGGCTGTCTTTCACAACTGTTTTCTCTCTAATTTCTTCCAATAATTTGAAACCATAATTTTTCTTCCACATGCAGGGATCTTCTATTTCATCTTTTTTCCAGTATGACCACTTAGTAAAATGAAAGACAAAACAAAAGCAAGCACCACCTGCAACAAGTTCCAAGTGGCTACGTTGAGTTCTCCTCCTGCCAGGAAAATACATATCCAGCCAGGGCTACCCTGGACTTACCAGATTAAAGTGTAAGCACTGATTAGAACTCTGTTTTTCATATCAGATCGTGCACCATGTAACAACATTTTCTTTCACCAACAGCAGAATACACATACAGTAGGAGTCCCATGAGATGATATTGCCTCTGACTCCATGGCCATTTTGGCATATGTAAGTGTCCACTGGGATGGTCACCTGATGATGCATTTCTCAGAACACATTCCCATCATTAAACAGACACAAGCAATCCAGACTCTATAAAGCAAAGCCTATAGGATGTTGGAGAACAAGACAAGATTGTGGTTTGGTTGCTGGGTCAACTGAAGCCAGATACAACTGACATCAGAATTTACTCTCTCTGCTCTCTATCTTCAGCTGCATCTGGATTTTTAAAAATCCTCTCCATGGTCTTGACTTTCTGTCTGCTTCCTGGAGCATTTCACCTCTACTTTCATAAAAGTAAAGGCCCCCAAGAGAGATGGACTCCGATGTTTTTTTTCCCTTCCAAGATCCCCCAAAAGGAAATTTTTACTAATCCATGCTAGGTCTCATGTCCTCTCTTGTCAAGTAAACAGTGGCTAGGTGATGGGATTGTTTTAATACAGTAACTCCACAATGGACATAAGAACAGCGATGGGAGAAGTAATTTAGAAACAGGTGATAGGTATAAATTACTATTAGTCTTCCATTATTCTGTCTTAAAACCTTTGATATGTCCTGTTAATGTATATAGAACAAAATAGTGTCTTCTGCTTTCATTTTAAGTTGTTTACACCTTTTCTTCATGGACATGCCTAGTTTACAGGAGCCCCTTACTTCCTATCACAAACACATGAGCACACCCACTTGCCTGGTGGGAAATCCACTCCTATGGGCAGGTTAGGGAGATGCCTTAGGAGATTATTGGCTTTGATCACTAGAGAATGAATGAATTTACCAAATGTGAAAAAATTCTAAGCAAACGGAATTCACTTAGAAATGCTAGTTTTTTATCTGTAGACTAATTCTGTTGATCAATTCTTCACAGAGGAAGACACACAAGAAAATGGGCTATAGGAAATTATGTTGGATAGAAACACTGTCCTTTCACGCAGGATGAGGAAAGATGCAGAGCCTTAAATGAGATTTATTTTCTTACTGTTTTTGTTTGGGCAAAGGCCTCCAAATCTGAGCTCATTACATTAAAAGCCAAGTCTAATCACATGAGCAGAGCATCCACTAGACTACCTCTTATGGGGATTTTGGTATTTCTTTTATTTAAATTTTAGGTAGTTATATGAAGACCTTTTTTCGGGGGGTTCTTATAGTATTATCCCATCATTTACCCTCAGGCTATTAAAAAGATAATTGAAGTTGGGTGTTGTAATCCTAACTACTCAGGAGGCTGATATCTGAGGATCATGGCTCAAGGAAGGAAAGTCTGTAAGACTCTTATTTTCAATTACCACCAAAAAGCCCAAGTGTAGCTGTGAATCAAGTGGTAGAGTACTAGCCTTGAGTAAAAAGAACTTAGGGACAGCACTCAAATCCTGAATTCAAGCCCCAGGACTGGCACAAAAAATTAAAAATTAAGAAAACAATAGGTTACAAAAATAAATTACATAGTATCTGAAGAACATAGAAATGGGTTTCTTGGGAAATCAATGCTACTATATCCTATATTTTCCTCCTCCTGAAACACATTCCAAATGATGCTAGCTTCCAGAGAACCACAGCTTAGTACTGGCTTCCTGCAGTTTGAAGGACACAGTGCTTGTGTTTGCTCAGACTACCAAGCTGCTACATAGGCAGGTGACTGGTTGGTCGAAAGAGAAATGGGAGCTATAGTGGCAGAGGTTTTATATTCAAATGCAGGCTCCACCATGGAGATTTGAGCTAGGGTGATAGAAACTCCAGCAAACAAAAACAAAACCCCAGAATCTGACAAAGAAATCTGAAGGACCCTAAGACAAAGAACTTAGGTGGCAGTGTTGGTCTTCATAAAGAATGCAGAAGATGGCCAAAATGGCTCATACCTGTGATCCTAGCCATTCAGAAGGCTGAGATTTGAAGATTGTGGTTCAAATCCAGCCAAAGCAAGAAAGTGTGAGACTCTTATCTCCAACTAACTATCCCATCTTCTCCCCCCACCACCCTGCTTCCAAAAAAAAGCTGGAATTGGAACTGAAGCTTAGTGAGTTATAGTACCAGTCTTGAATGAAAAAGTTAAGGATAGCACTCAGGTCCTGAGTTCAATCCTCTGTACTAGCACAAAACAAAACAAAACACAAAAGAGTCCAGAAGATCCCTAGGTAAAAAGGAAATCTGAAATTTCCAAGTTCCAGATTGTCATCTATCTATCTAGCTGAGAACAATAGCATCTGGCCCTCTCCTCTCTGCTTAGTCTTCATCTGCAATCCCAGGCTACTTCCACTACCTCATGAGTAGAAAGGAAAGGAAGGGAGGTCAGAAAGAAAAAGAAAAATGTCAACTGGGACTCCTCCCACTGAAGACTTTCCTGGCCAAGATGGGCCTACTGTGTGAATGGAATCAAGAGCAGAGTGTCAGCAATACTTCAAACTGGAGTTTCAAGTTTAGAAACTTGAGCAAAGTTGTTTGGTTTTCAGGTCATAATGAATAAAAGTAAAACCAATTGTTTGAATTACAGTGTGAAAATGAGTGTGAGGAAGAGTGAAGAGACAGTGGTGAGAGAAATTGTCAACTTTTCTGGCTTTTTTCTAGTTCTTATCTGCTCACTTGACTGTTTCCAACTGAACCTAACTTACTACTCATGGCATGCCTTCCTCAACTGAGTAGCTATTGACTTCATTTCTAAAGCTGTTTTATAGAAGGTCTCTGGGGCTCTCTAAGGATATTATAGCTGGGTTATATCAACATTCATGGTGCTTCTTCCTGTGTTGAAGATTTTCCCTAACACATGGTCAAATAATGATTCAATAGTATTTCTAAGTGATTTCAGAGTACTTCTCTCAGAAATTTGATTACAAAAATACACACCTCCAAAAATCCTTACTCTAGAGTTTAACCAGGCTCTGTTTTAACTTAATCCTAGTTAAATAGGGATATAATATCTCCCACTTATGACTCTAATATTTAATTAATAACTTGTGAATTTGCATAATCATTGAGGCAGTGACATCATACTGTGTGTGTGTGTCTGTGTGTGTTTGCGTGTGTGCATGTGCTCGTGTATGTGTGAACCTGGGACTTAACTCCATTTCTGGATTTTTATTAGTTAATTGAAAATCATCATCTCACAGACTTCACAGCCCAAGCTAGCTTCAAAGCAGGATCCTCAGATCTTAGTCTTCTCACTAGCTAGGATTACAAGAATGAGCCATTGGCATCCAGCAGACATCGCACTTTTGACGTAGGCTGGAAACACTCTGTTCATTTTGACATAAGTCACTAATGAGCTAAATATCCATGTTCTGAATTTAAAAGTCAGTTACTACATGAGAAATTTCAAATGCTTATCTTCATAGTTTGATCTATTAAGTATCCTGGCTTATTTTTCCCCTTCTCTAAACAATGCCATCATCTGTTACTTCTTATATGAATTTTGAAAGTTATATTTCATACCACAGAAGAGAAATAGGTGTTTACTCTGTCTCTGTCACTTTTCAAGGCAACTGTAAGACATAGAGTGCATCAGTGTATGGTATCTGTGATCCATAGGCCTAAGAAACTATCTGGGTCAGACGTCCTGGCTTCAAAACTAGAGTTCTGTGACTGAGTAAAGGACTTAATCTCTCTGATTTATCTTCCTAACCATAGAAGCAAGAATAGTGTGAAGCCCAGCATTCTTGTGATGATAGTATGGTGTGATACGTGTAAAGAACAGAGAATATGGATAGCTAACAATCAGTTTCAATAAAGCAACCACTAAAACAAACCATTGCTCAGAAGTAAACAAAAATATATTAACTAACTTTTTTAAACCCTGGGCTTTAAAATATCCAGAGCCAGATCCAATGTTTCCAATGTCTCATGTCTACAATCCTAGGAGAGTTGTGGTTCAAAGCTACCTCAGGCAGAAAAGTCTGTGTGATAACATTGTCAAAACAACCAGCAAAAATTTAGGCTGCAGGCATAGCTCAAGTGACAGAGTGCCAACTAAGCAAACAAGATGAGTGAGTACTCCAGGCCCTGAGTTCAAACTGGTACTGGAAAAAAAAATGATTCTGATGTAGTGAAGCTGTTGGATTTTTCAGGGATTTCTCTTCTCTGGTGGCAGAATGCTGATTTAGCTTGCCAAAAGGCTCAGATCCATTTTGGCTCAGATCCTCTGGATCTCAACCTTGTAAGTAGCTAGGGTTACTAGGGTGAGCCACAGGCATTCAGAAACCTTCCTCTGATAGTATAATCACCATTCTGTATGGGGAGTGGATTGGTTATGAGACACACATTCCCCATGGAAACCAAATTCCACAGACGTTTAAGTGACTTATATAAAATGTTAAAATATTTGTATATAAACCATGTACATTTTTTGATGCTTCAATAATTTCTAGATTTTTAAAGAATATCTAATGATATAAATACTACTTCGATAGTTCTGATACTGTATTGTTAGGGGAAAGTGACAAGAAAATTTCTCTACAGGTCTACTGCTGATGGAATCCTTTATTTGAATGTTTTCAATCCATATTTCCTCAGGCACTGAACTTGCAGAGTGCTGGCTGCCCTGGACCGAAAAACCTCATAGAAATTATCTAAAATCGATAAGCTCTCTAAGAATGCTGAAACAATCACCCCCAAAGATCTACATGCCTTTTTGACGACATTTAAGAATTTTATGACTACTAGTTTTTTTAAGTATTAATAGAAACTCAAGACCTTTACAAACAATTCAGCCATCTTTCTAGAATAACAAACTTCTGGTGGAGACAAATTCAGATGACACAGCAAGTTTCACCAAACCTAAGGCATTTCATGGCTTCAGAGATAATGTGAAAAACATGTCTTAGAGTCAATAAGACAAGACACTTCCTAGTCAAGTATTTTTCTTAAATAGATTTATCTTGTTGCTCTCATTTCTAATCCAATAATATGTAGAGAAGTCAAATATTTTACTTAAAAATAATAATATAGTGATGTGAAAGCCCTTTCAACTAAACAATGTGGATGAAGAGGTTAGAGAAAGGTGATAATAAAATGGAGTTATTCCCACATGATATTATCCATCTATTATCCATTCATCCATCAATCCATCTGTCTTTTTGTCCTCTATCCATCCCTCCATTCATATCCATTTTCTCATTCAGTTTCCAGAAGTGTAGAAAGGAATCATTTTAGATGTCTTTTCCCTAAGGGAAAGTTTATCCTTTACCAATAGGCAGATAGGCCAAAGGGCTTCTCTAACCCCAAGAGAAAGTTATAAGCTGGAATTAATGTTTAAGTCTATGCTTTACCACCAAGTCTCACTGGAACAAATCTCTTGATAAGCAGGTTTCCTGCTCCATTCTACTCTTTTATCATAAAAAGACCTTTTACATGCTGGCTTTACCAACACAGACAAGTAAAATCAGAACAATAGAGGGAAGATTGTGAAGGCCCGTGATCAGGGAACAACATGAAGATCTTGAAGTATTATGTAAATTTTTCAAAAGACCTTTTGAAATATTAAACTTTTCAATAAGCCATGTTATCTTTTTCTAATGAAGAATTGCAGAAGTAGAAAGTATTTTGAAATACTGAGATGAAGAACTTGATAGTTTCTGAAAAGACTTTCTTAGGGCATGTGCATGGTCTGTCCGTGTATCTTCTGGGCACACGAATCTAGGACTAACAGGTATGCTCAGTGCATGCTCAGGGCTGGCTCTCTGGGTAAGCTTGGGGGCTAGAAGCGGAGCCATATAGAGGGATATATTTTCAACAAGTTTTCCTTCCAGTAAGCTAATAAACCTGAGGGAAGCTAGCTAATTTGAGGTAAAACTGAGAATCAGAATTTGTATTTAGCCTCCTTCCATCTCTCCTTTCAGGGCCCCTTTCTTTTTCCCCTCCTTGAGCCTGTTTTGCTTGGTTTTGTTTATATCTACCTTTGCTTTTCCTTTCTGTAACAATACAGCTGAGACTGGTTAGATGGAAAGAAGTTCATTTCAGTTCATTGCTTAGGAGCTGGGAAGTCTGAGAAAATGGCACCAGAAGGGCCCCATGCAGCTACTTCAACTCATGGTAGAAGAAGGTGCATGCAAGAAGGGGACCTGAGGGGCAGCCTCACCTGCCAACAGCCCATTCCCACAGAACCAATGTAGGCCTCTGAGAGGGAAAGCCCAGTAGAGAGTAAGAGCTGATCCAGTTCTGTGAGATTTGAGAGAGGCATCAGTCCCTTGCTGGGCCTGCACCCAATGTCACAAACACCTCCACTAGACCCCATCTACATATATTGCTGCATCAAGGAATTAAGTTTTCAACATATAACTTCTGGTGGCACATATCACAGCATCCTATCTCCTCATTGAGGTGAATAATAGTGAATAGGGAACCTTTCTTCTAGAGTCACAAGAATCATCTGTATTCCAATGCTCAGAGACCTCTCAGGCGTCTCCCTCTCCTTATGAGAAAAGTCAATCTTGTATCCCTAGATCCTCTCCTGGTTTCTCACATGTGGTCCCCAAGTACAAAGGTCTTTGAGATGCAAGATGAAGAGCTCAGGAAATTTGGGTAAGTCCTAGAGACCTCCACAATATCATCCTGAGTCAACCAAGCTCAGCATCAAGCACAGGCTTGTTTTTGATACTGTGTCCCAAATTGCTTTTCTCATCCCATGCCTTTTTTCTGTTCTCTCCTCACACTCCTTCTTGTTCATGTCCCCTCACTGACACACTGACCATTTTGTCTGCAATAGGGGTCCTAGCACCATCAATAAATACATATAATAAGTCCACTTCCCTTAATGCTTTCAGAAATGCAATATTAAAAAAAACACTAAGCCGGGTGCCGGTGGCTCACACCTGTAATCCTAGCTACTCAGGAGGCTGAGATCTGAGGATCGCGGTTCAAAGCCAGCCCAGACAGGAAAGTCTGTGAGATTCTTGTCTCCAATAAACCACTAAAAAACTGGAAGTGGCACTGTAGCTCAAGCGGTAGAGAGTTCACCTTGAGCTGAAGAACGCAAGGACAGCGCCCAAGCCCAGAGTTCAAGTCCCATGACCAACAAAAAACAAAAACACTAGAAATCTCTGGAATGATATAAGGAAATAGATGTGTGCTACATGCCATGAAACTTAGAAGAAAAATGTCTTAAATGGTGCATATATGTAATTGGAGAGAGAATCTGACAAGTAAGGAAATAAACCACAGTTGGTAGACATTTGTATTGCAGTTAGTAGACAGGAATTGGATTTCTACAGAGCAGAAAGGAAACAAGAAGCAGAACAGGCATCATCAGAGAGATAGAATCTCACAGACAAAATCTTGAGCGGATGGTAGTTCATTGTTATAAGAATAAACCAGTTCTGCCCTGAGAAAACTCAGCACTAATTGGAAGCAGAGCCTACACTAGAAGATTTTTTATTTTCTTCCTTCAGTGTGAGATACATCAAAAATCCAATTTCCAAATGGCAGCCTCTGTTACTATTTCTTCATGGCAGGGAATCCTTGCCAAGGTCCTATGGCCACCATTCCAGACTCAGTTCTTGCCTGCATTCACTTTACTACTTTATTATTCACTTGAAAGTGGGAGAGACAGGATCTGTTAGTGTGTGTCATTTCTAATTGATTTTTCTGGCAGCTAATATTTTATTATTTGTTCCTTATTTTTCTATTATCCTTCAGTAATTGTACAAAAGAGTTTAAAGTCAACTCATCAGTTTGTGAGGACAATGTATCTTGATTAGTGTCACTCCTTCCATCATTCTCCCCATCATTCCCAAGCCCCCATCCCCTCAAGTCACCTGGCTCCATTTCACAGGTGTATATTGAATATTATGATTACATTCGCCCATCCTGCAATTCCATAATTGGAGATTCATCCACCCTTTCCCAAACCTGGGCACAGGACTTCCCACTGGCCTCAAGCCAAACAGAGTACTTGCTCTCCTTCACAGCTATGCTAATAGCTAAGGAACACTTATTGTTTTCTAGAATGCTTGAAAATGATGTTATGTTGTCAAATCCTATTAAATCCTTTCAATGTGGAAATAATATGCAGAATAGTATCCCATTAGTTAAGTGAAAGATAATATGGAACTTTATAGCAAATTGAACAACTGAGCAAGCATTTCTTTCTTACTCTTGACAGTAGCAGCTAGCCATGACTGATGAGGAGCAACAAAACTGAAAATAAGAGAAAATATTATAACGGAACCTTCTAATTTACACCTGTAGGTTGGATATGGAGAGAAATTTCTTACAGGCCATCTCAGTAAGGTCTCAATGCTGTTGTTCTCAACATAGAGACAATCCACTGTCAGTCTATTGAAAGTATATTGGTAACAGGTACTTAAACTATTTTGGCCCAACCTATATGGCTCCATTTCTTGTGTTTGTCATTCTAGCCCATGTCTCCACAGTCACTTTGGACCAGAAAAGATAGGACTAATTGTAACAGAGCAGAGCTTTATAGGACAGATCACTCTCAAATGAGGAAAACTACCAGGAATGATTAGGCTGCACCCTGGAGATGGAGAATCCACCTCATGGAAAACAGATTGTGCCCCTCAACTAAGACTGTGATGACAACTTTCCCATAACCCAGGAGAACCAGAACTAAAATAATGACCAGCCAGACCTCAACTATCACTGAGATTCTTAAGCTATTCATATTGTCCCCTGCTCTAATTTTTCCTTTACTTAAAACTAATGCTCATGTCTATACTCTAAAGATCGATGAAGATGATCTAACTGATCTAATGTGTGATGTTCCCAAGGCATCATGCCACATAATCGCCTTTCTCTGCCCGATTTCCTAATTAACTTCCTATCACTTTCACTACTTTTACATTTTGCCTTAATTCCCCTCATGACACATGAAAGAATCATTGATTAGCTGCAATGGGTTTCTAGTAATATTTCCATTTTCTTCATTTCTTCTCTAGTCTATGAATCAAAACAATTCATTCACTCATAAAGATTGATTGAGCATTTGTTATGTGCTGAGCATTGTTTGGGTCTCAGGGATAAACCAGGAAGTGAAAATAAGAGCAAGGGAGCCAGCTCTGCCCTTAATCTGGGAAAGAGAATTCCAAGCAGAGGAAGCAGCAAATGCAGACATCAGGAGATAAGTATGGGCATGTGCAAAGAATAATTATATAAGGAACAACAAAGAAGCCCCCCTGGTGAAGGGGAAAGGTAACAGGCTGCTGAGAAGAGCTTGGATTTTCCATTTACATAAAATGGGAATCATTAACAAATATCAAAAGCATGATGACTCAACAGGGTCATGAAGACTATCTTCTGAGGACCAGAGCAGAAAATGCTAATTATCTCACATTGTTTACTTGTCTTTCTTTTAACATTTAACAATATCTGAAATGATATGACAAACTGTAAGTCCAAAGGAACCAGTGACTAAAACCAAAAGTATGAATTCTCTTTAAAACAAAACTGGCACTATTTATTTAATTTTGGTATTTTTTTTGCAAAGTACTCACAAGGCTTTGACTAGCTTGGAGTGAGGAAGTATGCTGATGAAGAGTTTTCTAATTAATTGATGGATTCATCTGATGGGAAACTAACAGAGGCAACTTAAAAATTGCTTTTTGACTGGTCTATAAATTATCTACAAGCAGGATAAAACCTGGGAAATCAGCCCGTACTTTGCATTGTATCCTTTGCTCTGAGTCATTCTTTCCTTTGGTCACTTTGCAATCATCTCCAGGAAGGATAAGGTTTACCCAAAAGAATCTCTGACAAAAGTCAAACTCCCCCATCCACAAATAGGCAATGCCTTCTTCTTACCATCTTATGGCAAAAGGTGAAATTTCCCCAAAGCCAAAAATTTGTGATTGTTAGTATTTTGCTCACCTCTGGTACTCAGCTCCACCAGCACCTGGGCCCCTTCCCATTCCTGGAGTTCCCGCCATACCCCTCAGTCTCTCCACCCAGATCCACCTAAGCTCCCATCTACCTCCCTTCCAACCCCCAGACCCTCCTGCTACCTGGCTGGGGATGGAGGCCATGTGCTCCCTCTTGGGAGAAATATGGCTCCTCTAATAAACCTTATAATAATCTTTCTCCTGTGCCTGTCTGCCTCTGTGTGGTCCCCTGGGATGGCTGTGTGGGACCCTTCAGTGATAGACCACCAGTTAGCAACAGTGAATGACTTGGCCTTCCTCCTGTGATTATGTAAGAACAATTTTTTTCCAGAAGTCCTTCTGAGACAGACTGAGATAACGGCCAACTAGGCCATGCTTGTGACTTGCTATGCCTTTCTTCATCCTCCACCTCAATTCTCACTGAATCTCCAAAGCTGAAAGATGTACTCAAGTGCTGTCTTCCCATAGCTGCCAGGTACTAAATCTCCTTCTCTGCCCTTGACCATGTCTCTTTATTTGGCATATAAGGGTGAGCAGCAGAACATGACATAGGGAACTTCTGAAGTTTGGGCCTGGGATCTAAAACTTCTTGTTTTGTACAGTACTTGACTAGCTTTGAACGAAGAATTTTCTAATGAACTGATAGGAAAACAAATTAGAAAACTGTCAGTGTCTCTCTCTTAATAAGCAAAGTCTATGAACTGAAAATGAAGTTATTTGATGACAGAATTCAAAGCTCTTGCTAGATAAGCCACAACTGTAAACAGTTCTAAAAAAAAAAGGGCCTGTAGCTGTAAATGTGTATCTTTTGCTGCTCAGAAGCTTCTCTAAAGGCCTGGAGAGTAGGTGTAGGGGAAGATGGCCATCAAAAGATGAAGACCTCCTTGCCAAGACTCCATGGGATGGCAGATGGCCAACTAGGATAATTGTTACTCTGAGGGCCTGCTTTCATTTATACGCGTGACCTTTATCTTTTCTGCTTCTCTGACTGTGTCTTCTTCCTCCCTATTAGTTACATGATTTCATTTCACTGTATTTGTTTTTTTCCTAAAAACATGTTTTATTAACATGAATTGTATAAAGTGGTTTCATCATGGGATTTATGTATGTGCATATTGTGTACTTTGATCAAGTTCACATTCCCCTTTATATTACTCTTGCTTAAACTCCTGCCTCTTGTTCTTTTTTAAGGTTTTAGTATACTATTTTCACATATGTATCACTGTAAATATATATGAATACACACAAATACATAAACATATACGTATATGTTATTTCTGTAGGATTCACTACGAGACCCTGCCATCACCCTCTCCTCCCCCCCACCCTCATCCAGGGTTTCCCCTCCTCAAATAATCACCCTCTCACAATTCTATTATTATTATTATAAGTCTAGATTCCACTTGAGTAAAACAGGGAGTATTTATCTTTGTGAGCTTGGTTTATCTCACTACAAAATGATCTCCAGTTCCACCCATTCGCCTGACAATTACATGGTTTTTCTCTTATTGTAGCTGAATAAAACTATGTATAACTATCTATTATCTATAAAACTCTATATAGTTACATAGTTTTATATAGATGTATGTATGTAGGTAGGTAAGTAAGTATGTATGTTTCTATCTACCTACCTATCTATATTCAGGAGCCAATGGCTCACACCTGTAATCCTAAGAGGCTGATACCCAGCCCAGGCAGGAAAGTCCATAGACTCTTATCTCTAATTAACCACTAGAAAGCCAGAAGTAGAGTTGTGACTGAAGTGGTAGAGTGCTAACCTTGAGCAAAAAGCTTAGGGACAGTGCCCAGGCCCTGAGTTCAAGCCCCAGACCCAGAATACACACAAAAAGCAAAGCAATAAAAACATATGTGTATATTATATTTTGTTTATGAAGTCATTGGCTGTTGGGCACTTAGGCTAGCTGGTTCTATCCGTTGGTGATTGTGTATAGATATGAATATGCAGGTTATCTATCTTCCGTGTTGATTTATATTCCTTTGGATGGATGCCCAAGAAGGCATAGCTGAATTATATGGTAGTTCTATTTCTAGTTTATTGAGGAATTTTTGTGGTGATTTCCACACTAGTTGTACTAGTTTATAATCCCACCAACAGTATATTTCCTGCATCCTCACCAGCATTTGTAGTTGTTTGTTTTCTTGTGATTGAAATACCATTATTGTATTTCAGTGTTGTTTAGACTTAAGATTCCTAATTCTGGAGGTTGGACACTTGAGTTGTGCATTACTAGTCTCCTACCTGCTCTGCTCTAGGCAATACCTATGGTGTGGTAACAACAGTTGCTCAGGTTACTTTTCGGTATACTGAAGGCTGATTTTCATCAAAGCACTATGTGACCTCGTGACTTCAAGAGGCTGAAAACTCCACCCTTGGACTAGGCTATCTCCACTATGGTGTAGACATGACTTCAAGAAGGGTTGCCATGCCAGGTACTGGTGGCTCATACCTGTAATCCTAGATACTCAGGAAGCTGAGATTGGAGTTTTGAGGTTCTAAGTCAGCCCAGGCAGGAAAATCTATGAGACTCTTATCTCCAATCAACCACCAGAAAACTGGACATGGAGCTGTGGCTCAAAGTTGTAGAAAGAGCTCAGGGACAGTGCCCAGGCCCCTGAGTTTAAGTCCCTTGACCCACAACAACAAAAATAGAAGGGCTGTCATGACATTGTATTGCACTCACAGACTAGCAGTTACTTCACCTGAAATAATCCTTCCTGTTAGAGTAAATTAGACTGCCAGAAACCACCACGTGGACATCCAGGTACAAAGAACAAAGGATAAGTTATCGCCAGTAAGGAGACCAGCAAGAGCCCTTCTCACCAGATGAGAGAAAGTGAGATGTGCTGACTATTGTCTCAGGTGACCTTTTATAACCTCCGGGATTTGGGGGAATCTTGCTGCCCTATATGGTCATAGTTATCCCAACAGGGTGCTCTCTCAGGGAAAAGGGGGGTGGGGCTGATCATTTGCTGCCTTTACTACATGGGCCTAGTGTCGCCTAGAGAAAACACGTTAAGCCATGAGGGAGGAGGCTTCTGGGCTAACACTTCCTCATACCTAAAACTACTTTTTTCTTTGCCCTATAAATAGCCTCAGGCTCTTTCACCAAGGAGGTAGGATTAAGACCTGGCTTGCCCCATTCTTTCTTTGTCAAAACTTATTGTCTCTGTGATTGGTTTTCTTTGTAGCAGGCAAAATGGGCCTGGTGTGGTCACAAAATGTTCATACTTCCAGCATTGCTGGAAATCCTGGAAGTCTGAAGTGGTGCTTGTGCTGGGATGATAAAGACAGGTTTTGGGAAAGGAGAAACACTCCAGAAGTAGGAGCCTGGAAGGAGGTGAAGAGAATACCATAAACATGCATGCCAAGTTTTCCATTGCAAAGCCAACATCTTTAGCTGAGCTACAGGAATCTGAAGGAGAGAGGGAGGACAGCTTTACAAGGAAGAGTCTACAGTCTTTAACCTCAACCAATTTCCTAGGGAAATGAGAGGAGGGGCCATCCATACTGCTCCCTCATTTTCTTTATTGCCTTTATTTTATTTTATTTTAGCATCAATTACCTACATTCAGGCATTTTACTTTGAAATACTTACAAAATACCTTGATCAGATTCACCTTTTCCATCACTCTCCCTTTCCCTCCTGCCCAAACCAATTTCAACAAGCTTCTTTCCTCCATTGCACATATGTACACTTATCTACTCTTATTCCTCGCCTCCCACTCCTACTAGAACCATCCCCAGACAATTGGCTTACACATTAGCTGTACCACTGCAACCATACCATTTGTCTGTTTTAATCACTGTTTCCTAGTTTCTCTCACTAAATAAACTTGTTCTTAGTGAAAGGTTTTAGATCAGAGCTAAGGCATCCTGAAAACACAGGCTGGTCTTTCCCAGAACTCCTGTTATTTTAATAATTTAGCCCTCATCAGAGAGTGCTGTCTCATACTGAAAGCATTCTAAGTGTTTTGATTCCCCACCCCCACAGTGACTGAGTTGCTTCTTTGTTCTCTACAATCACCCGGCAAGGAAGATTTAAAGTCTGGAATAATGTTCCTAAATTTAGGAGCAGCTACACCAGCGCCCCAGCACCACAGTACTCAGCCAAACAGAGGCCATGGGTGAAACTGAACTTGGACCTGTGTAGTTCATTCAGTAGAAATGAATGTAATATGCCAGTCATGAGCAATAAATACATTTACATGCTGCTCAGTAAGAAACTAACAGATCAGAGTGAGGCCTGGGCAGTTGTGCTAGGTGTGTGCATTAAAGTAGGCTCAGTGTAATCAGGCTCAGGCCTGTAATTCTAGCTACCCAGAAGGCTGAGATCTGAGAATCATGGTTCAAAGCCAGCCTTGGCAATAATGTGTATGAGACTCTTATCTCCAATTAACAGGCCAGTAGTAGAGCTGTGGCTCAATTGGTTGAGCAATAGTCGAGCAAAAGAGCTTGGGGACAGTGCCCAGGCCCTGAGTTCAAGCCCCAGGACCAAGACCAGTACACAAGTGCACATGAACACACATACATACATACACAAACACATACACACACACACACACACACACCCATACACACCTGTGTGGGTTTAGTGCAAGGCACAAACCTTCTGTGCATTATTCATGATGAACAACTTCCTGCCATTGAAGATGGTGAGTTTGGCTGGACAGAGAGTGATGTTGTTTGCTAGGCAGCCCAACTTACACTCTGATGTCCATAGGCATCTGTCCCTCCATAGCCCTGTCTTGACCAGCACATCATGAAGCAATTACTTACTCCAGATATTAAGATTACTTTTGCAACTTTTCTCACTTTAGAGTTTTAGAGTTTTCAACAGGAAACAAACAAAAACCATAGATGATCTCTCCAGAAATTAGTTGTATATTGTTTATTCATACCAATACTGGGGCTTCAACTCAGGGCCTTGAAATTATTCAAGGCTATTACTCTACTACTTAAGCCACACCTTCACTTCTAGCTTTTTGGTGGGTAATTGGAAATAAGAGTCTCACAGACTTTGAAACTTTCTGTCCATGCTGAACCATTAGCTTAGCTCTTGTCCTCCTGAGTAGCTATGATGACAGACATAAGTCACCAGCACCCAGCTGGAGATGGTTTATAGAGACCAGCTGGATTGATTTTTCCCCTGACCCCCAGAAAAAGCAACCCATAATCAGCATCATTATTTGGGGAATTTCAACACTTTCTTGTTTTCTCTCCAACTTTTCTTATTCAACTGCTTAGTCATGCACTTAACTATTATTTTAGGGTCTAATGTTAGGACAAATGAATGCTAAGAACAGAATACACGTGAGTGGAATCTGATGTTAGTAATTATTGACTGCGTCTTATATTTCAAATAACACAGGGAGGGAATATTTGATTTTCCTGGGGAGCCTAGATGCTAAAGCTAAACTCAAGACTTTAGTTGTGAAGCAGTGTTTACTGTCTATGCCCACCCCCCAGCAGAACGGAAACATTAAGCATTTCCTTTTAATTCCTTGCTGTATTCTTAACCCCGGACACAGTCTCTTTAGCAAAGGCAGTGCTCAGTGAGCCTGTGTGGGATGAGCAGTACTGAGCATGCTTGTCCCACCCGATATCAGCAAACCTATCCTTCTCTGTATAGCACACAAAGCCACTGCCTTGCAGTAAGTGCTCTAGACAGCGAACAACAGGGTACTGTCTTTACAGGCACTTAGCTTTCTTCAGCTTTCAAATCAATACAATAATATCTACTCCATAAAACTTAAAGCAACATCTTTAGGATTGAAATACTGTCAATCAGAAACAATCATCACCACTGTTCCCTAACATCCATCTGAGGTGGGCGGGGGATGAGAAAAAGAAGAGGGCCTATTAGGTAGGCAAGGATAAAGAGTGGTAGACATAACATGTGGCAGATAACATGTGTCCCATCATGGTATTTCTTGTTCCCATAGTGCCTCAGGTTCCCATGCAAATATTTCTTCTTCCCATACTGCCCAGGTTTTCCACTCTCCCAATAAAAAGAGCCAGGGCAGTACATACATAAGCCATCAAGCAACCAATGCAAAGCCCAGAGGAAGAAATATGAGAGGATCTCTATACTATAAAATCGACCCCTCACCCCCACCCAGAGGATTCCATTGGACTTCTCTTTGGGCTCCTCTCTTCAGAGAATCCCACTGTTTTCTTTTCACAGCTTTCCTGACACTTTCAAACAACTTGTTCTGTCTGTTGTAAAAATAAAACAATAAGAAAACTTTTAAGAATTAAATTCAAGAATGACAAGAACATAAATGAAATCCTGCATGGGGGAAGAGTTTTTCCTGGAGGAGGGAGAATGGAAATGGTGAAAGAAACTGAATATGGTCAAAGTGCTTTAAACACATGTATGAAGACAGAACAATGAAACCTGTTGAATTTATTTTTACGAATTGAGATAGGAAAGAAGGGAAATCCATGGGGATGGGGAAAGTAGATCTCATTAGAGTACATTATAAATAAATATGAATATGGTGGAACCCCCTTGTAGAGAAAACAGGTGAATTTAATTAAAATTAATAAAGTTGCAAAAAAATAAAAAATAAAGTTGCAAGAAAATAAAGTTGTAAAAATATTCAGTACGAAATGAGTAATTGTACACACAAGGGAGATTTGTGTTTTCTGTTGTTTTTCTCTCAGTCCTCATCTACCACATCTTACCTTCTTGAGGTCTTCTTTGCTGATTCCCTGCTTTCTTAACTCATTTCCTATTTCTCTTGCATTGGTATATATCGCCTAGAATTGGTGGCCCAGACAATCATTCACTTCCTCCACAGCACTTTTGAGCATCTGTGTTGGGATAAATAGGTGCAGCTCCCTGAGTGGTCTGTCTTGAAAGAGGAAGTGGAGGAGCTCATACCTGGACCATCATCTTTGCTTCTCAAAGCCAAAATGTGCCTAATTTTAAAAGTAGACATAGCACAATACAACTGGCTATGAAGGTATTTAGATACACATCCTCCTTTCTTTCGTGTGTGTGTGTGTGTGTGTGTGTGTGTGTGTGAAAACGGAGAGCCACATTTTGAGAGGTCGAATATCTTGGAGTCTTTATTAAAAGGCTGGAGACAGCATGGTGGATTCCTGTCTTAAAGACAAACAGTCAGAAAATACACTTAACACTGTTAGAAAACTGAGCCATGAAGGCCAGAGAGGAAAGAAAGAACAAAACCAATTCAGTTCCAATGGAGAGCTGAAGTGGTCTACCATGGTGACCGGAGAAGAGCCAGGAAACAAGAGACAGGACATGAACATGGGGACATACGGCATGGCATCCTGGCACCTGAGCTGGTCTCAGGCTAAAAATGGTCAGGTCAGGGGGCAGAGTCACAGGAAACTCTCTCAGTCCCAGGCACTAGACCGACAGGTTTAGTAATCCATCAGCCAAGTGCCCTCCTCTGCCTCTAGGGATTCAAGCATACCCACCCATCACCTGGGAGGAGGGGCTTCACCTTCCTCCACCATGAAGACAACATGCCAGACCTTATATGGACATATCAGGTACAAGCTCAGGTACCAGCAGAACTTTTCTATCTAGGGAAGATATGCCTCAACTTTCTATATAGGAGTATACTCAGAGGCTAGTGATTCAAGCCATTTAGGGAGGTAATCAAAGCAGAATCAGAGCATTCTCTATGTAAAGCTTTCCTAAGACTATGACATCTTCATTTCTCTGAAGCAGAGCCCTCCTAGCTCACCTTGAGCTAGGCATCTGCATTCAGTGAATGGACTCTCTCACCTCTAGGCTTTTCAGCTCTGGGTGTAGAATTCCCTCCTCTTAGCAAGAGGCACCAGGATGGCTGTAAGAAGTCACTTAGACTCAGTTTCTCTACTTCATATGGATATTCTGCCTTTCCAAATGCTAGTGGTTTTTACCAAGCCCTTGCTAAACCCTGCTGTGGTTAATTAAATCATAAATTTAGAACAATTAGAACATTTCTTACTGTTACTAAATTCCTCCTACATGGCAAGGGTTATACTTTAATAATAGAAGACAAGAAAATATTGTAGTGAGTCACACAGACAGTCCTTACTAGCAATATGATGTAATCTGACCTTGCCTTACTGTCTCCATTCACAAACGGAAGGTTATGATAAAATACCTTAAGGGACATTTTGAAGACTAAATTAATGGAAAAACATGACAAGTAGTTAAATATATGAGACAGGTCAGAATTTCAGGAAAAAGGCTGGGCTTGTAGCTCAGTGATAGAGCATATGCATAGCAATGCTGAAGTTCTGGGTTGCTCCTGAGCACCACCACAAACCATAAAAGCTTAGCAAAGACTAAAGATTCCACAAAGTTACCTGTCATCACTAATAATTTTTATAACAAATATGTGTTGTTATCAGATGTGGATACAGCAGTTGAAGGTTGAGTTTTTACATTTCACAGTGAGCAAATAAAGAGACATGAACTCAACTTAAGACAGACTTCATGCCTAGCACTGTAGATCATGTCTATAATCCCAGAAAAGACCAGGTAATCACAGTCCAAGGCTATTCCTGAGCAAAAATAAACAAACAAAAACATGTGAGATTCTAATAAAAAATAAGTAGGGCAAAAAAGATGTAGGGTGTGGTTCAGTGCGAGTACAGTATCACTTTAAAGCCAAGTACTACCAAAAAATAATAAAAGATGATCTTTCACCATTCAGGTTCACTTAACTGTTATTAAAAAAGCAATATTCTTGAACAATAAAGTGTGTCCATCCCATCAAAGATATTTAATATACACTTGTCTAATGCCAAGGCCACTTTTTGTTTTTGAGAGGAGGACAAGTAGTAGGAAGGAAGAGGCAAAAGATTGTGGGCCCTAAACGGATAAAAAGGGTATAGCGTTGTCTGCGGCTCGTACCTGTAATCCTACATTCTTGGGAGGTTGATATTGGGAGGACCATAACTCACAGAAGCATGGACATGCACATGAGACCCCTTCTCAACCAATAGCTGGGCACAGAGGTATACACCTGCCAGCCCAACTCTGTGGAAACCATAATCATGAAGCTCACTGTTCCAGGACAGCCTGAACATAAAACTCCACAAAATTTCATCTGAATAAGAAGAAGCTGAGCATAGTGGCATGTGTCTGTCATCCCAAATACTGTGGGTTGTGAAACAGGAGGATCATGGTCCAGGTGTACACCTGGGCAAGACTCAATAACCTACAACAAAATAACATGTGCCAAAAAGGGCTAGAAGTATGACTCAGCAATAGAGCATCTGCCTAACAAACTTGAGGTTTGGAGTTCAAATCCCAGTAATGCAAAAAAATTAAAAGAGGGGAATGTTATGTTATATTCAGGGTAGACTCTGAGTTGAATTTGTTGAATTTAAAAGGTTGATGAAGAAATTGTTCTAATCCAATGACAGCATGGTGAATGGAATAAAGCAATATGGTATATGGCTAGGAATGTGGCTTAGTGGTAGAGTGCTTGCCTAGCATGCATGAAACCCTGGTTTTGATTCCTCAGTTACTACATAAACAGGAAAAGCTGGAAGTGGTGCTGTGGCTAGTGCTGTGAACACTAGCCTTGAGCATAAGAAGTGCAGGGACAGTGCCCAGGGCCTGAGTTCAAGTCCCAGAACTGGCCAAAACAACAACAACAAACCTTCCAAGAAGCAATATTGAGGGAGAGAGTTGGAGCTTACACCTATATTTCTAGCTACTCAAGAGGTTGAGATGTGAAGAATCTTGGTCCCAGGCCAACCAGACAGAAAAGTGAGACTCAATTTCCAAAGTAACTAGCAAAATGTGGGGCCAGCCAGCCCAGCAAGTATGAGGCCCTGAGTTCAAACCCCAGTAAAAGAGGAAGCGGAAGGGGAAGAGAGGTCAAGAGTGGGAGAGGGAGAGGAAGAAGGGAATGGAGAGGGGGGAAGAACGGATTCTATCTCCAGTTGGCCATAAAAAATGCTGGACTGAAGCCATGACTAAAGTGGAAGAATGCCAGCCATGAGTGAAAAAAATCAAATGAGAACCTGAGGCCCTGATTTCAAGCCCCAGTACTGGCACAAACAACAACAACAACAATTAAAGAGCAATTAAGGTCTTTTTGATTTGTGAAGACAAAAGTAGAATAAAAGAGTGTCACCTTGGACATAGAATTAAGTCCTGTCAGCATTGGTGCTGGGGTCAGAAGCCAGACAGAGGTATGAAGAGCCATGCTTCAGGAGTGACAGCCACAGTCAGTCACACGGTGAAGAAGATTTTTTTTTTTTATGAGAAAATACCTAGAACAACTAAATAAAGCAACTTACATTTAAATGCAGAATAAACCAAAGAAAACAAGCAAAATAAGCTTAGATAGAATATTATGGAAAGGATACCAGAAAAAGAAGCCCAGAGACAAGTGGATAAAAGCTGAGAACAAGCTGGGTGCTGGTAGCTGATGCCTATAATCCTAGCTACTCAGGAGGCTGAGATCCCTGGATCACAGTTTGAAGCCAGCCCAGGCAGGAAAGTCTGTGAGACTCTTATTTCTAATTAATCATCAAAAGGCCAGAGGTGAAGCTGTGGTTCGAGTGATAGAGTGCTATCCTTGAGCAAAAACTTGGGGACAGCACCCAGGCCCTGAGTTCAAGCCCCAAGACAAGCACATGTGCACACGTGCTCTCTCTCTCTCTCTCTCTCTCTCTCTCTCTCTCTCACACACACACACACACACACACACATATACAAGCTGAGCACAAACACTAGAAATGAGTTAGAGGAGGTGGAGGCAGGGGAAGAGGGTGAGTAGGATGATCACATGCAGCTGCAGAGAAACTTCTAAGTTAGATTCGTAAAAGGCTGTTAGGAAAGAAAATTTAATGTTAAATTTTTCTCCTAACATATTAATTTAAGAAGGAAAAAGGATCCCAGAAGAGTTCTTTCTTGGCAGAAAAATACTTTTAGACATATTTAAGTTGTTTTGAATGGTATACAATAATAGTGTAATACATTCAATCTTTAAATTAAGTGAGCTAGTCAAATCAAATCACTCTATTTTTCTGCTTAACCTTTCTTCTCAAATTAAGTACACTAACTCATTCATTATCTGTCTATACTTTAATAAGTTCACATTTTACTAATTTCTTGGTACTTGTTATTAAAACATTGTGCTGCTTCTCATTTTTTGGCAAATGATTTTTTTATTCATTTGAATTTTGAATAAATTGAAAGGATAAAACTGTGGGTAATTTGGCAGGTGCTGCAGGCTCACACCTGTAATCCTAGCGATTCAGGAGACTGAGATCTGAGGATCACAGTTCAAAGCCAGACAGAGCAAGAAAGTTTGTGAGACTCATTTCCAATAAACCACCAGAAAACCAGAAGTGGCATTGTGGATCAAGTGGTAGGACACTGGCCTGGAGTGAAAAATCTCAGGGACAGCAACCAAGCCCTGAGTTCAAGCCCTAGAACTAACACACACACACACACACACACACACACACACACAGAGTTAGTAATTTGTCTAAAACAAATATATACTTTATAAAGAAGGAGGAGGAGGAGGAGGATTGCCAAGCACTGGTGGCAAGCTCACAGCTATGATCCTAGCTACTCAGGAGGCTGAGATCTGAGGATCTCAGTTAAAACCCAGCCCAGTTGGGAAAGTCCATGAAACTTTTACCTCCAATTAGACTCAAAAATATTATATCCAATTGAACACACACACACACACACACAGAGATCTGGAAGTAAAACTGTGGCACAATTGATAAAACTGTAGCCTTAAGCCAAAAACCTAAGTGACAGAACTCAGACTCTGAGTTCAAGCCATGGTACTATCACAAAATCAAACAAATCAATAATCCCCATAGAACATTTTAATGCTATTAGACATTTAGAAAGAAAAATGTTCCAAAGTAACCAACAGCAGTGAAGACCTTTGGAGACTACTGCTCTGTCGCTAAATTCCAGAGGAGAAGCAAGTTGTCACCAGTGGATGTACTGCCAAGTCCTCCTTCCCAGACAGCCTCAGTGCCCAGAGAATGCATTATTCTGAATGGTGGCTGTTAATCAAGTCAGCTTTCCCAGCATAGACTTTTTTCTTAACTATTTTTCTACTCCCAATGTGTGCTCTGAGCACCAAGTAAAGTATGTGCTGTACGTGTAAAGTATGTACCACTTTTTAGGTGTTCATCCAACTAAGATCATGTTTGGGGAGAAGCCAGTTGCAAAGGTACTTTCTTGTCTATGATTTGGAAACTCCAAGTAAAGTTAAAGATACAGACCTTCAGAGAGGGACATGTCTGTCTGCTCAGTGGCTCAGGCTACCACAGGACACACCGACCCCACAGATTCTTGGGTCAATGCATGATAGCATGGCATGATTTCCCTTCTTACTATCTGGGTCTTTCTCTTTTTTTTTCACACAAGATCTTCCATAAACACATGTTAATTTGGGTGTTTATAAGTTCGGTTTTATTTGAAATGAGAAGTATCTGGGTAGTCTAAGCTGGCTTCAAACTCCCAGTCTATATCATCAGCCTCTAAGCACCATCATGTGCACCTAGTTTAAATTGTTTTGTTTGTTTGTAGTAAACCTAGCAGTTTTTAATCTTATCAATGCAGTGACACAAAAACATAACTGTTTCAGTCTCATTATAAAATAGTAGAAAATGGTGGACAGTAAAAGTATTCCCCTAATACAAACAGTAATTCTGCATTTCTCTCACCTCTCAGACTTTTTCCCCAATTGTGTGTGCATGTGTTTATGTGTGTGTGTGTGCACGCATGTGCACATGCACCTGCACATGTGTGTATGCCTGAATGCACTAGTACTAGGGCTTGAATTCAGAGCCTAGGTGTTTGTGCCAAAGGCTAGCACTCTACCACTTTAGCCATAGCTCCACTTCTGGCTTTTTGGTGGTTAGTTGGAGATAAGAGTCACAGGAAGTGGTGCTGTGGCTCAAGTGGCTAAGTGCTAGCCTTGAGCAAAAGTAGCTCAGCTCTCTGGTCCTGAGTTCAAGCCCCAAGATGGACAAAAAGAAAAAAGAAAAGAAAAGAAAAGGAGGGAAAAGAAAAAAAAAGAAAAGAAGTCTCAGGGACTTTCCTGACCAAGCTGGCTTCAAATTATGATCCTCAGGTCTTAGCCTCCTGAATAGCTAGGATTACAGGCATGAGTAGAGTGTTAGAATGCCATTCTTGAGTAAGAAGCCAAGCAAGTGTGGTAGGCCTTAACTTCAAGTCCAGTACCAACACACACACACACACACACACACACACACACACCACCACCACCACCACCACCACCACCACCACCATCACCACCAATATTTTTTTCCTTTAATTAAGTTCTAGTTACTCCTCATGTCTTCCAGGGGTTGCCATTGTTTTCTGTAAAACTAATACATATTTTAGCCTTTGGGGGACATGGTATGACATTGATGCATTAAAGCACCCATAGAAAATGTGACCCAATGAAGCTATGCTCAGTGAAGTTTTGGCATCTGTCCTTGTTGCCATCCTCCATTGACTTCATCTAAGTTACCTGTGCTTGCCTTTCATGTCACTCATCAACATTTTTATCTGCAAGAACACCTTAAGTTGATTCTCTGAGGATCTGTAGAATGTTCCTGTTTATTTGGGTCTGCCATTTTGATAAATGCTTATTGGGAAACCAAAAACCAAAATTTGATATACTCTTGTTTCTTAAATATTTTATCACAATTTAAACATTTCTGTCAAAAAATTGAGAATTGAAAATCAAGAAAAATCTTGAAATTAAAATTTTGACACATTTTGTCAGTCGTGGGTCTTGAACTCTGGGCCTGGGTGCTGTCCCTCAGCTCTTCAGCTCAAGGCTAGTGCTCTACCATTTGAGCCACAGTGCCACTTCCACTTTTCTGATGGTTAATTGGAGATAAAAGTCTCATGGACATCTGTGCCCAGGCTGGCTTTGAACCATGATCCTCAGATTTCAAGACTCCTGAATAGCTAGGATTACAACTGTTAGCCACCACTTGAGCCACAGCACCACTTCCAGTTTCTGCTGGTTAATTGGAGATAAGAGTCTCATAGACTTTCTTGCCTGGGTTGGCTTTGAACCATGATCCTGAGATCTCAGCCTCCAGAGTGGCTAGGATTACAGGAGTGAGTCACCAGTACCCTGATAAAATGTACTCATTATCTTGCCCATGTAATTGTAACCCCTCTGTACAGTATTTTCACAATAAAAAATAAAAATTTAAAAAAATACTGTACAGAGGGGTTACAGTTACATGAGTAAGGTAATAAGTACATTTCCTATCGAGCACTGTTATCTCCTTTGTTTTTCCCCTACCAACACTTCCCTCCCCACTTCCCCAACTCCTCCCTCCCACTTCCCCAACTCCTCCCTCCCACTTCCCCAACTCCTCCCTCCCCACCCAACATAGTATCTTGTACTTCTCATTATTACAATGGGTCAATCTGTATCCTTATTCACACATTTTGTTATTTCCCTTCCCCTCTACAAATTGGAAAAATGTATATACAAGATGCAGGGCACTTGCAGTCAAATACAGTGAAAACAGGGGTTCTACCATGGGGAAAAAAACATCCAAAAGAAACAAAAAAAAATCACGTAGTACATTTTAGATACATTAAAAACAATAGCAAGAAAGAAAAAACAAGTTGTGTCCCTATCTTGGAGTTCATTTCACTTAACATCATCTTATATGGTCATATGTACAGAGCTATCGACCTTTTCTGCTTGTCCTAGACATATTCTAGTTATTGCAAATAAGGGAAACCATGGGACTTAAGTTTCTTTGGGCCTGGCTTACTTCACTTCACATAATTTTTTCCAAGTCTTTCCATTTCCTAACAAATGGGGAGATGTCATTCTTTCTTATAGAGACATAGAATTCTACTTTATGCATATATATATATATGCATATGTGTATATATATATATATATGTAACTATCTTACATTCATAGCATCATCTGAATGTAATTATCCTTTGGAGGCCATCACACCAAAGCAAATATTACAAAATATGCAATAAAGTTTTTAGTGTTTTGGAAATTTTCCAGAGTATCAACTTCCACTGTTATTTCTATGAGTAATTAAACGTATCGGGAGAAATACAAACTTGTCTGTACTTACTTAATTTGTGACAAGTTCCTATTTATTTTAGTTTTTTTGAATCTATATGAATTGGTCTCAGATGAACATCAAATGCTACTTTGGAATGTTTTACAAGGAAGATACATTTTCAAAAATTACAGTTAATATTATCAACTGATATTTAGTATCCCTTAGTATCCCTGAATCAGGCATTTTATCTTCATTAAACAACAGACTCTATTTATAAACATACTAGGTATGTTTATAATATTTAAAACTTTTCATTTAAAAAGGAAAAGAATATATTCATGAGAATGGGATGGATTTTGCAAGTTATGACATATCTTGCAATTTGATCTTTCTGGTAACACAACTTTTTTAGTGTATGTGTGCTGGCCCTGAGGCTTGAACTTTGGGTCTAGGTGCTGTTCCTGGGCTCCTTTTGCTCAAGGCTAGTGCTCTACCACTTGAGCCACAGCACAACATCTGGCTTTTTCTGTGGTTAGTTGGAGACAAAAGTCTCATGGACTTTCCTGCCCAGGCTGGTTTCAAACTACAACCCTCAGATCTCAACTTCCTGAGTAGTTCCTTGAGCCACCAGTGAAATATCCCAGCAGCGAAAGTCATCACCAACATTCAGTCAATAGGGCTAAGAATCCTTTTATTAGCCATGGCATCTGACCTCCACTATAGAGACAGTGAAAACCAGCTATGAAGTCAAAACAGCTCAAAGTATTTAAAGACAAGATGCAGGGATGAGGGTGGAGGGCAATAGCAGGTGGTCAGTGTCAGTTTCATAATTGACAAAGAAGCAAGTTACAAATGGCATCAAAGGCTGAGCCCTAACAATTTCCTGCAGACATCCTGGTGCCTAGGCAGGAGATGCAGGTTGTGCACCCAGCTCTAAAGCCTGGAAATGGGGCAAGCTTTCCTTTGAAGTGCAGGTACCTAACTCAATGGGTGTGAGCTAGGAAGACTCTGCTTTAGAGAAATGCAGATGTCATAGCCTTAGGAAAACATTACCTCCCCAAATGGCATAAAGCATTGATAGCTCCCCAAATGGCCTAGAGGTGAGACAAGCCATCCTTAGAAATGCAGGTGCCTAGAGCAGACTCTACTTTGTCAGGCATTTATCTTTGAAATTTAACATTTGGTCCTATTCTTAATCAATACAAATAGTCAACTTACAGTAACTGTCAGACTGCAATCTTGTTCTATTCTCAGGATCTGTACCTATCTATGTTTATAAGGTTACCTGGGATTTGTTTGGCCCAGTTAAATTTTCTTCTTCCTTGGTCTAATCAATACCCTTCCTGCTTAATTTTGACCTGGTCCTAACAATTTCACATTTTAGATTCTTTCTTTTGAGGGGGTGGTCATCACAACCATTGCCCAACTAACACATCTTTTTATTTTAAGAGCTTGCAATAGTATATGTTTTCAGAAGACCTGGTTGTTAAGTGGCTTGAGGAGTTAATGGTAAAGTATGTTTGAGCGGCTGGAAGAAGTGAATGTAAGCCAGGGGTCAATGTTTCCTGTAGTAAAACCCCATTCCAGAAGGGAGAACAAAAGCAGCAAGTTGCTCTGAAGTAAGGAGGCCAGGTCTGGCCAGCGCCATATTGGCCACATGGTGGATGGTAGGGTTTTGCATCTTGTCTTCATGCTGGGGGAAGGAACCCCCCCCCCATCACCTGCCTCCCAGGTAATGGTGTGCCAGACCCTTGGAGGCAGGGGCAGGCACTTGGCTGATAGGTTACTGAATCTGTCAATCCAGTGCCTGGGACTGGGAATTCCCTGAGGATCTGCCCCCTGCATGGACCTATTTAGGCCTTGACCAACCTAGCCACCAGGACACCAGGCCACGTGTGTCTCTGTGATCGTGTCCTGTGTCCTGTCTCCTGGCTCATCTCCAGTCATCATGGAGTCCCGATTCAGCTCTCCATTGGAGCTGAATTGGCTTGTTGGTATTGTTCTTGTTATTTCTTTCCTCTTTAGCATGTTTCCTAGCCGTGTTATGTGTATTTGCATGCTGCATGCCTGCAGCCTGTTAACTGTATAATAAAGATTCCAATATTCTATATTTTAAAATGTGGCTTCTGGGATGATTCACCTTACAACAGCTCCTCCAGGAGCACCTTTATTTGGTGGGTGTGAACACTTGTCAGATTTGCAAACATCTTGTGTCAGGCTCTGACAGTTGGAGCCCCAGAGAAGACCACAAAGGCCTGGCAGCCACTTAGACAGGAACACTTGTCTGGTGCTGTCCCCGAGCCAAAGCCACTAAACTGCTGCTATGACTTTAGGAGGGTTCACTCTGTCTTTGTGGCCACTGCAAATTCATAGCTCCATTAGCACCCGGAGGGCTTCCTCAACGCCTGCCAGGGCCATTGTCTTTCCCAGCCAAACCCTACTTGACCTTTGCTCCTGGGACATTGCAGTGGTCACCACTTTCTGCCCATATGTGTCTTGGATTGCAATTCTATTTTGTACGTCCTCCCAGACAAGTTCATTTTCAAGAGACTGGTCTCTGTGTCAGTCAAACCAATGGCACTGTGATAAAATACCTGAGATTGTAAATTAACTGAAAAGAGGAAAGGATTATTCTGACTCTTACAGTGCTTTCAGCCCATGATCCCTCAGCTCTGTTGTCTTTGTGCCGGTATCAGCACAAGATACCATGCACAGTAAACTGTGCAGTAGAAGCTTGTTTACTCCATCCCATCTAAAAGCAAAGGGAGATACAGGGGCCAGGGCTCCAAAATTCTTATGTTTGTGCCTGTCTTCTAATGGTCCCAACTACGGCCTAGCAATGCCATCAGCTGGGGATCATCAGGTCTTCAATACATGAGCTTCTAAGAGACCATTGTATGGTACTAGAGTTTAAATAGTGCTTCACACTTGCGGCTGGTGTTCCACCCTGGAATCATATCCTGTGGTTCTTTTTCTGTATTTATTTTTCAGGTAGGGTCTCTCATTTTTGCTTTGGCTTGAGTAGATTGTGATACTCCTGTTTATGCTTCTTGTGTAGCTGGGTTATCAGGCATGTGTTACCACACCCAGATTTGTACTTGTGCAGTTCTTGCTAGAACTGGCCTCAAACGTCTATCCTCCTTATATTTATCTCGCAAGTACTTGGGGTTACAGGTGTGCGACATGGAACCTGGTGACAGTCTCCATATTTTTGTATATTTTGGACACAGGGATATCTTGTTTTTGATGACAGTAGCAGACAAAAACATCATTCACGCAGCAAGTTTGATGCAAGTGAGTTCTGAAACTGATTCACTTAGAGGGTAGGTGGAAGAAAGCACAGATTGCTAGCTAGGTGCAGCTGGGCTACAAAAGGACAGTTCCACATCCTTCTCTACTTTGACACTTGACGAAATAGGTACTTAGTTTTTTACAGTTAAGTCTGAAAGGAATCCTTCACTTTCATCCCAGGAGACCATGCAGAGGCAAGCAGGCAGGAACAGGAGAAAGATTATTATAAGGTTTATTAGAGGAACCATATTTCTCCCAAGGGGGAGCATATGGCACCCTTCACTATCCAGGTAGCAGGAGGGTCTGGGGCAAGAAGTGAGGTAGGTGGGTCTGGGCAGAGAGAGGGAGTGGCTAGCTGTAGGGCAGGAATTCTAGGGCTGGGAGGAGCTCAGGTCTGGGTGGAGCTGAGGACCAAAGGTAGGCATAATGCTTACAAAGTCTGTTTTTTTGAAAAGTAAAATAAAAAATACTTCACCTCTCTGTGCTTCCATTCTCATTGAGAGGAATAATACTTGTTTCTACTTCTCAGGGAGAGACTGGGTTGGTGAGAAATGCCTACAAAATATTTGGAAAGGGCTGGGAAGGTGGCTCAGTGGTAGAGTGCTTGCCTTGCATGTATGAGGCCTTGTGTTCAATTCCTCAGCACCACATTAACAGAAAAGGCCAGAAGTGGTGCTGTGGGCTCAAGTGGTCCAGCACTGCCTTGAGCTGAGGGACAGCGCCTAGGCCCAGAGTCCAGGTCCCCGACCGGCAAAAAAAAAAAAAAAAAATTGGAAAAAATATTGTAAGTGCTCCATAAATATTTAATATGGCTGTGGTGATGATCATGTTTTTTTGGGGGGGGGTTCCGGTTGTGGGGCCTGAACTCTGGACCTGGGCGCTATCCCTCAGCTCTTCAGCTCAAGGCTAGCGCGCTACCACTTGAGCCACAGCGCCACTGCTGGCTTTTTTTTTTTCCTCTGCTTATGTGGTGCTGAGGAATCCAACCCAGGGCCTCATGCATGCAAGGCAAGCGCTCTACCACTGAGCCACCTTCCCAGCCCTGATGATGATCATATTTAAAGAGGTGCAGACCAGCAAAGAGCAGGAATGTTGTTCACAAGGGAACAGTGATCCCAGAAATCCTGTCACAGAGACACAGGGTCAGGTGTGGCAAACAGCCAAGATGGTGAGATCTGACAGCCACCACCATCACAGAAACCTAGGACAACAGAGTTCACGGCCAAATGGGGTGGCTATGGTGCCAGACCAGGGAGAAAATGTAGAAAATGTTATATGTTCCAGAAACAAACTGAGGTCTCTGCTATAGTGTGGTTGAATTAAGCTGCAGTGGAAGGCAGAGAAGGGCTCTGTAAGCCTCAATATGGACTGTGGATAAGAGTTTTAAGCAGAAAGCTAAAGAGATGTTTTGTTTTGTTTAGAGCGTACCAGTCTGCCTGCACTTGAAAGAGTCCATTACTTACTTCCCAGCTATGCAAAACACAGGCATAGGCAGGAGGATCACTGTCCAAAACCAGGTAACAATGTGAGACCTTATCTGGAAAATAAAGCAATAAAGGTCTGGGAGCATGGCTCAAGCAGTAAAGCACATGTCTAACAAGAACAAGACCCCAGATTCCAACACTAGTACAGCCAAGAAAAACAGAAAAGAATAAAGAAACTCTATTGAAAAGATGAGACTAGAAGCAGGGAGCCCAGATTGAGAAACTTTCCAGGATAGTCAAGAGATACTACTTATTGGGGTGGTCCCCCAATATTGGGGTCTGTGATCAAAGGAATGAGACTGAAACAATGCAAAAGTCAGCCAAAGCTATATTTCACACCAAGCATCTAGAAACAGACTCACCAGTCAGGGCTGCCTTGGCAGAGAGCGAGCCACACCCAGCTCCACAAACTAACTTTTATAGGGAACGGGCCACGTAGTTTAGGCTTGCCACATGTAGGTGGCCAATAGCATTGCAACACTCGCACAAAACTGCAGTTATGTCGGGCCACACGCAGGTGACCAATGAGGTTGCAACTTATACCTAAGAAGTTGTTTAAATTAGCCTACCATTTTGGTCAGTTTGGGCGCGCAGGTTTGGTGGAGGGCGGGGTTTGCATTTCCTAGTGGTTACATATGTGCTCATTTCTGATTGGACGTGTCCACCTGGCCTCTCTTTGTTCTCTAGGCTCTGTTATCAGGGACTTGCAAACCACATTCTTCCTAGACTTGTAAACAACAAGATGGATGTTTAACCAGGGTGGAGTCACATACGCTCACTGGGTCTTAATATTAAGATGGGGTCCTAATACTGCTGATCAAGATTCAGTTAATTCTGTGGAAGGTGGGGAAGAGAAGGTGGTTTGGGAAGTACTTATAGCTCCGGTTACTACTGTTTGAACTGTTTGTTTATTCAACTCACTTAGACAGTAATAAGAAGAGGCAGTGATAAGGTGTGGTCCATGCTGTCTTAATGGTAATATAGAACATGGTTCACTGGATGCACACAGTGTCTGTCCAAGACACCTCTCCACTCAACAATGCCTTGGCTGCAGTGATGGTCAGCCACCACAGAGCAAGGCTCTGAGTTAAAAAGCTGAGTGGTAGAGAGGGCCAGGATGGGGAGAGTGCCAAGAAGAGGCCTCAGAGCCCTGACGCAGGACACCAGAAATAGCAATTAGAGAGAATACACAGATATTGCTGAAGGTCACAACAGGCCAGGAGGAAGGCCACAGAGCCAGTGAGGGCTGTAGAGGTGGCATTAGAAGCTAGTTCCATCTTGTCACTGTGTTCCTGGGCTGAAGGCATAAAGTACTCTGTGCCCAGGCCATAGAGGAGTGAGGCCTTACATGTGTGTTACACATGAGCCTCATGTGTCACATGTGTGCAACATATTTGTTATGCTGTAGTGGGGAGGTGCAGTGAGACCACTCAGTCTTCAGTGAATGTAAAAGATGTTATTGAACAAAAAATGCTGATGTGCCAGGACTGCACCTGCAGTCAGAATCCCAGGAAACGGCCCTGAGTGCCAGCCCACATGGGCTTTTAAGCATTTTGGCCTAGGGCAGGAAAAGAGGGAGGCTGGGTGTTGATTTTAGCCAATGATTGTTATAAGAAATTTGCACCTTAAGTTTAAATTTCCTGCCAAGGTTTTGCTGGCAGGAAGCAAGGGAACAGAACAAAGGGCGGTGATGGTTCAGCTGGGTTAGGGCTCACATTGCTCAGAAAACAGCAGAATCAGAGTTACAGAGTTACAATTACAGTTACTAGCTAAAATAGCTAGTTACCAGGGAAGTCTTATCCACAGCACACTTACATTTATATCTTAAAATCATTCATTATCCATTTTACACAATCCAAGTCAAATAGCATATTCCATCTTTACTTCCTCCACCATATCAATGCATGTTCCAATTTGCTTTGATTCCAATTTAAGATAAGACTTCTCATCTTTCTACCTCCTATCAGACAGAAAAATATTTCAGTTCTGGACATAAGTCTGTGGCATGGTTCATCTCCATTGTTTCTATGATCTTATCTACCTCTTAACTCCTGTCCTACCTAGATTTAACTCAGAAAAAAAGCTGTCCATCCCTCAGCATTATGTATCTAGAGTCATGAAGCCACTGGACTGCTACCACCTCATCATAAGGAATGCTTGCTTGGCTTACTTTTGCCTCCAAGCAAGGAGACTAAAACAAACTGATCATGGGTTCAGAGCTCTTTCATTGTCTTGTGGTTTTTCCATGCTAGCTTGATAAATATGGGTCATTTTAAAGTATACTTGTTTGAAAAAAGAGTCTATTTGATGTATACACTTCAGTGAGTGAGTTCAGAGGCCAACAGTTGCCATGATTGAGATCACAGACCTCATCACACCCACCACCTTGCAAAATTTCCCCATGCCCCACTCAGCTCTTTTATTTTATTTATCACATTGTTAGGGGCACTTTAGCTTCTCCCATTCAAGGCTAGTGCTCCCCACTTGAATCACAGCTCTACTTCTGGCTTTCGGGTGGTCAATTGGGGTCTCACAGTGATGGGAATCTGCTTTGTTCTCCTAACTCAGTATTAGGAAAATGGAGGAGAATG
The DNA here is from genome assembly GCF_000151885.1 of Dipodomys ordii. Taxonomy (NCBI): domain Eukaryota; kingdom Metazoa; phylum Chordata; class Mammalia; order Rodentia; family Heteromyidae; genus Dipodomys; species Dipodomys ordii. The sequence goes on from NW_012267442.1 coordinate 1,466,589, forward strand.
GAAAAGGAATAGGCCAGACTTGATCATCAACAGGCAAGGACTCTTTATTGAGGAATAACAAGGGGTACAGACCTTCTCGAAGTTATGGAGGTTGTGCCTTGAGCTGAGACAGGAGCTGGATTTTTATAGGAGGACCAAGCAAGGAGACAGAGGTTAATGAAAAAGCCACTAGGTCCAGGAAGGTGGGGGCCTTTCAATTGGGCCCACAATGGGATGTTTACATCTGGGTTTATATGGATTGCCCTGCCTGCACAAGCTCACATATACCTGGGATTTTGTCTGGAGTCTGTATGGGCCTGGGACAATAGGGTGGGGTCAGTCCTTCAAGTATTGCTCCCATAGCTTGGCCAACTGACTACCCTGTCCCCAGGAGACCTTCCTGAAATTCTTCAGCCCAGTCTTCAGCCCAGAATCTTAATCTAAATGTGAAATTCCACTTCCCCACCTCCACCCCAGGTGGTAGGCACCCAAATTCCTAGAAGCAGATGGGGCTGGGGACTTAAACAACAGGTTCCTGTATCTGCCAGACCTGAACTATAAACTCTGGAGAATCTTTGAAACCTCAGCTACTTGCTTCCCTGCTCCCCACCCTTGGAACCCTGGAGGTCCCTGTGACCCTGCCCCCTAACCATTACCCCACTTAAGACCCTCCACACCTGCCACCATTGCACCATGCCTCTTGTCTCCTGCCTCTCCTCACTTCACTATGGTTTCCCTCTCCAACTTTCCACTAAAGTTGATCTGCTCTATTGAGTTAATTTTCTGCTTGCTTTATACTCATACCCTCATGATTTAGTTTCCTAAAACACAGACTTTCCTACCCAGGTTGGATTTGAACCATGATCCCCAGATCTCAACTATCTGAGTAGCTAGAATTACAGGCATAAACCAGAGCCTCAACCTTATTTATCAGCTTTTAAAGGAAGTAAACAGTGTGGTTGCTGCAGGCAGTATGCTATACTCCAGACTTGGGGACTCCCAGAACTGGAAAGTCAAGATAACAGGACCACAGCAACTCCCCATCTGTCTCCCTTCTCCACAGTTAGGAGGATGGTAGTCACACACATCAGAAAATCTGCTTCTGGTGGTTAGAAAGCAGACACCCACACACCATGTCATAGAGTCACAGCAGCAGTTATGGTGGTTTAATGGCCCCTCAGTAGTCTCCTCAGGAACTTGGGCTAATTCTTGAGTCTCCATATTCCAGCTGGGTTCCATGGGCTAGAAAGTGGCATATGGCATTAGGGTGACAGGTATCACCTCCAAGTACCAAGGATCTCATCTGGTTCTCTTAGAGTAGAGAAAACTTCCCTACCACCCTACCCATTACCACTCACATCACCCACCACTCCCTTTTGCCATCCATTCTGCCTATTCCAGGATGAGGTCTGGCAGATGAATTCTATAAAATGAACAGGGATTTGCCCCTGGGCTAGTTCTTCCCCAGGGACCATTGCCCCCATGAAGTGCTTAGGGATGGTGGCTACCTCTTAAGGACAGATGGAAAGGACCAGCCAATGGCCCAGAGGCCATAACCAACTCTCTCTATATCTATCTATATCTATCTATCTAGATAGATAGATATAGATATAGATAGATATACAGATAGATAGATATAGATAGATATACAGATAGATAGATATACAAATAGATCGATATAGGTAGATAGATATAAAGATAGATAGATATAGATATATCTATCTACTACCTATCTATCTATATCGATCTATCTGTATATCTATCTCTATATATAGATAGATATAGATATATCTATCTGTATATCTCTCTCTATATATATATATAGAGAGAGAATATATATATATACATAGAGAGAGAGAGAGAGAGGTATCACCTTTTCTGAATTATTGAATAATAAACTCCTTTTCTCTAGGACAGCAGTCTGTGTCTTCTACCAAAACCTGTGAAATGTGTAAGCTGTTAGCAGTTAGATTACAAGTAAGGTAAAATTACATAGCTTTTTTTTTTCTTTTCTGATTCTAGGGTGATATAAACCTTGCCTCTATCCAGCTTCCCTCTGTGAAATCTGAGGGATTTTGCTGCCCTAACTGGCCTAGAACCTTGATCTTCTGAATCTCATGTTCCCCTGTAGCTTTGGATAACATGTCTGTACCACTCTGTACCACTCTGGGTTGAGATGTGTCACAAACATTTTTTATAGGCTGGCTTCAAACCATGATCCTCCTGCTCTCAATCTCCCAAGTACCTAGAATTACAAACATGAGCCACTATGTTCAGAGGTCTTCACAGTTCTTAATAGCCTTCTCATTCAGGAAGCCTCTTGTAGTAAAAGGATATATTCCATATAAAATCTTCCTTTTCTACAAAAGTGCCTGCTTCTTTGCCTTCAGTGCTGTATTTTTTGTTTTTGCTTTGGCTACTAGGAAGTGCAACAGTAAATTAATATGCAATTGAAATAATTATGTGATAATTCTTTGTTGTTGTATATTTTCTCCATATTAATATATCCATTTTCTTCTGGTAAACTACTGTAAGTAATAAAAAATGATTTCCTTCTAATAAGTACTTAGGAATAAATAGCCCAGGATGTGGTTAACATGGACCATAACATAGTCTAACTAGATAGCTACTAAGATCAGAAAAATGCATCTCAAAATCCTCAAGCAGACAGGTACTGGTGGCTTACACCTGCAAGCCTAGCTACTCAGGAGGCTGATATCTGAGGACTGTGGTTTGAAGCCAGCCTGGACAGGAAAGTCCAAGAGACTCTTATCTCCAATTAACCAGTAGAAAACCAGAAGTGGTGCTATGGCTCAAAGTAGCAGGATACTAGCCTTGAGCAAAAAAGCTCAGAGGCAGAACCCAGGTCTTGAATTCAAGCCCCACCACTGACAAAAAAATAATATTCTATGTTGAGCACAGAAACTCAGTTGTCCAGACTCTATGACCAACTAGAACACAGCTTTAGGAAAATCCATACAACTGCAGTAGCTACCAGGTACTCCTAAAGTGGAGGAGTCACCGGGGGATCGAAAAACATGGGCCCCCTGACGTTTACCCTCCAAAGAAGGACATGAGATGTTTTTGGAAAGGTGTAAAAATGATGAAGGCTCTTTCCTCTGAGAGGGAAGATCTTTAAATACAAATGGCGGTCAGCATTACCTCACTCGGGCAGTGTTGTGGCCTAGGATCCCTGGAAAGAGCTCCCAGTGCAATCTTCCATGTGCCTGACATACTAAGGAAATACTGTTCAGACCAAGACCTGTTGGAAGAGATGAGCTAGGTAAAGAAGGGGAGTGGCTGAATAAGGAGGTAGTCTTCAGGGAGTCTGTCCTGGAGCTAGGTCTTGGTAGGGAGAAGATTGTCTCTGTTGAAGTAGGTAGGCAGAGGACACATTTCAGCCACCCAGCAGTGTGACTCCCCTGATGAGGGACAAGTCACCCAAGAATATCCCTAAGAAGCTGCTAGGAAGATGTACCTATACACACGAAGGATGGGGTGTCCTCCAGATAAGGAAGTTGAGAATCAGAAAGATTGATTCCAGTGGTGGTAGCAGTGTGAGAGTCAGCCTCAGGGCACAGTAGCGTCATCTCTGTGGCAGTGCTCCTGGGCAGGTCATTGCCAAATGGTGCTTAGGACCATTTGTGGACTTTGCTAGCATTTCTATAAGTGATCCTATTAAGGACTAAAGCCAATAGCATCCATGCTGTTTTGTTATGCTATTTACCACTCTGGAATTTTGACTGATGGAGGATTATCATTTTGCTGCTTTCCCATTTTTCCTTAAAAGCAACAAAAACCACCTGGTGTCTACAAACCCGGCAACTGTGTAGTCATTAATGAGGTGCAGTGATCTGGTTCAACTTTTTTCTATTGATTGATTGAAAAGACACATTAAGAAATCCACTTGCCTGGTTACAGTTCAGTAATAATGGAGGAACAACAGGCTGTGCCTTGATCGCTGATCTATCTTCAACTTTGTGTACATAATGGAGCCACCACTGTCTCAGGGGAGACAATGTCTTCTCAGTCACCAAGCCACTGATTCTCAAGTGAACTTTATCCTGATTTTATGTATACTCAGACCTTTGGCTATCTATGGGAAGAATGTTGCATGTCACACAGGCCAAAAGTTCCAAGTGAATGGGAGTTGAAATCAAACAAACTTGTTCCTTTACACCCACACATATCATAATGAGAATCTTCAGTGAGTCCCAGAGGACTGGAGTTTCTGTGAGAAGAAATCATTCCCAATACATTGCAAAATGTCCCTAATCTGCTGATCCCAAGTGCATGTTAATTGCTCAGTGACATTTTATAGTCAAATAAAACAACCCAATATGAGAGCAGAAAGGCTAGTTCAATCTTTACCAGTCACCTAACCAGGACCACTTGAAATTTGACTGAATAAAACCTCTTCTTCCACAGATCATTTCACAGTAGATTGGAGATTGGAAGGCCCTGAGTAGCCCTGTGGGAGTGTGGCTGGGCTGGAAAGCCAGGAAGGAACCCCACTAACCTGGAAGCAATAGAAGTTTGGGTGATCTTAAAAGTTTGGGGGTTCTCGTTAGATGTGTATTTTAATGTTTTTTTCTTTCATGCATGTGTTTCTAATGCATTTATAAGATTATCTCTTTGTTGCTTTGTATGTCCCTCCCCCACAGTATAACCCCTGCTTTCACTATATTTGATGTCAGTATAACTTGTGGAGGAGATGGGGAAAAACCAGTTGTTTAAGGATACAGGTGGACCTGTTGCAACAATGAGAAGTACAAGTTGTCATGTCCAAAACGAGCTTTACAACGTCAGTGTGGCGGGGGGGAAGGGGGGGAAGGAGAAAGATTGGGATTGGGGGGGAGGGGAGAGGCTGGGAAGGGATGTGAAGGGTAAACAAAGGAGGAAGCTGCAATTCTTGGTAAGAAATGTACGCATTATCCTGCCCATGTAATTGTAACTCCTCTGTACAGCATGTTCACAAATAAAATAAAATTTAAATTAAAAAAAAAAGTTTGGGGGTTCTGGTCATTGGGGTATATAACACGTGCCATGTTGGTTAACAGGTAAGTGTGTGCTGGACATGTCTTTTCTCTCCTTGACTATGTGGCCCCAGGAGAGGGAGGTGATCTACAGGGGATAGAATGAAGAACATCTTCTTTAAGTATAAAAGACAAGATATTCCTTCCAGGGGCTGATCAATTATCTTTCAAAATTCTTCTTTCTTCCCTGATTCCTTTTTTATCTTCACTAAAGAGTCAAACATTAATCATATTTTTATGAAATGTGAAATATAAGTGATGATAAGGGCTACAGAGAAAAATGTAGGGAACTAGCAGTGCTCTTAACAAAGACATCATTTTTACTCTAAGAGCATGACAGCATATAGAAGGCCCAGAAAATGGGCTGGGAAGGTGGCTCAGTGGTAGAGTGCTTGCCTTGTATGCATGAGGGCTTGGGTTTGATTCCTCAGCACCACATAAACAAAAAAAAAGCCAGTAGCTGGGCGCTGGTGGCTCACGCCTGTAATCCTAGCTACTCAGGAGGCTGAGATCTGAGGATCGCGGTTCAAAGCCAGCCCGGGCAGGAGGGACCGTGAGACTCCTATCTCCAATAAACCACTAGAAAACCAGAAGTGGCGCTGTAGCTCAAGTGGTAGAGCCTCGCCTTGAGCTGAAGAGCTGAGGGATAGTGCCCAGGCCCAGAGTTCAGGCCCCATGACAAAAAAAAAAAAAAAGAAGAAGGTGCAGAAGAATGAAAGGCAGTTAACCACACATGTGGGAGTTCAACAAATGACCCAAAGTATATTAAGAAAATAAAAGAAAGTAAGCACTTGGAGTAGAAAGAGAGAGGAGAAGGGTCACACTAAGCAGGAAATGGAGCAGTTTCTTAAGTCTTGAATGAATTTATCTTTAACAGTGAAAACAAATATAGTTTAGGACAGGAGGATAAATAATCAGATTTGTAATAGTTTTCCATCACTGTAACAAATACTGGAAACAATACATTTATGAAGATGAAAGGCATACTTTTGCTCATGTCTACAGAGGTCTCAGTTCATCACTACCTGGCCTTGTTGCTTTTAGTCCTGTGACACACAGCACATTGTGTGAGTGGTGACAGAGGAAACTGCTTACCTAGCTAGCCAGGAAGCAGATGTAGGGGGCAAAGCAGGAGGGAATGGGAGAAGAGGGGTGGGGGCATGACAGCTAGGTTCTACTAGCTCCAAAAAGACCATGTACTCAATGACCTAACTTTTCTCACTAAAAATTCTAACTCCCAATAACACCACAAGCTGAAGATCAGGCCTTGAACATACAGACTTTGGGGGAAATGGTAGATCCAAATTCTGGCAATTTGAATTCATATAGTGGCTGTTTAGAGACTAGAATATTGGGGATAAAGAGTAAATACAAAGCCTGAAGCCAGGCGCCGGTGGCTCACACCTGTAATCCTAGCTACTCAGGAGGCTGAGATCTGAGGATCATGGTTCAAAGCCAGCCTGGGCAGAAAAGGCTGTGAGACTATTATCTCCAATAAATCACTAGAAATTTGGAAGTGGCGCTGTGGCTCAAGCTGTAGAGCACTTGCCTTGAGCTGAAGAGCGCAGGGACAGCGCCCAAGCCCAGAGTTCAAGCCCCACGACAGACAAAAAAACAACAACAACAAGAAAAGCCTGGCTGAGATTATTACAAAAAAAATAGGAAAAACATTCACAGAAAGGATTCCAAAATACAAAGAGCTTTCAAACTTGGATGTGTTCATCCATTTTTTCTTCCTATCTTTCTTTGTTCTTTCTTTCTTTGTCTTTGTTTTTCTTCCTTCAATTCCCTTGGTTTCTTTCTTCCTTCCTTCTTTCTTTCCTTCCTTCCTTCCTTCCTTTCATTCTTACTTTCTTTTTTCTCTCCCTTTCTTTCTCCTTCCTCCTTTCCTTCCTTCCTTCTTCCTTGATTTCTTTTTTCTGCCAGTCCTGGTGCTTGAATTCCATGCCTGGGCACTGTTTCCTGTACTTTTCTTTTTTTCCTCAAGGCTAGTGTTCTACCACTTGAGTCAGAGCTCTACTTCTGGCTTTTGTGAGGGGTGGGGAAGATAGTTAATTGGAGATAAGAGTCTTATAGACTTCCCTGTCTGTGATGGCTTTTGATCATGATTCTTAGATCTCAGCTTCCTGAGGCCTGAGCCACTCACATGCCCTGCTTCATTTTCTGATGCTATCAACTCAATGCCACAGACCAGGTGGCTTTATCAGTTTCCCACTGCTGTAAAAACAATGCCTGGGATCGATTTACAATGAGGTTCATTTAGCTTCTGTGTTTGGAGAGTCCAAACCCAGTGTAAATACTACAGCTGGACTAAGTTTCCTCCCTTTCCATGCCTCACAAGGAAGCTTAAACTCCAAAATTAGTTTTCTAGGTACAAACCATATTCAATCTATCACAGGTGATTGCTACCCTACTTTGTGCTTAATTACCTTTTTGTAATATCCAGCTTTCTGGCCCTAATAAATTGATTGTTACTGGTAATGGTCCTTCTTTAATTAGCTTTGTCAGCAGCTATGTACCTAACCACAGTCTTGAAAATTCTCGCTCTAGATCCTCACATCTCAGAATTTGCTAGCTGACCTTGGTCTTTCACTCTTGGCATGTAAGTGGTTTAGAGACCCACAGAAGGCACAGGTGGAACTACTTCTGGCCCCATTGTTGTAGCCTCTGCTTAGCTCCCCTCTCCACTGGGGCTCTAGGCCCTGACTTTCTAAGGACAGAGATGGATCCATAGACTAATTGCTTCATTCCTTTCACTCACTTGACAACCATTCACTTTGTTCTTTGTAAGTGAGATGCTGAAACTAAAGCAGGAAATAAGAAATGTCTGTACTCAAAGAGACAAGTCCATGGCTGCCACAATGATGAAGCCCAGTTCATGCTCTAGAGAGGCTCACACTCAGGAAGACTCTGGAAACAGTTGGTTTTCTAGATAAGTTCCGCCCCCACTCCTGTTCTCAAGGCTTATTTGTCTTATCTTTTCTTCTCCCTTCATCCATGAAGGAATGGACATCTGGATTCTTCTCAAAATTCATACAATGAAACTATCTTTCCTTTTGTGAAAGTGTTAGGAGGTAGAAAGTGAATGGGATTAAATTTAGTGGAGAGCCAAGCCTCTAGGATGGGATTCCTCTCTGTGAAAGAATCCTGTGGAAACTGTTCATCTCTGTCCTTTACTATTTGAGGATGCCCTGAGAAGAGAGCCCTGCCATCAAGCACCCTGATCTCATATTGCCAGCCTCTAGACCATCAGAAATAGATTTCATGAAAGTGGAAGTATGGCTTGAGTGGTAAGTAAAGTGCCAGCTGGATTGAAATAAGCCAGGGGAGAGTTTGAAAGAAAAAAGAAAAGAAAGAAAGAAAGAAAGAAAGAAAGAAAGAAAGAAAGAAAGAAAGAAAGAAAGAAAGAAAGAAAGAAAGAAAGGAAGGAAGGAGGGAGGAAGGGAGGAAGGGAGGAAAAGAAAGAGAAAAAAGGAAGGAAGGAAGAAAGGAAGGAAAGTCCATGAGACTTCTTATCTCCTATTAACAACTAAAATGGTATAAGAAATCAGAAGTTGAGCTTTGACTCATGTGGTAGAGTGCTAACCTTTAGGAAAAAAAAAAACTCTCAGGGACAGCACCCAGGGCTAGAGTTCAATTCTCAAGATCGGCATAGGTACATAGGTACAGACACATACACACACACACACACACACACACACACACACACACACACACACACACACAGAATATAGTGCATAAAGTACAACAGAATGTTCCCAAACTTGTAAATAAATATTTAAGTTTACAGAACCCTTTAAATGTTTTATCAGTAAGGGTTAACCATTACATATGTGGATAGACTAGTAGCTAGTCTATTAGAAATGAGAATATGCCTGATCAACAATTGAATAAGGCAACAGTCTTCGTGTCTCTTAGGAAACTCCCACATATCAAAGGCTTAAAGGTGTAATGACCTCCATATGGCTTTAACTGGTGCCACAAAACCAGAAAGGGCAAAGAAGATCAATGAGAAATCCTTTCCTTGCCTTCTCAAAAGCACAGATATATGACTTTCCACATCCAGGCAGCTATGACACCATCTTCAAACCATTTGGGAAGAGGTCACAGAGGGAAGGGCTTCAGTTTCACCTGGTAAGCTCCAACAATCAACCCTTGTTTCAAGCAGTGAGCCCTTAATCAACTCCCCACCTCCTATATCAAGGCCTACAATCACCAGCTGCTAACTAATCATCCCTTGCTATATTCCTGATCTTTGTGACTTTTTTGGCTATACTTGGGGCAGCATTATAATTTAGGCATTGTAGCTAAAGAACTGAAGAATACCTGGACGATTCTATACACTGTTCACATGACTATTGATCCAGGCTACAAAGCCCTACCTGTCAAGTAGAAGGCTCCTCTTACCTTAGGCTTTGGTTTGCCTCTGCCTCACACCAGACATGCTGACATGTATTTTATAACTGTGGCGTCAGCAGCAATGGAATAAGAAAAGAACATCTGTCCCCTTCCTGTTCCCAGGAAGGCTGGAACTCCACACAGGCATAAATTCAACCAAAAGCAAACGCTCTGCTGACCTTATTCTGGAAAAGGCTGCCACATTCCACAGTGCTCATACAAAATCCTTTCTTTGCTTTGGTTGCTAGTGGTTTGAAGTCTCAACCTTGCTCTGAATGGAAACCATGTAAAATTGTCACATTGTATATTGTTTCCATTCTAGACTGTGACTCATTGGCCCCCATCCCAAACCTCAGCTCTGATTTCCTCACTCTTTGGCTACATTTACAAGGCTCAAAGACCTTCCATCAGTCCTGGCTTGAATCTAAAGTCCCTTTACCCACATTTACCCAGACCCGCTTGAAAACTAGCATGCCTGCAACCCACCAGTCTGGACTCATAGCTCTTCCATCCAGTTATGTTACAGACAGCTTCACATGCTTTGCTTAAGAAAAAAAAGAACAATGTGCATAGGTAGAATATGGAACCAGGTCACTTGAGAGGAAGGGTGGTTGGAAGACATGGAGGAGAATAGGAGAAAAGTAACATTGATCAAGACACATTGTAGTCATAAACTGACATATTGAATTGAAATCCTTTTGTACAATTACTTAAAGGATATTTAAGCAAAAATGTCAAGCATCAGTTCTCACATCTGTAATCTTAGCTACTGAGGAGACTGATATCTGAAGATAGCAGACAGGAAATTCGAGGAGACTCTCATCTACAATTAGCTACCAAAAAACTGGAAGTGGAGCTGTGGCTGTGGTAGAGCATTAGCCTTGAGCATAAAAGCTCAGGGACAGTGTCTGGGCCCTGAGTTCAAGCCCCAGGACCAACAAAAAAAAGGAAAGGAAGGAAGGAAGGAAGAAAGGATGGGAGGGAGGGAGGGAGGAAAAGAGAGAGAAAGAGAAAGAGAGAGAAAGAGGGAGAAAGAAAGAGAAAAAGAAAGAGAAAGAAAGCTTTGTATGTCCCTCCCCCACAGTATAACCCCTGCTTACACTGTATTTGATGTTGGTATAATTTGTGGAGGGGAAGGGGAAAAACAAGTCATTTAAATAAGGATACAGGTGGACCCATTGCAGCAATGAGAAGTACAAGTTGTCATGTCGAAAACGAACTTTACAACTTTGATGAGGGGGGAGGATTGGGGGGAGGCTGGGAAGGGATGTGAAGGGTAAACAAAGGAGGAGGCTACAATGCTTGTTAGGAAATGTACTAATTATCTTGGCCATGTAATTGTAACCCCTCTGTACAGTATGTTCACAATAAAAAAAGAGAAAGAGAGAGAAAGAAAGAGGAAGGAAGGAAGGAAGGAAGGAAGAGAGGGAGGGAGGAAGGGAAGAAGGGAATGGGTAGTGCATGAAGGGGAAGGAAGGAAAGGAAGAATGATTTTGAAGATTCAGAGGAAGCTTAATAGAAGTATACTGATTTGTCAATCTAGCTATATATCCTGATAGATGTGGGGGATAGCAAAGATGGCCCTGAGAGGAAGTTGAGTGGGCAGAGCTGGATTTGTTTAAGTTCAGTGTGTAAACATCTCATGGAAGTTCAGGTGCATGATAAGGTATGGCCTTTCAGTGATTGGTTGGTTCCATTTCCTCCCCTCCCACACAGTCTTTTGCTTTAAAAAGGGGATGCTCCCTGTTAATAAACGAGTTCCTGCTTGACTTGACTCCCCGCTGCGTCTGATTGTCTCCTGGACTAAGGGAGGCTGGGGAACAGGCAAGAGGCCGCACTTACCCCTCCTCGGACCCTGTCCATCCAAAGACGGACGAAGACCCAACAGATAGACACCTGGAAAATACTTACACAATAACTACAAAATACAAATCTTCCTTCAAGGTATATTTTAGAACTTTGGTATATTTTAGAACTTTGGTAGCACTATAACTTGATAAATGTCCTTCCCACTTATGGTGAGAAAGATAGTGTTCCCTTTTTATTTGTTTATTTGTGCTGGTACTGGGGCTTGAATATCGGGCCCAGGTGCTATCTCTTAACTTTTCATTTACTCTTTCACTTGAGTCACAGCTCCACTTCCAGCTTTATAGTGGTTAATTAGAGATAAGAACCTCACAGGCTTTCCTTCTTAGGACTAGCTTTGAACTGGAATCCTCAGATCTTAGCCTCTTGATTAGGTAGAATTACAGATGTGAACCATTGGTACCTGGGTATGGTCCCTTTTAAAATAAATAGTGCTTTCTATAGATTGCATTTGTAAGGACATGTATAGATGTTCAAAATTCTATGTGTATAGTGTTTGTGTATCACACATGACAGTATTGTAGCCAGGCATTGCAGAGTTAAGCCAGCTGGGGCCAATGTGGATTCTTGCAGTGAATGCCAGCATTATACACACAGTAGACATCTAGCATGTGTGCTACACCCTATAAATGTAATACAGGAAATTAACACAAAAGCATTTACAAAGTAAACATTTATATATCTTTATCTCATGAAGAGTCACAAGACTTGACTCTATTCCTCCAAAGTCTGGGCACAGATGCTTACTAAATCTACTCTTGACTCTTCATTAGTCCAGGGAGAGTGTGGGCTGACAACATGTTCTCTCCAAATGTGGAGAGAAAAAGGCTATATTTGTTTTCCTTTCCTAAGATTTATGACAGCACCTGGTGCCCGTAAGCCACAGTTGCTGGTGGTCAGACCTCAGGCCAACTTCAGAAACCAGTCCATAGGAAAGCATGTGTTGATAGGAAAAAAACTTGTGAGCTGCCTCTCCTGCTGAGACGTCCTATGCTTATGAAGTTTCCTATTACAGCTAGTGCTAGTGCGTTCTCCTTGAAGTTGGTCTGAGCCTGCTAGTTAGATGTGTACAGATGGGATAAATGAACACAATGGTCATTTTACATGTACGTGGCCTCTAGGACCCAAAAGGTAAGTCAAAAGCCAGATTTTGAAAGTTAGAGTTGAACCTACAGAGTTGAAGCAAGGTAACAGTGCTTTACAGGGTTAAATATTGTGCTCTAAACTGAAATGGAGAAACTGCGGCGAAAGGAGGATTCAAAGGCTTAAAATATCCATTTGTTGACCTAAATAGCATCCTTCTCACTGAAATAGTAGCCTTGAGTCTCACTGTATGCTCTTGTAATGGACAGGAATGAACCTCTTCCTCTTGTAGGAACTCTATTCTTGCCAAGGCCTTTGTCCTATATAAACTTGAGAAGATTATCCACAAACCAGGCAGCCAGTGGGATTTAAACTGGGTTTTTAAACTCCATGCACACAGTTCAGGAGTCTTCAGTACACCTTCAGTCATCTGCTTGGATACAAATATTGGTCTTAGGTTAGGGAGAATTAGAAGCAGGGAGTGAGAAAAGTACACAGAGTTAAAACAGTTGACCTTTAGCTCAGTCTTTGTCTTTGGAGGAGTTCCAGAAAAGTTACCACTTTGTCATTGGGATGGAGCAGGAACAAGTTGCCTGGTGGGTGATCTCTTAAGTTTATGGCTATTTCTTTTAAGAGGGTAAGAAGACACTGCCTGTTTGAGGGGTAGTTTGCCTTCCACACAAAAAGGATACTTATCAGTGAAACTTCAATAGATCAGATAGAAAACTGAAGGGCTTTTAGGTCATATACAGGGCCTAGTGAAAGTATCTTTTAGGTTACTTATAGAAACACTGATTATAAATTTAATGGCACATCATTCCAGGGGTTTATCCTCCAGATGGAAAATGGGAATATCTTACAGTGAACTCATGGCTCTGGCTCATGATCTGCATTTATTTAACACCCTTGGCTGCTCAGCAAATCTAGATGCCATCAATTGTCTGTACGAGCTTAGTTATGTAGTAGCAGTAGCTATAAAAGCTGCTGGTTTGAAAACGAGCTTTACAACGTCGGTGCGGGGGGGGGGGGGGGG
>NW_012267442.1:1480038-1535868 GCF_000151885.1 Dipodomys ordii
AGGGATGGGAAGGGTAAACAAAGGAGGAGGCTGCAATGCTTGGTAAGAAATGTAGGCATTATCCTGCCCATGCAATTGTAACCCCTCTGTACAGTTTGTTCACAAATAAAATAAAATTAAATTAAAAAAAAAAGCTGCTGGTTTGGATGCAGCTTTATTTCAATGTGAAAACACGGATGAGTTGGAATTGATGAAATGGTACATTTGCTATGGGCAGACTAGATCTCAGGTGCTAGAGAGATTTTCCTTTGTTCATTGAATTTGCTGCCCAATCAGACAGGTAACAAACAACAGTGTCTGTCTTACCTTTTGCCCTTGATTCACTGCAGAAAGTCAAATTTACCCTACTGTCTCTGTGATGTAAAACAAGTGAGCAAAAATATTAAGGAAAATATGAAAAGGTAGGTGCTTTGTGTCTGAGGCTGAGATCTGAAGATCAAGGTTCAAAGAGCTTGGGGAGACAAATCAATGAAACTTTTATCTCCACTTAATCAGCAAAAAAAAGTCAGAAGTGGAAGTATAGATTAAGTGGTAGTGCAAAAAAGGCAAGCATGAATGAGTCCTGAGTTTAAGTCCCAGGAAAGCACTCACGTGTGTGTGTGCGCACACACACACACACACACACACACACACACACACACACACACTAAATATATGAAGTCAACAAAGCTTCAAAATAGCAAGTCTGGGAACTACACAGGGTTGGATACATTAGAGAATCTACATCAATGCACCCCATTGATTCCTGCTTTGTTTGCAAACAAGTTTCCTGCATATATTCCTTGTGAATATATAGCAATGGCCTGGTTCACTTCTAGAGAATGAAAAATTGGCAATACACTGTGGGTGGGGAAGAAAAGAGCTGTGTTGAGCAGTACATAGACTGGGGTCACTTTGAAGTAAGATTTTAAAAATAGAGGGCTAATCAACTCATTTCCACAGGCAGCCTTTACTGGTGTCCACTTACAGATAATGCCTGAAGGAAAGTTCTGTTTGGGCCACACTTCCTTATCACTTTTGCCCAGAAACCCACTTCCTAAAGTAATCAGGGCAGCTATTTAAAATAGAAAGAATCCTGAGTAGTCAGGCTGGGCCTCAGGCAGCCAGGAACCAGGACCAGGTGGTTTGTAGGACTCCAGCCAAGCATCCTTAAAGCCCAGCAGCACTGTATTCTTGACTTCATCAGCCCTGTTTTTCCGGTCTGCACAACCCAAACTGTCGCCAACCATTCATTCAGTGGAGCAGAACCAGTTTCTTCATTCCACTTCTGACTACTAAGAATGCTTTCTTATTCATATAGATGTCAGCTTGATTTAATTATTTGAAGTTCATTTTCTTTGCTTAAAGTTTTACAAAAGCCCAGAGCTAAATGTGTTCCTTTGAAACTGCTCACTGCTGCTGCTGTCTACCCTGAAGGAACAAAAATATTTTCTGGAAATGTTGCAGGATATTAAGTAGTGAAACATCTGTAAGCTTATGCTCAAATATAAACTCAAGGTGTGGTGTCAAGGCACTGAGTAGAATACTCATATCTTAGTTCAGAGATCTAAGCTGTATTATTTTAATTTAGATGAAAAGTTCTGCCAAATTTCTTCTCTTTTATTTTGTCAGTTGTGGGGCCTGAACTCTGGGCATGGGCGCTGTCCCTCAGCTCTTCAGCTCAAGCTAGTGCTCTACTACTTGAGCCACAGCGCCACTTCCAGCTTTCTGCTTATGTGGTGCTGAGGAATTGAACCCAGGGCCTCGTGCATGCAAGGCAATCACTCTACCACTGAGCTACCCTCCCAGCCCAAATTTCTTTCTTTTATAATATTGGGGATTGAACCCAGGACCTCATGTCCACTAAGTAGGTTGCCTTACCCCTTGAGCTATCTCTTCAGTTCTCCTTTATCTCATTGGTTATTTTCCTACTTGTACTTCTCTTGTTTCTGAGGGTGAAAGATGTATATCACCACACCCAGACATTGGTTGAAATGGAGTCACACTAACTTTTATGCCTGAGCTGGCCTCAATCATGATTCCTCCCTCCCCCATCTCCACTTCCCAAGTACCTAGAATAAAAGGCATAAGCCACTGCATCTGGCATGCCTATAAAATTCTAAAGGTAAAGAAATTTCATATCCATTTTTAATGAAAAGATGAAAAAACAGACAAACGTTTCAAAGTTTCCAGAACTCACGTAACTACTCCCATGGTCCTCAGAACACTATTGGAGACTGTCAGAGGAAAACTGGAGGCATCAAGAGATGCTTCAGTGAAGAAAAAAAAGAAATACATGGTATTTTCACAATAAAAAAAAGAATACAACTAAAGGACTTGTTGAGGCCTTGACTCTAATTAATTGATATACTAACACTGAAACAAATACAAAAGTTTTATTTTCAAGATGAATACAAGTGTTCTATAGCAGACAAATAACTGTGGAGATACTGAACCTGGAATGCAAGGGAGAGGAGGGAGACATGACTTCTTTATCTGACTTCATTGGTTCCTTATCTTTTATTACTGAGGCCTCAAATATATTGAAAGCCTAAAAATCAAGTGGAGAGTCATACTACATTTAATTATATAAAATGAATACCAACACTAAAAAGATCATCACAGTGTCTAAACATAACTGAGAAGGTAAGTAAAATGGAGATGAAGATTCTAGTGTGGTGGATCATATCTATAATTCTCTCTACTTGTGAGCTAAAGACTAGACAATCACAGCTCAAGGATAACAAAAGGTAGTGAGATACCCAACTCAACATGTAAGCCAGTTGCACTGGTTTATAGCTGTAATTTCAGCCACAAAGGAGGTAGATTTCAGTACAAAGATTTCAGTGTGACACTGGTTTCAAGCAAAAAAAAGTTATGAGATAGTTGAGTGCTGGTGGCTCACACTTGTAAGTCTACCTACTCATGAGAATGAAATCCAGATCTCAGTTTGAAGCAAGCTTGGGTAAAAAAGTCCTAGAGTTCCATTACCACTTGACCAGAAAAATATACAAAGCAGAGTTAAAGTCATGGCTCAAGTAGTAGAGCTCCAGCCAAGTAAGCAAGTTAAGCAGTCTCAATGACCTGAATTCAAGCCTAGTACTGCCAAAATAAAATTTTCTACTTGAATGTCTAAGAATTATGGCTCTGCCCAAAGAAATGCACACTCCCCACCCCTCTTATATATCAATTACAATTGTGGAGAAACGTGTGCCCAAATGTACTGTGAGGCATCATTCACATGCTCTTTCTAGAAGATTCTTCTCTTCTTAACATGGAGGCAATCAATATCACTCATTTCCTTTACATATAGTAAAAATATTCATACTCTGCTAGCTGAGAAGTATATCTTTCAGCACATACATCCCTTGTAATATTTTAACCACAATTAATTACATGCAAACTATTACATGTATGCAAATGTATGCAAACTAAATGTCAATGAAATTAGGCCACTCCTCATAGTCTGCCTTTACTAGCCTCAAAATGCCAGGGAAATAGAGAAGATTCAATGAGACTAGAAGTGTCTTCAAAATAAGGATTGGGATCAAGAAAACAATGGAGAACTTTAGCCCTGCCTGACTGCCAGCAGGTAGGGAGAAATTCTGCCCCAAACCAACAAAACAGAAGCCCAGTGGTCCCCGGATTTTACCTGATGCACATTGGTCTACCCGAGCTTTCTAATAATCCACATCAACACTCCTCCATCTTCCCAGGGCTCCCAGGAAACTATTTCTATATTCTCTGCCTCTTCCTAGCTGCCCTTGGAAATGAGCTAATGAACACACTAACGGGCTCAATGGCTGTGAGGCTCAGTACAGCACTTTCCTCTGAATAAGGTGTTCTAACAGAGGACAAGGAGCCTTGGGACTTAAAGGATCTGCTTAGCTGTGGTGTTTTCAAGATTATTAGCAGGGAGAGATCTGTTTCTAAAGAACAAGCTTTCTGGATGGCGCTTCTCCATCCACCCGGAGGCCAGCTGCTCAGCTATCATTTCAGACTGAGATCTCTAATCATCATGGCAGTATAGTCTCCCTTCCTAAAATGAATCTAGGAACCAGATGTATCTCTGCCCTTTTCTGGCATTTGAAGACTATAATGATCTGAAAGGAGCCTATGGCCTCAAGCTCCCAACATGAAAATGTTTAAAAGCAAATTCTAGCAGTTCAAGAAACTCATCATGGCCTTTTAAGTTTATGAACATGCATATGAAATGATTATAGCACCAACCAACCAACATAAATTAAGTCTTCTTACATTAGTCAAATCTCATCTAAAATAATTCCTATATAGTACCATGCACAAGGAAGGAAGTTAAAGTTAGTAGTGACTCAGAATCAGAGAATAAACACAAATATGTGTCTTTGGCACAAAGATAAAGTTTTAGAGATAGGATGTGATTGCCAAAGGAATAATTCCCTTCAAGCTATTGGTTTCATGAAGTTCTTGTTAGAAATGATTAATAGGTCATTTTATCCAAAAGCTTACATGAAAGAATTTATAAATCTAAATGGAAAAAAGTACTAAACATTTAGGGATGCTCCAGTTTGTTAGTTTCTTTCAATACGATAAAGACAGACAACCTACAATATTAGAAAGTAAGTTGATTAAAACTGCATCGCAATGTAATGTCTTTGCTATAGCAGATAAAACCACACTTATTCACAGAAGAATGTAACTAAGCTTCAGGATAATAAATAGAGGGATCATTGAATTTAAAAAGCACAAGAAAGAGATAGTTAGACTTATAGTTTGAGAAGTTAGGTAGAAGTAGTGTCAGTGAAATCTGAGAGGAAGGGAGAAATGGGATAGAATAGATTTAGAGGTGGTGTGAAAGGTGAAAAACAAAATGTTTTGGACAGGTTCTGTCTGAGTAATCTATAGGTGACTCAAGAAGAGGGTCAAGTACACAATTGGATAGAACAACTTAGAACTCTATAGAAAGTCTACATGGAGAGCTATAAATATGAGGGTAATTAATGTATAAATAGTATTAAAGTCATGAGAGAATGTAAAGACTGAATGCAAAGAGATGGAGTTACATTACCGTGTAGACATATATAGAACCCCTTGGGGCCTTGGTTTCAGGACCCCCTGAAGATACTGTAATCCATGAATGTCCATATACCTTATAGAAAATGGAAAGTATTTGCACCCAGTCTATTTGTATCCTTATGCATACTGTAGTCCTCTCTAGACCCTTTGTAATACCTAGTACAATAAGTGTTTATTAAACTACATTGTATAAAAATAATGACAAGAAAAACAGTGTACAGGGCTAGTACAAATGCAGTTCTTTCTAATACAATGAACCACAATTGGTTGAATCATTAGGCATAGAATCTGTGGGTACAATGAGCCACTGTATATAGAAAACAAGGGTAAAAGGTGCAAACCTTGCTTAATTTGAAAGGAAATCCCAGACATCTTGAAGTCAATGAATCCAGGGATGGGTTGGTATGTCTGGAATGCTCATAATGGATGACTAGAAAGTTTAGTGAAGGGCATTTATCAGTAGCCCAGTCTGGGTTAATGATAGAAACAGTAATGGACGGCCAAAAACTCAGGATCATGGGAATATTACTTGCCCAAGCTATATAGGGGCAATGGTTTTCAAAAGACCTGCCACTTTAGGAGGGGCATATTGCAAAGAGGGCTCCTCAGAGGACAAGCACAAAACTTTAAGGCCAGCCAGATGTTGGTGGCTCATGCCTGTAATCCTAGCTACTCAGGAGGCTGAGATCTCAGTATCACAGTTCAAAGCCAGCTGGGAGGAAAAGTCTGTGAGACTCTTGTTGCTACTCAACTACCAAATAAGCCAGAAGCAAAACAGTGGTTCAAGTGGTAGAGGGCTAGCCTTGAATTAAAGAAGCTCAGGTAGAGCACCCAAGCTCTGAGTTCAAGCCCCAGGACTGGCACAAAAACAAAAAAAAAAACCCTACAAGACATCAACTCAAGTGGTCTCTCAGTCCTCCCATATCTCCTGTTTTCCAAACCCAGTAGAAGTCAATACACAAGGCATGGCTGAAAAGGCCCTAGAAACCAACCTCCCAGAACACAGGGAAGGACACAGTAGATGAAGAAAGGACACTGGGACACAGATCTATCATCACAGAACTATCATTCTAAGCGACCCACATAAGTGTTTACACGTCACTTCCAGACACTACTAAAGTGGCATATGTATGTCACTTACACTTTGCCCTTTATTTTTATTTTATTTTTATAAACAAATACTAATTATACATATTAATGGAGTTTCGTGTGATATGCAAACAGTAGGTATTTTATCAAATTCAGCTTTCTTTTCTCCACCATCTCTCCCTCAGCCTTCACCACGTCTACTGACCACTATCTTACATTTAAGTCAACTGCTTTAGCATCTACATAAGAAAGAGAGCATGAGGTACTTGTCTCTTTATGTCTGGGTCACTTCACTTATCATAATATCCTCCAGCTCAATCCATTTTGCTATAAATGACAAATAATTTGTCCATTTATATGACTAAATGATATGCTATTGTGTATATATGACATATTTCCTATATCCATACATCAGTGAGTAAATACCAAAGGTGTTTCCATACCTTAGCTATTCCTAACTTTCAGTGAATAGTGCTGCAATAAATGTGAGCATGGTTGGATCTCCTTGCTATCTTGATTTCTTAGGATATATATAAAAGAGGGATTGGATAATAGGAAAGATCTATTTTTAGTTTTTCAAGGAGCTTCCAAAATGATTTCCATAATGTTACCAGAAGTTGTCATTTCTCCCCCCCCCCCGCCCCCCACCACCCCCCACTAGTACTTATTTCTAGAATGGCGATTCTAATTGGGGTGAAATGGCGTCTCATTGTAGTTTTGATTTGTGTTTTTCTAATGGCTTAATGATATGGAGCATTTTTTTTCATATAGTTGTTGGCCATTTTTATTTCTTCTTTTGAGAAATGTGTGCTCAGGTCATTTCTCATTTTAAAAATTGGACTAGTTGGATTTTGCTGCTGTTTTGTTGTTGTTTTGAGTTCTTTATACCTTCTAAATACAAATCTTCTTTTCAGATAAATGACAAGTATTTTCCCACTCTGCAGATTTTCTCTTCACTCTGTTTTCTTAGCTGTGCAAGAGCTTTTTAGTTTATATTAATTCTGTTTGTCTTTTTTTTCTTTTTTCCTTGTGTTTCTGGTTTTTGGAGTCTGATCCAGAAAATCATTACTGAATTAATATCTTAAAGTATTTCCTCTGTGGCTTCCTCTTGTAGTTTCTGAATTTGAGGTTTTAAATTTAGGTCTTTGATCCATTTTATTGACTTTGTATTACATTTATTACTTGAACCAAACAATGGATCTCAATACGGCATTGCGATACTTATATAATATGTACTTCAATTAAATTTAGTCCTTTATTTATTTATCTTCCATCCTCCCTTATCCATCCTCCAGTCCATCCTCCTTTCCATCCTTCCTTCCTTTTCTTGGATATCCACTTTAAGATCCTTTTTTTTTTTCTGTGCTAAATGTTATATGAGAGAAAAATTTTTACCACCTTTCAGGTAATGGATGAGGAAAAGGGTCACATTTTAATATTCTGTACATGAGTACCCATTTATCCAGCACCATTTATTGAAAAAGATATTCTCTATCTCCTCAATGTATGCATTTGGCATCTTTGATGAGAAGTAGTGGGTTGTAAATGTCTGGAGTTATTCCTGGATCTCAATTCTGTTGCATTGGTCTGTGGGCTTGTTTTTCATGCCATTTCCATACTGTTCTGGTTACTATGGCTCTGCGAACAGAGTAGTCTAGTCCAGTTCTTCCTTAATTATCTTGATCTATAAAGCAGTATTTTTACCATACTTTTAATATTTCATTGCATTTTCCATTCTTCGTTTTATGAATATTTGGGAAATGGAAATTTTGAAACAAGGTGCTTGGCAAAGGAAGCCTACATTTTATGAGTTTCTACTGCTAACAAAAACAGAACATTTGATATGTTAACCTAGTTTGAGGTAAGTTTTAGGTTTCAATCAAAGTAGCAACATGGAGAAGACAAAGGTTGGATTTGAATCTGGTTGTATTTGACAGTCCTTAAGACAGAGAGATCTTTGAATCTCAAAGTAAGAGGCCATGGAACTTTATCAGCATCCAGGTTTCCCTGGGAATTTTGTGGCCCTGTGTCCTAGGGTTGATCTCAGTTCTCAAGTTCTGCCCTTATGGGAATCCTGGAAAGGAGGGAAAGAATTTGTATTTTAAAGATTAATCTTTTTAAACACTCTTTCCTGAGTGCCAAAGATAAAAGCAGAAATTGGTATAAAAAAAAGCTTGGCCCTGTATTTCTCTTCTGTCAACTGCTTGACATTACTTATATTTTACATTGATCCCATTATTTTTTTCCAGAGAACATCAGTCATACAGCTTTATACTCCTAATGGTATGAATTAATATTGTTGACCATTGTATTAAATTGTAGGGAATTGTTAACTGTTCTTCAGAGAGCCAATAATGTTCTTTACATGAGATTTTTCACAGCTCACATCAGGTGATTATGGGCACAGGGCCAGGGATCACGCAGCATTCATTGCCTCTGACAGTCTTACCCAGCTCGGTTTTTGATGTTCTATGGGTAGAGTTAATGTTGTAACAATGACAGGGAAAGCACCTTGATGGACAGGCTAATAACACAAGTTACTTTTTTGTTTGTTACAAAGTAATTGCCTGGTTCGCACAAAAATTCCAGTAGAATGACAAGAACCACAAAGATTTAAAAGCCTAAACCTTGGTATTCAACCATCTTAGAGGAAAAATGAATAACACTGAAAGGAGAGTTATGTGTGATGTTATAAGTAGGTTCTGAGAAAGAAAGAGTCAGTCCCTGAGACTCGCATGCTGAAGAATGAAGCTAAAGGCATTTTATTCCTGACTGAAGGGTTTCCATTTCTCCTTCTGTAGGGCATGCGTAAAGTCCAAGAGAAGTGCTTGATTTACAGATTAGAAATGGGAAGATTTACCTGAACAATCTGGTAGGTCTAGTGGAATCCCAAGGGCCCTTGTATAAGAAGGAGGCAGAAGACAAGAGATGTGATGATAGAAATATAGGTCAGAAAGAGACAGAGAGATTGGATATTTGAAGATGTTGCTGGCTATTGCTGGCTTCAAAGACTGAAGAAAGGTCATGAGCTAAGAAATACAAGTGGCCTCTGGAAGCTGAAGAAGTAAAGAATGTCTCTCCTATAGCCTCTAGAAGGAATTCAGTCCCACAGACACTTTGATTTTAGGGGTCTTGATACCAAAGACGAAAACATAGTAAATCTGTGATATGTGAACCTATGAAGTTCATAGTAACATGCTAGTAACAGCACTAGAAGACTCAGACATGTTTAAGAAGTTACTTAATGTCTTGCTTGTAGAGGGGACTAGGAGCTGTTATTGACATCTACATTAAGCAATGAAGGAGACTCAGGGGGAAGATGGTTCACTCACTGAAGACCAGCCCAAGGTATGGACAATTTGGCTTCCTCACATTTTCTGGCAATAGTGGGTTTTCTTGACTCTGTGGTAGCAATTACTTTAGATTGGAGTCTAGAGGGAAAACATTGCTTTAGTCAGCCCACATTTTTGAGCTCCAGTGGAATAACTGCCTTCATTGTACCCTGTCTGCAGAGAGTAATCCTAGTTTGGGTTACAGTTAGGTCCAAAGGAGAATGATATAAATCTTGATAATGTCACTGAACCATTAATTACATCTAATTTGGCAACCTGACATCAGAACTCTCAATTTATCTTGAAGGAGTCAGTCTATACTCTTGTCAATTTTTAATGATATATTTGTAGTTGGTATCTTTTTTTCTGCTCTTTCATCTAAATTGTAAAGGCAGCCAAATTCTTAGCCATGAGGCAGTTCTTCATGCAGTTTAGTTCTCTTCCTACCCTCACCATTAAGGTGTAAGAAGCATGGGATTTTTATTCTAGAAACTCTAGCACCTAGTTGGGTGCTGGTGGCACACACTCAGGAAGATGAGATCTAAGAATCAAGATTCAAAGAGAGCCTGGGCAGACAATGGGATTCTTATCTCCAATTAACCAACAAAAAGCCAGAAGTACAGTTCAAGTGGAAGAGCAAAAGCCTTGAGTAAAAAATCCAAGCAAGAGCTGAAAGCCATGAGGTCAAGCCCTGATACTGGACAAAGAAAAACTTGCATCTGACCCAATTTGAATGATATTGGTAATATTCTTGTGGTTATTCATGATAGCAGAATTTCTACCTAGCTCAAAGAACCCTAAGGTTAGAACATATAGAAGATGTAGAAAATTGGGGGTATAGAAATAAGTAATGATTTTGTAGCTAAAGATGTGCTGTGATTCCTGAACACTTTTATTCCTTTCTACTTTCACTTGGTTTAAAAATGACAGTAAATTCATTTTTTAATGGTCAACTAGTATTAATTTTTGCTCTGAATAAAACTGTTACAAGCATATATAGAAAAGTCTTAATCCTCTGGGATAAATTTTCTGGAATGGAATCTCTAAATTACTAGATGCTATTTTTTTGAACATCAAACGTTGTTACAATTTCATATGTCCAGTGCTTCTTTATCAGAATCAACTCCTCCACAATAATATTCTTATTTGTTCTTGTGTCACTGGTATTTGCCTTATCTCAAATTTCTGACAAAAATGGGACATTAGTCATAAAGGACCTTGATAATTTTTGCATCTTCTGTCCTTGGAATCCATGGATCTGAGTCACTAGCCAGTATAACAGTTTTCACTCACTTATTAAAGATTTAAATGAAAAGAATTAGAAACTAATAAATCTTCAGAATTCTTTTCAGGTGATCATGGAGAAAACTTAAGGCCCCATTCCAAAATTTTAAAGCAGAAATTTGTCTTTTTTTCAGGAAATAGTTGGTTGGTTCAGATTTAAGTAAATGGCAAAGAAAAAGAAGAAAGAGGAGGAGGAATAGGAGGAGGAGGAGGAAGAGGAAAAGAAGGAGGAGAAAAAGGAAGAGAAGGAGTAGAAAAAGGAAGGAAGAGGAGGAGGAGGAAGAGGAGGAAGAGAAGAAAGAAGAAGAAGAAAGAGAAGTTGAAGTTGTTTTGTGTTGAACAAGGATGTGAATTATTTGGACTGCATTTTACTATATAAATAACCTCTGGACATCAATTAAATATAGAAAAGGACATAGAATATGTGTGATGAAAGATCTTGTAAGCACACACATAGCAGAACTGTACTTTGTTACTGTTTACTTTGTAACAAAATTCTTGTCTCAGAGATGCGATATGGTACATAGAAAGCTACAAAATGCATTAGAGTGGCCAGGCTTCTTATAGTCCTATAAAGCTTACTCCACACCAGCCAAAGGTGTTGTAGAAGTTTCTTGTTCTCCTAAAAATGGAAGATTTTAGCTAACTAAAAGATTCTCTGAAAAATAAAATAAAATAAATTCTCTGCTGAACGCAAGATGAGCTCTGTTCTACATTCATCCACTAATAATGCTGAATGAGTTCTTAGAAGGCTATTACTTCAAATATAAAAAGAGCAATTGATGGCTTTGAGAGGTCTTCAGTGAAAGCAATACGTCATTTTTAATTATTGATCTGTTAAATGATAATTGATTTCTTTTCTCCTGAAAATTTTTAAGTAGTGAGAAGCAGAAAATAATCTGAGCTGCATTCCTGGGAAACACATATGGCATAAGAAGTCATTCATGTGTACATGTGCCTGAACATGTGTACATGTGTGAGGGCACCAGTATTTTCATATGACTGTGAGTACATGCAGCATGGGTGCATGTGAATGTATGCATGCATGGGTGTGCATGTGGGTGAGAATGTATAAGTGTATATATGTGAGTGTGCACTTTAAAGGGGGACACTGTTTTTTAAGTACTTTTACTCCAAAATTAAACTTTGGGTTGCTAGTAGCAAAGATCACACTTTTACAACACATTTACTATGAATTTTTTTCCCTAACAACCTTTATTGATACATCTTTGCATTTGGTCCAAATATTTTTGATGCTTTTTGGAGTTTGACATGTTTTATATACAAGGGTAATCTTGTCTTTTAATTAAAAAAGAAACTAGTTGGGTACTGATGGCTCACACCTGTAATCCTAACTACTTAGGAGGCTGAAATCTGAGGATTATGGTACAAAGCAGCCCAGGCAGGAAAGCCCATGAGACTCTTATCTCTAATTAAACCACCAGAAAACTGGAAGTGGCTCTGTGGTACAAGTGATAGAGCACTTGTCTTGAATGGAAAAGCTCAGGGACAGTGCCCAGGCTGAGTTCAAGCACCATGACTGACAACAAAAAGAAAAAAGAAACTATATCATCTAATGGAGCCAAAGTATGAGGCTGAAAAAGAGCAAATGATTGGTTTCCTCAGGTCCATAAGCACCTCTCCAGCAAGTGGGAGGCTCTGTGTTCAAGCCTCAGTACCATAAAAGAAGTCCACAAAACTCCTGCCTTTTGTTGTTTATTTTTTTGTTTTTGATTTTTTTTTTGAGTCTGGGTCTCACTACATCACTCAGACTGGCGTGTTGATCGTCCTGTCTGCTCTCACATACTAGGATTACAGGCTTACAATATCATATCTCTCATAGGCTTCCTTTCTCTAAAAGAAACATTTGTACAAGATGCAGGGTACCTTTCAAATACAATGAAAACAGGGGTTATACCATGGGGGAAGAACATACAAAAGAAAAAAAACATAGTACATTAAAAATAACAGTGACAAAGATAATTTGGGAGGGGAAGGAAAAGAACAAAATGCTGAAACAAGGATACAGGTCGACCCATTGTAACAATGAGATGTACAAGACACTATGTCAAAAACGAACTTTACAACTTGGGGAGGGAAGGGAGGAGTTAGGGAGGTAGGGAGGGAAGGAATAGTAGGGGTGAAACAAAGGAAGGGGTAACAATGCTTGATAGGAAATGTACTCATTACCTTACTCATATAACTGTAACCCCTCTGTACAGTATCTTTACAATAAATTAATACATGAAACATTTGTGTGCCTTCTTTTTCAGTGTATACCCCCACAAATGTCATCTATTCGCATACTTGCTTCTACACAGGGGCATAGTTTTATACATCTAAATTTCCTCAAACCTCCAGTGCCATATGCACACACATTTACAAAAACAAAACAAAAAAGCAATAAAAACTATATCTTTCATGTACAAAGAACTCTTAAAAGTCAGCAATAAGAAACCCAACAACCCAATTAAAGATGGACCAAATATATGAGTACACAGCTAAAGAACATTTACAGATGGAATATAAAAATAAGCTTCAGATGGCCAATAGACACATGAAGAAATGCTCAACCTCCCTAGCCATAAAAGAAATGCAAATCAAAACAACATTGAGATACCACCTCACTCCAGTTAGAATGGCTCTAATTAAGAACTCTAATAACAACAGATGCTGGAGGGGATGTGGACAGAAGGGAACCTTACTGCATTGTTGGTGGGAGTGTAAACTTGTTCAACCATTTTGGAAAGCAGTATGGAGGTTCCTCAAAAGACTCCACATAGAGCTCCCCTATGACCCAGCAATCCCACTATTGGGCATTTACCTGAATGATCACAAACAAGACCACACTAAAGCTACCAGCACGACTATGTTTATTGCAGCATTATTTACCATAGCTAAGATATGGAACCAACCCAGATGCCCCTCAGTAGATGAATGGATCAAGAAAATGTGGTATATATACACAATGGAATTCTATGCCTCCATCAGAAAGAATGACATTGCCCCATTTGTTAGGAAAGACTTGGAAAAAATTATATGAAGTGAAGTAAGCCAGGTCCAAAGAAACATAGATCCCATGGTTTCCCTTATTTGCAATTACTAGTATATGTCTGAGACAAGCAGGGTCAGATAAGTTGATGTTAGGTGAAATGAACCCCAAGATAAGGACTCAAATGTTTTTTCTTTCATGCGATTGTTTCTAACATATTTATAAGATGGTTTCTTTGTTGCTTTGTATGTTCCTCCTGCACAGTATAACCCCTGCTTTCAATGTATTTGATGTTGGTATAATTTGTGGAGGGGAAAGAAAAAACAAATTAAATAGGGATACAGGTGGACCCATTGCAACAATGAGATGCACAAATCGTTATGTTGAAAAACGAACTTTATAACTTTGGTCAGGGGGGGAAGGGGAGGAAGATGGGAAGGGGTGGGAAGGGGAAACAAAGGAAGAGGCAACAATGCTTGATAAGAAATGTACGCATTATCCTGCCCATGTAATTGTAACCCCTCTGTACAGTATGTTCACAAAAAAATAAAATAAAATAAAATGAAAAAAAAGAAATGTACTCATGGGGCTGGGAAGGTGGCTCAGTGGTAGAGCGCTTGCCTTGCATGCTCGAGGCCCTGGGTTCAATTCCTCAGCACCACATAAGCAAAAAGAAAAAAGCCGGAAGTGGCGCTGTGGCTCAAGTGGTAGAGCGCTAGCCTTGAGCTGAAGAGCTGAGGGACAGCGCCCAGGCCCAGAGTTCAGGCCCCAGGACCAGACCCCCCCCAAAAAAAGAAATGTACTCATTACCTTACCCATGTAATTGTAGCCCCTCTGTACGGTATTTTCACAATAAAAAATAGGCTTCATAATAAGGTTACAAAGCTTCAGAGAGATTTGTCTCTCAGCTCAAGAGAGCCTTTACCTCTTTCTGAGAAGAGAAGCAATGAAGGTTGAGACAGGAGTTTCTATAAACACAATCAAGGAATGTGAACTACTGGGTTCTCATGGACTCACCAGGCCTGCAGGAGGGGTCCATATCCCCTGGCTGGAAGATGGTATCTCCATTTATTTGAAGTATCTGAAGAGGAGTCAGTTTCCTACTGAGACATTGCTAGCTTCATATCAGGATCAGCCACACCTTATCTCCTAACAACACGGCCAATAGCAAGGGCCAATTCAACCAAACCAACTGGGACTACAGTGGGCCTGGTAAGAAGAGGAGGACAGAATGCCAGAGGGACTATGTGATCAAGTTAGCATGAGCCTTCAAGATCCTGGAGCGAGTGAGCAGGACTGGCTCCCGTGGGTGCTGCATTGAGACAAATGGACCTTCACAATACATAAGAGGAATGCAATTCTGGTTGTGGCTTCTTGAGTTGCCGCTGACACACAATGACCCCAATATTTACATAACAGGCAATTGGAGGTGTCACATCTATCTGGCTCACAATAGATTCAGCAGATCCATTAAAACATCCAAAAGTCAATTTCCAAACCCAAACACAACACGGTAGTGTGGGGACAAAACACACTTGGCTTTCTTTTGTCTTTTCCTTTTCTTACTCAAGGCTGATACTCTATACCTTCTGGGGCACAGCTCCACTCTGCCTGGTTAATTGGAGATAAAAGTCTCATGAACTTTCCTGCCCAGATTGGCTTGAATCCTCAGATCTCAGATCTCAGTCTCCTGAGTAGCTAGGATTATAGACACGAGCCACCAATACCAGACTGCCCTTCCCTTTTGTATAACACTTCATCCACAGCCCGGAGGATTTCCTGAGCAGCAAGATGGTTTCAGTGCTAGAGAATACTTCTGACTCAGTTATCTCCACACAGGGCAAGATGCTTACATGAACTTTCTTGCTTTCAGGCTAAAAGTAGAAGGTGTGTTATATCTCATATCTAACTTACTTCCCCATCAAGACCGAGCAGTTATAGTTTT
Organism: Dipodomys ordii; assembly: GCF_000151885.1. Lineage (NCBI taxonomy): Eukaryota > Metazoa > Chordata > Mammalia > Rodentia > Heteromyidae > Dipodomys > Dipodomys ordii. The sequence goes on from NW_012267442.1 coordinate 1,495,715, forward strand.
ATAAGAAATTATGATAGATGGAAACATGTGAGAAATTCATTCGTTATTTCTCAGTTTCGCAGCTAGTGCACAAAATTTATTGAAAGGAATTTGGAAACATTTTAGAATAAATTCCACAAAGTAAAAATAGGAAAGTTCATTTATTTTAAAATATGTCCAAGAACTTCTAAAAATGTATTTTTATGTTTTCAATAAATTAAATATTTTTGTCAGAACCAGAAGCTAATAATATACAGAAGCAAAAAAAATCTTACTGCACTTGACATATATGGATTTCTTCAAACATCTTTCAAATTATGAAGCATATAGAAAATTAACAGTACTGGGGCAAGTCTTAGATGAGCTGGGATTATATTTACAATTAGAAATTCAATCATTTAAAATAGAAGAGCGTGATATAATGGAAATTATTTTAATGGTAAATTTAATCACATTATAGATATTAATATTACAATACTACTTATTTTTTTGTGCTGGTCCTAGGACTTGAACTCAAGTCCTGGGTGCTGATCCTGAGCTTTTTTGCTCAATGTTAGTGTGCTACCACTTGAGTCACAGCTCCACTTTCAGCTTTTTTGGTGGCTAATTAGCTGTGAGATTCACAGACTTTCCATTCAGTCTGGCTTCAAACCATGATCCTCAGATCCTCAGAGCCCTCTGAGTAGCTAGGATTGCAGCATGAGGCCTTAATACTCAGCTGCAAAATAAGTCATTGTACACATACCTATAAATTGTTTTCAGTTAAGTTCTATATAATACAACAACAATTAATACACTACCTAAATACTAAAACATAATTCCTGTGCTTGGGGGTATGGAGTGTGTGTTCAGCAATCTGAAAGCCTTATACAATCCCCAGCACCAAAAATAAAATGTCACCACTAAGAAATTCTCAACACTATAAAATTAAAACCAACTAATCAGGCAACAAACCATTTTTATTCACACAGACATTTGTAATGTCAATAGTTTACTATTAACTTTAAAGTGCCTTGATGTAATCTTGAAAAGTTTAATTTTCCTTTTGTAGGTCAGAACTTTGAGGTCATAAGTTTGCTATTTATATTCAATAAGATATTAGCTTTTTTCCCCTACTTATGGCCTTATCAGATAAAATGATAAGCTAGTTATAACATAAAATGGTTGCAGGCTGTCAGGAATATGGACTATGCACGCAGCACCCAGAAGACCAGGGAAAGCTGTAGGGAACTCTGGAGCCAAGTTGTGAGACCTGCAAAGGATTAAGAGATTGGAAGGCCATCTCAACAGCACTCAGAAGACTCAGAACTGGGCCCTGAAAAAAATCAACACTCAAGGCAAGATGGAAGTTCAAATTCCTACCTTAAGTGTGAACTGTTTGGTACCAAAAGTTTGAGGACTTGGAGATAAGATGAAAATCTATGTTTCCTGTAACTTCAAAGATAGATTGATACCCTAATCTCTGCATCTATCTACAGTCACCTCCCCTGAACTGAACACATGACCTCATGAGAGCCAGACTATCCATTGAGGCACAGTGAAAGATGAACAGAGAAGTTTATTTACACTATTTACACCAGAAAGGGGTCCTGAGACTTCCTTGTCCTGTCCTAGATACCAAGAACCAAGAGCAGCCTCAACCACCAAACCTCCAAGGCTCCAATAGGCAGCCCTGACCATCCCCCTCCCACCTTTATTAGTTGGTCTGCAAACCACCAAATTAGTCTGTCTCAGACCTCCAAAGAGGAAGGCTTTTCCCTTTCTTCGCTTCCTCTTCCACTACAGTCCTCTCCACTCTCCACAGGCCTGCTCTGCTTTGGGAGGTGCCTCTCCATAGGCCTCTCTAGAGGAGGTTCCGAATGGCCCCTCGAAGAGGCCCCAAATGGCTTCCTCAATGTTAGGTTTTTAAAAAGAGGTATTGCCAAGTAAGAACCAAACCGCCCACGTGGTATTCAGGTAAGAGGCAGGTTTATTCATCATTCAGTCTGGGACCAGGCCATGTTGGCTCTCCACGGAGCTGAGAAAAGACCTGGGAAAGAGAGCATCTGGCCCTGGGCTAGGCCTTTTCTAGGGTAGGGGCAGGGAAAGGTGTGGCCACATTGATTCCAGATGTGACCTCTTCCAGGATGCTTGACTCTGGTTGCTTGGCCACTCCTCCCTAGAGGGCTCGGTGGTAAGTCGGGACACCGCTTCCATCTGATAAGCCCTCCTTCACTCACTAATTTTTTTCTCTCCTATGCCTTTAATGGGGTGCTGTGTGTCACTCCAGTGCTGTGATACCCCTCCTTTGCTCCCTGGAAAGCCAGAGCGCCTACTTTTCTTATTCTGTTCTCAGATTTAGACAATTTTTGCATCTGCAATGGTAAATGGTCAGAAGTCTGTTTACTTTCAGGTTCTCTTTGCTCTCTCTCTGCTAATCATGTCCAACTCTATCTCTCCCGTTCTTTTCTACCACTTTTTGGCTTGTGCCCTGAAGAGTGTGACGCAGACTGGGTCCCGGGGACCCCTCTCTAGGTTCCCTCTGAAAGGCTAGCCAATCTAGGCTTGATCTATTTGTTCAGGTTTTCTTTGCGTTTTTTCAGAAATTTGCCATCTTGAGTTCGCCATCTTGGCCACATGGTGGGTTAAGGGTTTGGTCTCATCTGACCCTTAACCTTCTACCAAGCTTACTACTCCATCCATCTATTTTAAGGTGCCTTGCTAACAAGTTGCTTTTTTCACAGACCCTGGTAACTGAGGCTCAACCATCTAATGTGCTATTTGTTAGCAAAGATGTCTAAACATTGTTGTCAAAAATTTTAGGTTCTGAGTTTTCCCTTTTTTGTTTTGTGTTGTATATTCTAGCACTGACTATGTGGTTCTAAAATATTGGACATATCTGTGCTAAGATTCTCATTACAGCTAATGAGTTTTGTCATTGCAGAATATTTGTTGGTCAATTCTTGATAAGGAGCAGGTAAGTTCTACTTATTCTATTTGATCTCCTTATTGCTTTAATTGGAAATAATAAAGGGTTTTGTGGCAAAGATTGCAGTTCAAAGCCAGCCCAGGCTGAAAAATCCCTAAAACTGCATCTCCCAACTAACCTGTAAAGAGCCAGGCTGGAAGCATGGCTCAAGACTCTTATCTCTAATTAACTAGCAAATACTGGAAGTGGTACTATAACTCAAAGTGGTAGAGCACTAGCCTTGAGCAGAAGTGCTCAGGGAGAGTGCCCAGGCCTTGAGTTCAAACCTCCATGAATACTAACTGGGACAAGTCATCCCCAGACTCAGCCAGTCTGAGGAACAAGGGACTATGGAGAGGAGTAAGAGGAGATGATGTCATATCAGCCACTTTGTGCCTGACCTTTCAAAACTAACCAGATCAGGGAGGTCAATAGAAGTAAGAAGCCTGCCCATCTAATGTCCATACCTGTCTACCTTTTAACTGGACAGGAATTTATATTCTTACCTTTGTTATCTGACATTCTCTCTACCTAGTCACCAGGTGTCAGAAGTAGCTAGGGACATTTCCACCAACTCCAGGACAGCCTGGAATGCAGGAGATAAGAACTACCCATTCTAGCCAAGTCATCCAACTTTTAATTTGCAGGCCCAAGTCTTTCCCCTTACCATTTATTTGCTCTCTGGTATTTCTTTTTCAGTCCCTCAATGCCTCATGAGATTTTCTCCAGACTTCATCCAAGAGACTTGCCTCCTCCAGACTTCATCTAAGGACTCACTCCTACCAAGGGACAGCTGCTGCGCCTACCAAGAGACAGCTGCTGCTCCTTGCCTTCTCTGGGAAGAGACCACATTCCAGCCTTTTACCTCTAATGTCAATGTCCCTTGTCAGCAGGAAGTAGCCAGAGAGAATCTGCGCCCTATTTCATGATTATTAAAAGGCTGGAATGTAAGGTCAGCTCCTGGATGGTGAGTAGACTCCATCCTCCTCACAGCAAAGTCTCTGTCTACTACCTTCATGCATTACCTAGGCAACTGGCACACCTGGAAGAGGTCACACCTGTATTCAATGTGGCCACACCTGTCTCCACCCCTACCCTAGATAAGGCCTAGCCCAGGGCCAGCCGCTCTCTTTCCCAGGTCTTTCCCCAACCTTGTGAAGAGCCAACATGGCCTGGTCCCAGCCTGAAGGATGAATAACCCTCCCTCTTACCTGAATACCACGTGCCTGGTGCTGTTCTTACTGGGCAACCTCTTGTTAAGAACCTAATACTCAAGAAGCCCCAAATGGCCTCTCGAGGCCTGCCAGCCGACAGGCTTTCCCCTCCTGCAGTGTCTCCCTCCCTCCACGTCTACTACTCTCCTCATCCGCTCTCCCTTCCTCCTTCAAGACTCCTGGTCTTTCCCTTACTCTCCTCTCCTCAGGACTCCAAGTCTCCTCCCGACTCTCCTCTCCTCCCTCGGGACTGATTTTCCCCTACTGACCCACCCCCCTCTCCTCCTCCCCCACCAATGGTTTCCAACCACCATTCATACTCCTCCCCCAGGCTGCCCCCTGTCCAATCCCAATAGGAAGCTAGCAATGTAGGGGCTTGATGCCCCACCCCCTCCAATGGCATGGCCCGCCCCCTTTTGGAGGCATGGCCCGTCCCTTTCTTTCTTTTTTTTTTTTTTTCTGTCGGTTGTGGGGCTTGAACTCTGGGCCTGGGCGCTGTCCCTCAGCTCTTCAGCTGAAGGCGATCGCTCTACCACTTGAGCTACAGCGCCACTTTGGCCCGCCCCTTTCATGGCACACCCCTCCTGTCCCCACAGCCGGTGAGGCAATGATGTCAGCCTCTCAAAGCCCCGTTCTATCATGGCCTGGTCTGGAGCGGTGAGGCTCGGCTCTTGATGCCCCGCACCCTCCACAGGCCGGGTCAAGGGGCCCGCTGGCTATCCGGGCCCCACGGGTTATTACAGAATTAAATAAACAAGATTGTTAACGGGCACTCAGGGTTCAGAAGCTGGTGAGCTCTGGACCTCCTGGTGCCCCCTGTCCTGTTCCCTCCTCTCCTTTCTCAGTTCTTTTGCTCCAGTATCCCTTAGTCGTGCTGTCCTGGTTGCAGTTAGCAACGAGTGGCGCCAGCTTGGGCTCATGCCACAGCCAGTGGTCGTAAGTTAGCAACGCCAACGTGGGCTCGTGCGATGCCTAGCGGTGGTAGGTTAGCAACGACAGTGAGCGGTCGTAGGTTAGCAACGCCAACGTGGGCTCGTGCAACAGCAAATGGTCGAAGGTTAGCAACGCCAGCGTGGGCTCCTGCGACCGTGAGCTGTGTAGGTTAGCAATGCCAGCGTGGGCTCGTGCAACAGCGAGCGGTCGTAGGAGGAGAGCGGAAAAGAGGGATCTGGGAAGGCGTGCTAGATCTGCCTGGGCACAGCCAGGCCGCAGCCGGCCAGCTAAAAGCTCGGGGCTTGTGTATGTGAAGTCGGTAAAGCCGCTGCTGGCAGCATTGGGACTGAAAGATCTAGCCCGTTATAAGGGAAATATTGTTATCAGTTGCCCCCACAAGGAACGCTGCAAATGCAGTAGTCAGGTCCCTGAAAAGGGCTCATAACCGGGGGAAAGTAATCCCATCCAAAATTTGAGCTTTATGCAATTTAATTACAGTGGTGTTGCAGCCCTTCACACTCCTCCGCCATCGGATGAGGGTCTGTGCGGGGAGCTCCCATGTAGAAGGAGGAGGAGGTGGAGGCTGAAAACCCCAGGTCTTGTAACAAAGAATATAAAATACGTGAAGCCCCGGAGAGTGGGAGTGAAGGAGTCTTCCTCCAGCTCCTCTGGTGACAAGGAATCTAGCCATTCTCAGGTCTCCGGTACAGCCGTTTGCCAGCTAGTAGAGGGTCATGTGAGTTCCCTTGTGTCTCTGGGAGTCTGACAGTCTCAGCGACAAGGAGAATTGGAGGCTTATATTGATATACCTTTCATGGCACTGATTAGACCGCAACAATTGGGCCCAGGTTTGGATGTCAATCCTGGAGGGCGGTTTCCATGCTGAGTATGCCACACTGCCTTATAAGGCACTTCAGTAGTTTCAACAAGCTACTACATCCACCTAGGGAGCTACCTCCCCTTACATTATGAGCATTCTCATAGTACTGGAAGAGTGTGAATGCCTGATTCCCATGACTGGCAAAACTTGGCTAAAACCTTTTGGAGCCTAGCCAGCATATACAATTCAAAATGTGGTGGAATGAGGAAGTCCATAGTTCAAGTCCAAGAAGTGGCACTAAATAATCAGGGTTTTAAAATTGAATTCATGTTACAGCCAGTATTTTTACTTGAAATTAAAATTTTTCTATAGATTTAATATAAACTACAACCATCCCTTTATATAGCAAGTTCTATATTATAAATTTATAAAACAGAGATGATGTAATATAAATATGCATTATATTGTAGTCAACTTTTTATCAATCCATTACTTTTGGTCACTTTGTGTGTGTGTGTGTGTGTGTGTGTGTGTGTGTGTGTGTGTGTGTTAGTAATATGGCTTGAATGCAAAGTTTGGATGCTGTCCTTTAGTTTGTTCGCTCAAGTCTGGCGTTCTACCACTCAAATTACAAATTCACTTTTGCCTTTTTGCTGGTTAATTGAATATAAGTCTCACACAGATTGCCTGTACTGGCTTCAAAGATTGAGATCCTTAGATCTCAGCCTTTGGTCACTTTTCTATTAAGGGAACCCTGTGAGTTTAGACATTGATCTTTTACCTTAGGGTCAGAGAGCCAGGACAACATTACCTGCATGTGAAGCCTCAGTTTTTGTGGGTTGGGATTGTACTTTTGCTTATTAGTTAATTGATTTTTCAAGACAATAAAATTTAGTAGAGTCTTACTTTCAAAAGAAGAATAAAGTGAATAAAAATTGAGGGTTGTCCGTGAATTTAGAGAAGAAAATACAAATAGCAAAATATTTAAGGTATAAAGAATTTTCAAGGGGACATATTTGAAAAGGTGTTTCCAGAACACTGGGAAGGTTTTATATGATGTTAATTTGCTCTCAAGTCTGGAGAAATCATATTGTTGTTATTGTACTAGGCTCTGAACTCAGAGCCTTACACTTGTTAGGTACGTATTCTACCACTTGAGCCCTGGCCTCAGTTCATAAGGAAAACATTTTTGACTATACAGTTAAATAGTAAGAGGAAGAGACTGCTTCTGATGTAAAAATGATAATAATAATTGCTATAGATTTAATGTACCTGGTCTAGTATTTCCTTCTTGTACTCTATGAAATTTAATCACATATGGTCCTATATATTTTTTATTTTATTATTTTGCTGGTCACGGGGCCTGAACTCTGGGACTGGGCATTGTTCCTCAGCTCTTCAGCTCAAGGTTAGTGCTCTACCACTTGAGCCACAGTGCCACTTCTGGCTTTTTCTTCTTATATGGTGCTGAGGAATCAAACCCAGGGCCTCATGCATGCAAGGCAAGCACTCTACCAGTGAGCCAACTTTCCAGTCCATATGTGTATTTTTTTTTGTTGGTCGTGGGGCTTGAATTCTGGGCTTGGACACTGTCTCTCAGCTATTCAGCTCAAGGTGAGTGCTCTACCGCTTGAGACACAATTCCACTTCTGGTTTTCTAGTGGTTTATTGGAGATAAGAGTCTCACAGACTTTCCTGCCTGGGCTGGCTTTGAACCATGATTCTCAGATCTCAGCCTCCTGAGTAGCTTGGATTACAGGCATGAGCCACTGGTGCCTGGCTTCCCATATGTGTATTTTTAATATATGGTTTGGTTATTATTATTAGTATAGATTAACGTTTTCAGAAATTACTGTCCCCAAATTTAAAACCATATAAATGTAAAGTAGCACCACATAAAAGATAATGAAGATCCTAATTGTCTCCCACTAAGCTCTAAAGACTATGGTCTGACTCCTTCCTATCTTCTGGTCTCCTTGAAAGTCTCAAGCCCTCAGTCTCCATGGCAACCCTCTTACCACTACAGAATCCTCTATCATTGTTCCCAGGAACTTGGGTCACTTCATATGCATTTCCTTGTTTATTGTTTCAGAGGGCTGAAGTCCCATGAGAAGAGACAATGTTTTTTTCATCTGTCACTTACCACTGTCTACCTAATGCAAATAGTAGTAATACATGTATTACATTCTAATACTACTTAAGTGCTTCTGTTTTTATACCATGCAGGAGGGGGAGGACAGAGTAGTATACAACACTCTCCATTTTTGTCCCTTTGGTGAAAGCAATAAATTAAGAGATCCATGATGTATTTACTATGAGAAGAGTGAGACATTGTAAAGTAACCCATATCTGTCAACTTCTGAGCTTTCCATTTGACATGACTCCTTCAGTAATGCTATCTACCTTTATGACAAGTCATCACTTTCAATACCTGGAGTTGTGTTTTCAGTTCAAGGAAATATTATTGGCTAAGTAGTGTGCATGAGAGAGCTATATGAAAATAATCCACTTTATGTTTGCTAAGAAATCTGATACTATTTTGAATGTTGGCTTTCTGATGTTTCTTGTAATCTAAGCCAATGATAACCTCATCCACATTTCCCTAATTTTCTCCCACTCAAACATCATCTGTCAACAACTGGTTTTATGGTTTTATAACTGTTTACATGAAACACATGATAATGAACACACACAGAAGCAATTAGGTTGGTGAGAAATTCATCATGTGTTCTAAAAAAATGTAAATCATCCACATCCATTTTGGATTGAATGTTTGAACTGGCATATTTTTAAAAAGACACAGAAGGAGTTCATAAAGTAATAGATTTGAAATGGGAAAATGAACAGAAGTATAAATCACTTCTATTTCCAATAAATAAGGGATGTTCTTAAAAGGATGGAATCCACTCAGTACATTTTTCTAAAATTTGACTAAAGTCTATTAGTGCTTCATATGTACTTTAAGTCTTAGCTTTTTAAACCAAATAAATTTTATTCTTTGACATCTAACTTATTCTAGGTAAAATAGAATGTGAAAGAAATACAATTTTTTCCTTTGGGCACTAGTTTTGAACCATCACTCTCTCACAAATTTAGTTTAAATTATGGGATTGTTTATCATGAACAAATCACACAAAAAATCAGACACATGTGGGATCTCATCAAGACCTACTATGGCTAATGTACTATCTAGATCACTATAGTCTTTCCAAAGGGCTCAAAAGTTTACACTTAGTAAAGCTCAATTTGCACCAGCCAAGCAAGCAAGCACAGGCCCCGAGTTCAACCAATATGGTAGTAATAATAATAACAGTAACAATAATAAAAATAATACAAAATATTGAAAAACTTTTGAAGGAGAACTACAAATATAATGAAGTATACAAATATAAAGTAGTTATAAAATATGGCAGGAACTTGCACAACTACATTAATAATCACTTCAATGTAAATGACCTAAATGTTCCAATTAAAATCAGTGATTTTCAAAGTGAATTAAAAAAAACTACAAATAGGTTGTCTATAAGAAAGACATGTAAAATATAAAACACAGGTAAAGGTATAAGAATAAATTTTTAATGCTAATCAAAAGAAAGGTAAACCAGCTCTATTAATTTTAAACAAAAGCTGAAAAACAGAGAGGTAATCATAAATAAAAGAGCACTAAAGGTATAATAATCTTTTTTATGTGTATGCACCTAACATGGCATCAAACATAAGATTAAAACTGATAAAACTTTATAATGAAAAGTATATAAAAAATATACCATTATGGTTGGGGACTATAATACTCCTTTCTTAGTATTGGACATATCCACATGGCAAAAATTGTTATATGTAGAGGTACCTTACAAGAAATACTAAAGGGAAGTCCAGGTATGGTGGTTTATACCTATAATCCTAGTTACTGGAGACAGAGATCAAAAAGCACATGTTTCAAGATCAACCCAGGCAATAAGCTCACAAGCCCCCATCTCAACCAATTAAAGCTGATTGTGGTGGCCTGTGTTGGTTTTATCAGCTTCATGGGAAATGTAAATAGGAAGGCCATGGTCTAGGTAGGCCCAGGCCTGAATGAGAGACCTTATATGAAAAATAACAAAAAATAAAATATAAAAGAATTTAGGTATGGCTCAAGTGGTAAAATACCTTACTAACAAAACAAAACAAAAAATGCTATAGTTATAAGCATCTGTTAATATATTTATATTGTATAAAAATGAAAATTGAAATGTCAGTAACATAAAATGTTGAGGGGAAAAGTTGAAAATGTAAACAGTCAATATGTGGTTAATGTTAAACTGTTATGAGCTTAAAATAGATGGTGAAAACTATAAAATATCATATAAACATTATGATAATCACAAACATATAGTTTATGCACTAAAGGTAAAGAAAAAGGAATCAATGTTACTACTACAAAAATAAATCTTATTAATGGGCAAAGGAGCCAAGGAGAGACTGCTCAGAAGAAGAGGTAAGAATGGTCAAGAAACATATGAGGAAATGCTCAATATCCCTGGCCATAAAGGAAATGCAAGTCAAAACAACTCTGAGGTTCCATCTCACCCCAGTTAGATTGTCAACATTGTGAATTCGAACAACAAATGTTGGTGGGGATACGGGGGAAAAGGAACCCTATTGCACTGTTGGTGGGAATATAAACTAGTATAATCACTCTGGACAGCAATCTGGAGCTTCTTCAAAAAACTAACAGACTTTTCCTACAACCCAGCCATACCACTCCTGGGAATCTACCCAATACATCACAAGCCAGGATATCATTAAGACATCTGTACATCCATATTCATTGCTGCACTATTCACAATAGCTAAGTTATGAAAGCAGCCCAGATGCTTTACAACAGATGAGTGGATCAAAATATATGGTTCCCACACACAATAGAATTTTTTACAACTATTAGAAAGAATAATAGTATGTCATTTACAGGGAAATGGATGGACCTACACCAAATTATGTTAAGTGAGGTAAGCCAAGCTCAGAGAGACAAACAGTGCACATTTTCTCTCATATGCAGAAGCTAGATCTAAAATTCATTGGGATATAATAAATTATACCAGACTCTAGGCATTTAAATTTATATACTATGAGACCAAAGGAGTATACTCTAGGGAGGAACACAAAGACTCAGTGCTTATGTGTCTCTGATCATATAAAAGAATACTTATCAAAATGAACTTCAAGAAATAGGACAAGAGGGATTTTTTATTTGTTTTCTTTTTACCTTGTTAGTTCATTTTTCTGTCTTTCAGAGTACCAGGGCAGGTACAGAAATGGAGGTAAAATATATTACGTAATGAAATAGAAATGGCAGTGAGACCTCCCAACCAAGAAAAGCCCAGCATCGAATTCACAGCCGAATTTTATAAGGCCTTCAAAGGAGAACTCACTCCAATACTCCCCAAACTCTTCAATGAAATTGAAAGTGAAAGCCCACTACCAAATTTATTCTATGAAGCCAGTATAACCTCATCCCCAAACCAGATAGGGACTCATCAAAGAAAGAACTGTAAACCCATCTCTTTGATGAACATTGATGTGAAACTTCTCAATAAAATTCTGGCTAATTGACTTCAACAACTCATCAAAAACTTTATACACTATGATTAAACAACATTTATTCCAGGGATAAAAAGCTGGTTCAATATACACAAGTCAATTCATGTAATTCAACACATCAACATGAGCAAGGACAAGAACCACATGAACATTTCAATAGGTACAGAAAAAGCATTTGAAAAGATCCAACACCCCTTTATGATGAAAGCTCTGGAGAAACTAGGAATCCATGGAACATTGCTCAATATAATAAGGGCAGTGTATGACAAACCTACAGCCAGCATTATACTTAATAGTGAAAGTTAAAACCATTTCCTCTAAAATCAGGAACAAGACAAGGATGTCCACACTCTCCACTCCTCTTTAATATAGTATTATAATTCCTAGTAGAGAAATAGGGCAAGAGGCAAAGGGGATCCAAATAGGGAAAGAAGTAAAACTCTCCTTCTTTGCAGATGACATGATCCTGCATTTAAAGAACCCCCTAGACTCCTCTCCCAAGTTACTCAAGCTGATCTGAAACTTTCACAAAGTAGCAGGGTATAAAATTAACCTGCAAAAATCAATAGCTTTTCTGTATGCCAACAACGAGAAAAGTGAAGCTGAAATCAGGAAAGCAACCCCTTTTGTAATAACCTCAAAAAAAAAAAAAAAAACCAAACCCTAGGAATTAACTTAACCAAAGAAGTGAAGGACCTATACAATGAAAGCTTTACAAACATGAAAGCTGGGCACTGGTAGCTCATACCTGTAATACTAGCTACTCAGGAAACTGAGATCTGAGGATCTCTGTTCAAAGCCAGCCAGAGCAGGAAAGTCCTTGAGACTCTTATCTCCAATTAACCACCAGAAAACCGGCAGTGGCACTGTGGTTCAAGTGGTAGAATTCTCGCCTTGAGCTGAAGAGCTGAGGGACAGCACCCAGGCCCCGAGTTCAAGCCCCATGACCAACCAAAAAAATTTTTAAAAAAACATGAAAAAGGAAATTAAAGCAGATCTAAGGAAGTGGACAAACCTCTCATGCTTCTGGATTGGGAGGATTAACATCGTGAAAATGGCAATACTGCCAAAGGCTATCTACAAATTCAATGCAATAGCAATCAATATCCCAACTTCATTTGTCAATGAAATAGAAGAAGAAATCCAAAATTTCATATGGAATAATAAAAGACCTTGAATAGCAAAAACAATCCTTAACAGGAAGAACAATGCAGAAGAATATCAATACCAAACTTCAAACTCTATTACAAAGCTGTACTAATAAAAACAACTTGGTACTAGCACAAGAACAGGCCTTAAGACCAATGGAATAGAATTGAAGACCCTGAAATGAACACCAGCTAGTAAAAGACACAATTATTATATCTTCCCATAAAACTATTCATCTTATCAGTATATACCCATTTTCACCATAAGAGTTACTTCATCTTGAGCTAAATGATCTAGGGAAGTGGCATCTGTGGTGTGACACCATATGATTGACTTCCATTCCATGGATGGCCATGTGAAAACACTCTGAACCACAAAGCAAGAGGGAATTCTGTGGAATTAAAAGCAACAGCAACTTTTTATATGCTTTAATCCCCTGTAGGATCACTGGACATTCTCTTCTCTGTGGTCAGCTTTCCCCAAAGATTCAAGACACCCTGGTCACCCGGCTACTCCATGTGAGCTTGAGTCATCTTCTAAGTGACCTGGGTGTTTGGAGCAATGCAAAACCTGAGACTTTGCTTCTCTCCTTCCTATTGGTGTTCTTTCCATCCACAGGAAAAATTGTACAACTCATTCTCTTGGCTAATATTCCCCAAGATGGCTACATTCCTTATAGCCATTCCATAGCTTCCCACAGAGGTGAGGGCTGGAAACCACAGTCCTGAGAGGTCACTTTCTATTTTAAAAGCAGTCAATGTCCACTGTAAATTTTCTGTTCAACACTCCCAATAGGTGTGAAAAGTTCTGCTTTTTATAGTTATTTTGTCTGAATAAAAATAGAACTGAAAGGTAAGCCAATGGGCCTCAGGAAATCAGTGGAGTACTGAGTACAAATTGTTACATTCGCATCTTATGTTCCCTTTCAAAAAAAAATAAAGGAGCAAGTGTGAATATGCACACCTGTAGGCACAGTTACTCAGGAAGAAGAGATAAGCAGATCACTTTGCCCCAGGGATTGAGGTCTAGTATGAGTAATTTAGAGGGGATAAAAAGAGAGGGGAGCCAGAAAGAGGGACCAAATTGTCAAGTACCTTTTGTCTAGTTCTCTTATGAAAGGAAAAACATTTCTTTATTTCATTCAGTAAAATCATAGATGCTATTTCTCCCATTCTTCAATTTCTCCACCAAAAAAAAAGATTCATACAGTTTTGTGCTGCCATCACAGTGATTCCTACTTCCTACCCTCCCTCACTCCTAGTATCTTTTGAAAACATTGCCATAGATTATTTTCCTGGAGAGTTATTTCATGTACCTGAAGACTTAAAATCCTTTCTCTTTGTTCACGTTCTGGCACTTCTGGGGTTTCAATACATGCCCTGTACCAGGATCCTATTTATACTTCCAGCATAGCTGGGATAACAGACACATGCCACCACACTGAGCTATTACTAGTTCAGATGGTATTCTTGAGAATGTCTTGTGCAGGCTGGCCTTCAATGACAATCCTCCTTATTCTCCCTCCTTCTTACCTAGTAATATAGGTGTAAACCATTGTACCCAGCCCTAAATGGTAGCAACACCAAATGTATTGCTACCATTTGTCTTCTTTGGATCCAATCAAATGAACACCAACTATCCTTTTATAAGAAGTTTCCCAAACTAGAATGTAAGGTAGTGCAACTACTATTGAAATCATTATGAAGAGTCCTCAAAGCACGTAAGAACTATCCTATAGCCCAGCAATACCACACATGTGCATTTAACTGAAAGACTGAAAGACAGAATGCAAAGCACCAGCATACCTATGTTCACTGAAGTGCTATTCAGAATAGCCAAGTTATGGAAACTGCCCAGAAGCTCTATAATAGACAAATTGATCAAGAAAATGTGACAGTCACAGAGAGATCAAGAGAGAAAGAAAGAGAAAGAGAGAGAGAAATTGTATTTAGCCATCAGGAAGAATAAAATTACGCCACTGGCAGGGAAATAAATGGGTCTGGGTGAGGGGAAAATAGTAAGTGAAATAAGACAGGCCCCAAAAGACAGAAGATGTATGTTTTTTCTCACCTGTGGATCTTAGACTCAGAAATCCAACTTACCAGGTAAAGTATAGTATATACAGAAGTGAAAGTCTAAGGTACAAACACTTTGAAGAATGAATAGTTCAACAAAATGAATATCTGCAAGCTGAAGTGTATTTTGAATATGGAGTAATGGGAAGAATGTAGACAAATGGAGAAAGGATCAGAAGATGAATGCAGTCATAATACTCAATATACACATGTGAAAAAGGAAGTGGGAAACAATGTGACTGGCAGGGGAAAGGTTGGCGGGAACTGAGGAGAAGGATGGAAACCTGACTCTGATCAAGCCACATGGACATATAAATGAATGTGCTAAATTGTTAATCCCTGTGCAAACATTTGTAGATATAGTAACTAGAATATGAGGCTGAATGTGGAGGCCTGAGTTGAATTCCCAGAACTAGGGGGAAAAAGACATTTTTCTGCAAAACTTTCTTTCCCTGTGGGGACTTGACCAAATTAGAATGTGGTATTCTATTTTCCTATGCTCATTCTAATGTCCCTCAGATTAACTTCCTAAAGTATTGAATCTTCCTACTAAAGTTAATAGCCATGATGGAGTTTCTTTTGGATAAACTGACACATGTAACATGTTATTTGTAAGTGTTGTTGTTGACCAGATTACATCATCCTAAAATATAACTCTTTCTCATGAGGATTTTTTTCTGAGCTGGTTCTTTTGAGAAGTAGCATGCATAGGAGCAGCTCTGAGACAGAGAAGTTGTCCTCTTTTAAGAACAATTTCTATTTCTGAAGGAAATCTGCATCTGAACAGTGTCTCCCCTCATAAACAGAAAGAAAAGGTTGGGGTTACATCACTATAGATTTACTCCTGGAAAAGGCTACTATGCCTTCCCTTCCCTGCTATCTTCCTGTAGGTAACCTCTCCCATATTCTTTATTTTTAATTGAAGAGTGAATTGTAAGTCACTGTGTGTGTGTGTGTGTGTGTGTGTGTGTGTGTGTGGTGTGTTCATGTATCTTGGGGCTTGAACTCAGAGCCTGGGCACTGTCCCTGAGCTTCTTTTGCTTAAGGTTAGTGCTCTACCACTTGAGCCACAGGTTCACTTCTAGCTTCCTTTCAATAGTTTTTATTGGAGATAAGGATCTTACACATTTGCCTGGGCTGGCTACAAACTGGGATCCTCAGATCTCAGCCTTCTGAGTAGCTAGGACTACAGTAGTGAGTCACTCATACTCATCTGGTAAGCCACCTTTTTTAGTTACTCATTCCTAGATTTCTTCTGTATTGGTATGAGCAACATGATAGCAACTTTCTAATTTATTTCCATTTAATCTGTTCTCTCCCACAAGTGACTCACCTAGTTGAAAATTTAGAGGTAGAAGGCAGCGTTTGTTTCTCCCTGCAGAGGGTATTCATTCACATTACTGTGCCTCCACCCTTCCCTAAAGTTCTCTTCCTCTTGCAAAAGTGAAGCCTGTCCCCATTAACATCACCTCTCACAAACCATTTTACTTCTACTTCTGTTCCACTGAGTTTGTCTCCACCTGGTACTTCATATTACAGAAATCATACAATTTTCCTTTGGGTGACTGGCTGAATTCCCATCATAGAAGTAAGAGAACAGGACACATTGCTCTGGCACATGGCACCTTGGTATACTGAATTGCCCAAGCGGAGAAAATAGCCTGGTGGAAGTAGTTTCTGACCTTCCCAGAAGTAGGCCATTAGACTCTCACATCAGAGCTCGCTTCCTATTGGTGGACAGAAGGAGCATTCTTGGCTAGGGGACACAGGAAAGAACTAGAAGAGTGGGTCTGCTGCTTCCTGGGCTTGTCTCCTCTTGGTCCTCTTAGCTCACATCCTGTGTCTCATCACATTTATCCATAGCCCTCTGTTCATATTCAATCTAGCATAAAACCATACATGGTTATCCTCATTCTTGAGTCTCTATTTCCTTGTGAAAATTCTTCATCACATAAAACTTAAGTAAATGTCTATGCTTTTTTAAATGTTTCTTTGGGCTGTTGTTTTTGTTTTTGTGGTTACTGGGGTCCCTGCCAAGAACTCAGTAGGGTGGAAGAGAAAAGTATTTGCCTCCCCTACTGTAAAGCTCTCAGAGCTCATCCAAGTGATAGCACATGTGAATATCCTCCTTTCATAAAGTCTGAATAATATCATGGTGTGCAAACATTCTAATAATTTGGTCTTCTTTTTGTCCTTCAATAGGTAGACACAAGCCATTTCTATCTTTTAGCAATTGAAAAAAAATGATTCCTAGGGATACCCCCACAGTTTTACACAATACAGAGAAGAAAAAAATGAAGCAAAGCCATCTGATTTCTTCATAAGCCAATAGGGACCATTTTTATGGTTCTTATGAGTGACTTTGCAGCCATTCTCTCTCTTTCTATATAGATATAAACAGTTGTGGACACAGAGGTTGAGACAGTAGTTTGACATATCAAAGCTCAAGCTAATCCTGCTGTCCTGTAATATTGTTTTAACTTAACCACATGCCACAATCCTGTTTTCCTGTCAAAATTGCTGTCTACCCGGTCACTTTCATAATTGGATTCCAGAGCATGGCAAGCACATGCAGCAGTTGCTTAAGCTGTTCCCTGTAATGGAAAATATTAAGACCAATCTATTAAAGTGGGATTTCAGCTCAAAGGAAATCATTCAGTATAAAGATAAGAATGTTCAGGGCTGGGAAGGTGGCTCAGTGGTAGAGCGCTTGCCTTGCATGCATGAGGCCCTGGGTTTGATTCCTCAGCACCACTTAAGCAGAAAAAAAAAGCCGGAAGTGGCGCTGTGGCTCAAGTGATAGAGCACTAGCCTTGAGCTGAAGAGCTGAGGGACAGTGCCCAGGCCCACGACCAGATCCAAAAAAAAAAAAAAAAAAAGATAAGAATGTTCACTGGGCACCAATGGCTCACACTTGTAATTCTAGCTACTCAGGAGACTGAGATCTGAGGATCGTGGTAAACAGTCAGCTTGGGCAGGAAAGTCTGTGGGTCTGTGATATCCAGTTAAGCACTAAGAAGCCAGAATGGAAGTGTGGCTTAAGTGGTACTGTGTTAGCCTTGAGCAAGATAGCTAAAGGACAGTGCTTAGCCCTTGAGTGCCAGCACACAATTGTGCTCACGCATGTGCACACACATACTTAATCTTTTTATTAAAAAAAATCTTCAAAATGAACTGTATTGGAAAAAATGTCTTTTTATTCTAATGACTTGAATGGATCAATAAGCTTTTCATCTTTGCTTGTAATTTTCATTCTTATATGACTTCCCATGAATATCCTTTGTATATTTTTCTTATTAAAAAGTTTGACTTAATTTTTACAGTATTATTGCCATGTCAGTTTTGTTCCAGGTATTTTTCTCTTTGAAGGGATTTTCTTCTACTTTTATAAGTTTCTTTTGGCCAAGAGAAGTTCTCTAGAATTTTTTTCTCTTGTTCTATGGTATCTGAGTTTCTGACATCCACCACTATCTCCTAGTCATGAATACAGGTATGCAGACAGTAAGCTCTCTTGCAATGCTAGGTAACCCTAGGTCTGTGTGTCCTAGGCACGTGCTCCATCACTAGGCCTCATTCTTGCCCTGTACATTTCTATTAGCTTTATTTTCTGGTAAAATTTTATCTTTTTAATTTTTAAATAAAAATATTTAATTTTTAAATAGAAACATTTAGAGTTTATTTTAAGAATGTGTTAGGGGTATACTTTTGTGTTTCCAAAAATAAACATTAAGATCAAGGTACCTTCTCAAAATACATAGAAGCTGGGGCTGGGGGTTTAACCCAGCAGAAGGGCGCCCGCCCGGCACGTGCAAGGCCCTGGATTTGGTCCTCAGCCCTGGAAAAAAAAATACATAGAAGCTGTCATGGCACATGTTTTCCTGTTTCTCCTGGATTGTTGTTCATTTATTTTTAGTGTAAATGAATGATAACTATCACAAGATGTTCCAAAGAGTCTTCCTATGATTGGCCTGGAACTTGTTAATTTCAGGAAAAACACTTTTCCATGAAGTTACTGCTTTAACAACAGAGTACATCATGGAGTAATTTTCCTTCATGGTCTTCAATAAGATTTCATCATTTTTTTTCTATTTTTATTATTTTCTCTAAATACTGTCAAGGAATAAAATTACAACCTCGTAAGAGCTTAACTGGCTTTATTTTTTACCTACCACCAGGTTCCCACTCTCTCTGGCCTCCTGCCCTCTCCTGTCATGTCTGTCTCTGTGGGATTTCCTTAAAGTGGCCACCCAGCAGAGGCTACAGCAAGGGGACCTGACATTGAACTTCAAGTCACTAAAACTACAAACTTACATGAATATCTTTTCTTTACAAAATACTCAGCATCTGACATTTTGTTAAAGCAATGGAAAACTGACTAATACACTTGGCTATGTAAACTTTGATACCATAATGTCTGCCAGATTATATAATTTTTTTCCTTTTTAATTAAAAAGAAAAAGGCCTAGAGATGTAGCTCAGTAGTAGAGCACTTGCTTAGCATGTTCTAGATCTTGTGCTCAAATCCTAGAACCAGAAGGAAGCAAAATATATTGGAAGTGAACTGATAGAGAGTCTATAGAGTATCTTTTTCTCATCTGGACTCTGTGGGCTTTGCCTGAATCAAACATTATTATGCTGGTGCTAACATCGCATTTCAAACTTTAACATTTCTTTTAATGCATATCTGTTGCTATTTTACTATACAAAATTGCCTTTTCTTGTTAGCTACTCCCTCAATCCCTTCTTTCTTTATTTCCTTCCTTCTGTCTTATGGTCCATGAATTCTCTCTCCTCCAAAGGCTATAATCCATTACTACTTTTATTGTGTAGCTCTCCACTGTATTGCCAGTTTCCATTTCTTAATATTTTATGTATTTGTCATTAATATTTATAAGTGATACTGATCTATAGTTTTTATATTTTATGTTACCTTTACTGCATGTTTGTATGGATATTATAAAAATCAATCAGGCACCTTTAAAGCAACTGAAAGAAGAGGAAATTCATCTGCTTCTTCTAAGTTTGACAGAATTTCCTTTTAAAACTTTTGAGATTAGGTCAACACCTGAGTCTTTTCATTGGTTTTATAGTTATATTTACTTTTTATCTTACATTTAGCCTTGTTTAGAACAGATATCTGTAACCCACTTTCTATAATTGTTTTCTAATTGCTTTATAATTGTATTTTCCCTTTTTCCACTTCTTACATGACCTGTATACATTTTTCCCCTTGAGTATTTTTTTTATTTTGTTACCTACATTTTTGTCAGATTATTTTGTCTTCAAGATATATCCCTTATATTTGCACCAATTCTGTTATATTTCCTTTCTTTTACTTACTTTTACAATTGAATTTATTTCTTCTGCCTTTTATGATTTTTTCCCATTGCTTTTTTTAAATTCTAAATTCCACTATCCTCTGGATACAGGTTTAGCAATGTCATAGATTTTATTTAGAGTGTACTCAATTTTTTTATTTAATATCTATTGTTTATTTTTAGGTTTGACTTATTGTTTGGTTCTAAAAAATTGTTACTTTTATCATTTTTCCACATTTGGTAATACTATTGCAAAGTCAAAAGCACAGAGATAGATAGATAGATACACAGATAATTAGATAGATTAGATAGGAGAGAGGAGGGAGGAAGAGAGAGAGACAGAGACAGAGAGAGATTTGCCACTAGTACTGGGAAATCAGGGCCCTTCCCTCCCATCTTTTCCCATTCAGCAAGGTTCCTACTACCTGGCTATTCCCCAGGGCTTCTATCTACTGATAGGAAGTGGTTCTGGACAGAAGTTAATGGAATAAAAGAGGTCTTGCCCCCTTACAAGGTATTGATTTCATGTCTATATTGGTGAATCTTGATGAACAAATTAGTCTTCCTGACAAAGAGAGACAGTAATTTGGAATGCAGAATAAGACCTCAAGGGATCCCCCTCTTCCTAGTGCTCATGAATCTCCCTTGTGCATTTCCCTGATCCTAGTGGTCTCTGTTTGATGCCTCTTTGTTGCCAAGGTCACATTAGATCTTTTCTCTAAACTGTAGGAGAAAATGTTTCTTCATGCACTAAGAGAAAAGACACTATCCTAAACTGTCATAAACCTTATACTAATAATAGCCATTTCCAGATCCTCATGATATTCCAGACATTCTTTACAATTATTTGAATCAACCCTGTCAAGCTGATATCAAGAAAATTTCTGAAAATCACAAACTATTAAGTAATGAAGCAGAGTTTGAAACCAGTTCTGGTAAAGTCTGGGGTGCCAAGGACCCTATGGAGTGCTAAATTGACACTCCATATTCAACATCCTCCAAGTTTGATGCAGTAGGTCTGTTGTGAGACTTTAAAAATCTAACTTTTCTTCACATACTCTGATATATATAGCTGGTTCCAGTGGCAGCTCACATCTGTCACCCTAGCCATTTGAAAGACTGAAATATGGAGGACTCAGGTCTAAGTACTTGAGTAGGAAAAAACTTTGAGACTTCATCTCCACTTAACCAGAAAAAAACTGGACTGGAGTCATGGCTCAAGCGGTTGAACACCAGCCTATGAGCTAGAAAGCCAAGTAAGACCACAAGAGCTTGAGTTCAAATCCTAGATTGTCCCTCTTCACCCCAAAAAAGACAAAACCAATAAAGACATGCTACTGTGCTGGTCAGTGTTGGTAAAGGCCAGTTAGTAATAGGATGTACTGACATCTCACTCACAGCTGTTCTCATTACTGATAATAACTTCCCTCCTCAATAAAATAGGTTTTTATTTCTGATGTGGCAGCCTAGTGAAAATAACTGCTTATTCTATTATGTTTACTCTGAGGTCTGTGTAAAAACATACCAAAGAAATGCACAAATTAATTCTGAGGCATAACAGTTTTACACTATAGTTAGAAAGTTACTATGCAGTCAATGGAAGTTTTAAAATTTGTTATTCCCTTTTATAGGGCTTTTAAAAATTATTCACACTCCAAATTAAAATTATGCAATAGTGTCTTCCTATTTAAATTAATAATGTCAAACATAATCTAAAGTGTTAGAGAGGAAAAGGCAGAACAGTAAACAACAGTAAACAACTACCCATGGGCACTCCTCCCCCCATCTTTTTCTTAAAGATATTTTTGTTCAACACACAGAGCTCTTTATTCTCTCTTAAATTGTAACTACAGAAATGACTCAGATGACTTTTTGACCCTCACCAGTTGGGTATTTTATTTGCTAGAAAAATCTGAGCTGTATTTGTTTAAAGTGAGTAGCAGCAAGTAACTGGTCAATTACAACACTCAAAGTAAAGACCACAAAAATCTGGCTGGATGGTTAACCCTGGAACAGCCACTCATCAGTCTGGGAGCTTCCATCCATTTCTCTCAAAGGCCCACTCTTCAGACCGCCACAGACAACAGTGCAAGAGTACACAGAGTTTAGATGGTGACTAAAAAGGTCACTGCCTCTTACCTAGATGTTTAACTGGGCGAGCTGTCAAATTCTCTGAGCCTCAATGCAGCCCTTGTCTGTTTTCCATTACTGTAATGAATACTTGAGATAATCAGCTTATAAAGAGAGAAGGTTTGCTTTGGCTCACAATTTTGAAGGTTCTAGTCTACAGTTGATTCACCCATTTTGCTTCTCAATGTTAGGCAAGGCAGCACATCAGGCAGGAGCATGTTGCTAAGCAAAGCCAGTGCCATTCACCTCATATCCAGGGAACAAAAAGGAAGAAGAAGGTATCAGGGTCCCACTATCCTCTCCCAGGGTCCCCAATGTCCTTAAGACCTCCCATCAAACCCATCCCCTAAATACTCAACTAGTCCTTGACAACAGACCTTTACAGTATGGCCTTTCAAGAATTCAGATCCAAACCATAGCATTCATATAAAAAGGAATTCATGCCATTAATTCAGGAGGTCATTTTGAAGATTAAAATGAGATTATGTGTATCTGCTCTACACTGGCCTTAACATTTAGTTCTGGTCTGTGTAACAAAGCAACAATAACCTGGTTAATCCCAGGTCATTAATGTTCTTAAAAATTAGCTCTATAACTTTACTAGAACATAATGTGCTTAATTTGGAGCTCCAAACATCGTTGAGCAGTCCCTCAACTCATGAAAGATAGAATGCATGTCTACTAGTGTGGCTTTGTCTATGAAACTAGTTGTGTATGTTGGGAAGGTAACTGCAACAGAAAGTGAGGGACACCATAAAATGCCACAATCCCTGGTCCAGCAACCTCAGAGCTTTCAGATAGCAAGATGGAGGGGCAGGGCAGGGTTTGCATTCCCCTTTCACAATTCCATTAAAAACATAGTAAATCCAAATGTATGTGATGTATATATTTGCTTTCCATACTGTTTTTCAAAGTTGCTAATTGACCAATGGAGATCATATGAGCATTTATTTCTTTGAAGAAACCTTCTTCATTAAGCCACTTGGAAAAACCTGTGATGCCATGGGACCTCTTCATCCAAGGGTAAAGGACTGTCTAACTCCCATGGCTTTTTGGACTCAAATGTGGAAGGAACATGGGCTTCCCTAGCTTCCTCCAGCAACTTTTTAAACTCCAGCCATATGGGAAGCCATACAAACCATATGCCTAAGGAGAAGGATAAGTTACAACCCCTCTAGGGTAAATCAGTAAGGATTCAGGATAAGTTATAGTAAGTTAAGTCAGTAAGGACTCAGTATAAGACATAATAGAGTAAGTCAGTAAGCTCTCAGTCCCATGTATTACATGACAGATTAGTTTCAACTTTGTCTTCTTCATATCCCAGTAATGCATGAGCCATTAGTATTTTTGTAGGAAATTTAAAAAAACTGTCATTGCCATTTTAAATTGATCCTGTGGCCCAAATTATATTTATTTGGAATTTGTTTTCTTTTTGATGTGAAACTAAGCATTTATTTAAGAATAAGGCACTATACATTTTTAAGTGATTCGGTAGAAGATTTAATTTCCTAAACTTCATGCTTACCTCAATTTTTGAAGCCTTATGAATGCGTCTCAGAAATCCATTCCAAAACATACAACTTGTATGTGAACTTGACTTCCTGCCTAACATAAGAGACAGACTTAATCATTTGTGGGGCTCCAGGGAAGAGGGTTTGGTGGGAAGAGGAGCAGGAAGTTAGTAACAGTCAAGCATTACTTTCTAATCAAAAAGGCATATACAAATAAGAGTCTTGAACTCAAACACATTTGATCCGTGATCAACTTTTAGGTTAAGCCATTAATCTCAATGCAAGGAAAACAGTAGAGTTGTGTTGTTTTAGCTGACATTCATCACAAATATCAATGTACATGTCTACATCTTGCCAAGGCCCAAAATCCTGGGCTGGGAGTTACAGAGATGGGAGTTAATCTTGCTCACAGTGCACACCATTATCAATTGTCCCCATTCACATCACCCCATTTGCTCTAACACAGCTGAGGTAGAAATAATGTGTCTAGAAAAATGAGGCAGAACAAAATTCATCTACTTCTTCTAGAAGGTTCTCTCCTTTTCTTAAAATAAGTTGTAATGGGCTGCAAACGAAGATCAAGACAGGTGGAAATAGTAGGGAAGCCAGTAGATATGATCTCCAAGTGCCTGAGTGGTAAGGTAGCAATCTTCTATATTCTTTTTTGCCAAAAACACATACCGATGGATATGTGCACAGAATACATTTTTCCTTCTTAATTAGCTAAACCAGAAATGTACCACTTGGTGTATTCAGGATTTAATTCAGAGTAGTTCAGTTACTTTGGAAAAAGGATGCTAATTCATGTAATGCTTGAAGCATTTAATTATAGCTTCCCCAAAAGATGGCTGCGACATTTTAAATGAACCTTTCACACAAGAGTTGAGAGCGACCAGAAAGTGAATGTTATGGCTCTGGAAGCACTTCTGTGCTGAGTGCCCACTTTGAAGCCCAAGGCAGAATGAACAACAGCTTGAGAGGAAGCCATAGCCAGGCTGAGTGTGTATGTACATGGAACCTTGTGAGGAAGGTTTTGCTTGCAAGGCAGCAAATCAGGGCCTCTCCCCAGGCAGGCAGAGCATGGTCCCAAAACCAACCCTCTGGAGGGCTATGATGGCTTATGTGTGCCTTACTGTAGCAACATAGCCCAAAGGATGGCTTTGCCTAAGTACTATGAAAGACCACTAATGAATTCAGAGGGAGTAAAGCCTCCTAAGTCTTTAAATGGCACTGATACATTTTGACTCAAGCCAGGAAATTAGCACAAAGGAGACTTCTGTGTTTTTCCAGCTGGAGTGAGAGCCTGCTCACATCCTGAACTGTCCCATGGATGGCAACATGACTTGAAAATGCTGTACCAAACATCATGAACACAGCTCAGGGCTGCTTGTTCTAGCTCTGGTCCATCTGTGAGTCTTCTTCTAGCCGTTCATTCTTAAACCCATGGGTAGACTAATCAAGCACAAGGTGGGGCTGCAGGATAACCAAGCTACAGGCCAGTTCAAACATTCAAGCCTCAAGGAAAGTTCTAGAATGAAAGAAAAATATTATCCTCTCCTTCAGAAAATCCCTTCATCATAAGTAAATGAAGTATTTATTGACCTAGGAGTTCTTGGTAGACTGACCCTATCTTCAGACGAAAAAGCAGCAGAGTCAACAGTTTTCCAAAAATTTAAGACCAGAGCAATCTCACACAGCACCCGTGGTAGTAACCAAGGAGACCACTGGAGGGCGCTGTACCAACCCTGTCCTGGTCCTCTCAGGAAAAGAGCCTGCAAAGATTTCCCTCATGTTCCACAAAAACTGTCCCATTTCTCAACATGCAGAAGCCATGCACGTTTGAGGAGAAGGAAATTCTGATTACTCTGATTTGGTAGTTGATTACACATTGCATACATGCATTGCATTATCAGGCTGTATTCCATAAAGGTCAATAGATATGTGTCAATTTTAAAAGAAAAGTAAAAACAGTAGTGTGCATGAAGCTGCCATGAGCAAAAGAGAGGAGACTTGGCCCAGGCCAAGGCGTTGCTTCTAAGATTAGCAGTAAGTTAATCAGGCAGAGAGGGAGTTGGGAGGACTGATTAAAAATGTGATGATTCTGTGATCTTAAGTAAGACTCAGAACTTGAGTTTTAAATCTGAAACCAAGGGTTTCCATTATTTGGGGTAGGGGTACGTGTCAATCCTTTAAAAATCCCCTTGTTGCCAGATGCAAGGGGATAGTGGCTCACACATACTACTACTCAGGAAGATGAGATCTGAGGATCAAGATTTGAAGCCAGCCCAGGCAGGAAAGGCTATAAGACTCTTGACTCCCAATCTCCCAGCAAAAAGGCTGAAATAGAGCTATGGCTAAAGAGATAGATGACTAGCTTTGATGGAAATAAGCCAAGCCAGAGTATGAGGTATTGAGTTCAAACTCCAGCACAACAAAATATCAATCCATCTATAAGTAGATGGATAGATAGCCTTGTTCCAAGTCTGTTTGAATTTCACTAAAGTTTAAAATTTTATATTTAGTAAGACCCAGTTCCTTACAGAAAGATTACTATTCTTGATTCATTTTCTAATATTTATCACTACGCCAAGGAAGCTCATTTCTTTCCTTTTTCTTTTTCTTTTTTTTGGGGGGGGCTTGGGCGCTGTCCCTCAGCATTTCAGTTCAAGGCTAGCACTCTGCCACTTGAGCCCCAGTGCTACTTCCAGCTTTTTATGCTTATGTGGTGCTGAGGAATTGAACCAGGGCCTCCTGCATGCCAGGCAAGCACTCTACCACTGAGCACTTTCCCAGCCCAAGGAAGCTCATTTCTAAGCCATTCACTTGTTTCTTTTTTTTTATTGTACAGAGGGGTTATAGTTACATAAGTAAGGTAATAAGTATATTTCTGGTCAAACTTGTTACATCTTCCCTCATTTTTCTCCTGTTTTCCCTTCCCTCTCCCTCCCTACCCCCAAGTTGTACAGATCATTTCCACTGGTTCTTTGTCTCACCATTCTGTTGTTCCCCTTCCCTTTCCTAATTCAAATAAACATATACAATACCAGCATACCAAAATCAAATACAGTGACAACAGGGAATATACCATAGAGGGAAGAACATACAAAAGAAACAAAAAATCACATAGTACATTAAAAACAACAACAACAAAGATAAACTTCTGTGTCCATGTCTTGGAGTTCATTTCATTTAGTGTCATCTTATATGGTCATACTTACTTAACTATTGAATTTCTTTGGTATAGTTAATTGAAATAAAGAGTGCTCTGGTGAGGCAATTAGTAGCTCAAGGAAATTAAGGTTTTGTTTTATTGTTATTACTATCATTACAGTTAATTACAGCTTATTAGTGACATGGGAAAACTAATAGAAATTGAGGATACTGTAATTTAGAATAGTTTTCTTGGTTTCGTTTATGAGAGAAGATTGCTCAAAGGTCTACAGCCAAAGAGAAGAGAGAGAATGAGAGAGAGAGGGGGGGGAGAGAGAGAAATTAGCACCATGGCAGTGGGGCTTGTCCTTTCTGCATAACCATGGGAGTATGCACTGCCTGCAGTGTGACTTGAGAGAAAAGCTGAAGTGTGTGTGCAGTGGCTTATGTGTTCTTCAGGAGCCCTGGCTGAAGCACCTCAGTAGGAAAGGAGAGCTCTACAGGGGAGGGGATGATGTGAGGGAGACCCTGGCTTTCCTGAGGGGCCTGGCTTCACAAGATCAAAGTAGTTTGGGTGTGTGTGTGTGTGTGTGTGGCTTGAACTCAGAGCTTTGTGCTTTTGCCTGGGTTTTTCAATTGAGGCTATCACTCTACCACTTGAGCCACAACTCTACTTCCAGCTTTTTTCCTTTTGAATAGTTTTTTAATTATCTTTAAGAAGTTGTACAAAGGAGTTGCCACTCACCAAAGCAGTTTACGAATATAGTGCATCTTGATCAATGTCACCCTTTTCAACATTCTCATCCACCCCTCCCAAACTACACTTTCCAATACTTATCCTAATTTTAGGTTATGTGTTGAATTTTTTGCCATTTAACAAAGCAGTTCATATGTACAGTGCATCTTGATCTGTGTCATCACTTCAACATCTTCATCTTCCTTCAACCCACTCCTTCCCTTATATTTCTCAATTCTGTTGTGCATACAGTGAATTCTTGCCTGCATTGCCCTCCTTCCCACTTCATTTTTATAGCTTCTTCCCTTGTCCCACCCTCCCCTCTTGCAAGTACCCATTTCCTGGTACTTATTTTTTCTGGGTTTTGACATAGTTTTTTAAATAAGTTTTTTATTGTGAAAATACTGTACAGAAGGGTTATAATCGCATGAGCAAGGTAATGAGTACATTTCATATCAAGCATTGTACCTGTGCTCTGTATTACACTCAGTTAATCCATTTGTAACTCTTTCTTTGCCGCCCAGTGTGTTAACATATGGATTTATAGCACATTTTAGCTACCACAAATGAGCGAAACCATGCAATCTATGTTTCTCTGGGTATGGCTTACTTTGTTTAATATAGTTGTTTTCCCAGTCTTTCCATTTCCTTACAAATGATAGGACTGCATCAAACTTAAAAGCTTCTGCATGGCCAAAGACATAGCTAACAAGCTAAATAGAAAGCTCAGAGAGTGCTAGAAAAATTTTACCAGAAACACAACAGATCAGATAAGGGGTTAATATCAAAAATATACTTAGAACTTAAAAAATTATCCCCCCAAAATAAGCCTGTGAAGAAATTACAACCCAATTATTAAATGGGCTAGTGATTTTAGACTTCTCAGATGAATTGGTGAAAATGGCCAATAGACAATAAAGAAATGTTCACCTTCTCTGGCATAAAGGAAATGCAAATCCAATACTGAGATTTTCCATCAGCTCAATTAGAAGAGCCAATATGAAGAATACTAATAATAACAGATGCTGGTATGGATATGATCAAAAGGGAACTCTATTACACTGTTGGAAAGGTAAGCTTGTCCAACCTCTCTGGAAAGCAGTATGGAGGTCCCTCAAAAAACTAAACATAGAGCTTCACTACGACCCAGCAATCCCACCCCTGGACATTATTCAATAGAGCACTAACGAGGTCATACTAAAGCCAGCACAACCATGTTCATTGCAGCATTATTTACCATATTTAATATATGGAATGAGCCCAGATGCTCCTTAATGGATGAATGGATCAAGAAAATGTAATAGATAGATAGATAGAGTGGAATTCTACTCATGTATCAGAAAGAATGATATTGTACTTCCAGCTTTTTGATGGTTACTTGGAGAAAGAAAGTTTCATAGACATCCTGCCACTGCTGGCTTCAAACCTTGTTGCTCAGATTTTATCCTCCAGAGTAGCTAGGATTACAGGCCACAAGTGCCTGGCTTCAAAAACATTTTATTTTGAGGGTACTGTGAGGGCATGTATCTCTACCCACCCATTGTGCCAGCCAGGCATAGTGAAGAAGAGGAAAACTGCAACTTAGAGAGATAAGGTAACCTTAGATAAATGGGTGATTTGGTATGGTATAGGAAACTGAGACATAATAATGAAGTTGAGGTCTAAAAACATTGGGTAATATACTGAATTATTCTTGGGGGTGGGGGATAGAGGAGAAAGAATGGAAGCCCTAGCACACTCATTGAACTGCAGTTGAGAAGATGTGGCTTGGGAGAGGCTGCAGGGACTGAGGGCTGAGAGAGTGCCAATTGCAAGCATCCTCTGGCCCAATGAGAGCAGTGATGATATGCATTACAACAATAAATTGGTAATTCCCACCTGGGATCTTAATTCACCAACTGGATCTGAAAGTAGCAGTGCGGTCCAGACCACAGAGGGGAAATGGATATTCTGATCAGCGCCTGCATCACATTCCAGGAGGTGACCTTGATGGCAAGGTCACAGGTCATGAGATGGCTCAAGGACACTGGCCAGAAGTTAAGATTTGAATTTAATTTGATTGTGCCTATGAAGAACTGTTTAGTACATATTTAAATCTATATCAAATAGCTCTTCAAATTAACTGTTTCAAAAAGCAGTTCATAGATAGATGCTAGTGGCTTATGCCTGTAATCCTAGCTACTCAGGAGGCTGAGATCTGTGGATTGCAGTTTGAAGCCAGCACGGTAGGAAAGTCTGTGAAACTCTTATCTCCAATAAACTACTCAGAAAAAGCTGGAAGTGGTGCTGTGGCTCAAGTGGTAGAGCACTAGTCTTGAGTACAAAGAGGTTTATGGATAGTACCTAGGCCCTGAGTTTAAGCCCATTACCACCCAAAAAAATATTAAAAGCAGCTTATATAATAAGAAGTGACTATACTCCTTCTCCAGAGAAAGTTTTAATTCCATTACTAACTAGAATAGTCTCTGAGCACCTCCCTAGGCTGTACAGCATCCTCGACAAAGGGACACAGGTACAAACAATAACTATATGTGTCATTAAGCTCACATGGTGAAGGATCTAAAACTAAAAATATGTATTTGAGGCTGAGGATTAGCTCAGTGGTAGAGCACAAGGCTAGCATGTGCAAAACCCTGAGTTTCACCTCCAGTACTAGTAGAGGGAGGGGTTATTTTATGAAGAACTAGAATGCTAACTCTAAGAAGAGAAACATTGTGTCTTTTTTTAAATTTTATTTTATTGTAAAGATGCTGCGTAGAAGGATTGCATTTACATGAGTAAGGTAATGAGTACATTTCTTGTCGAGCATTGTTACCCCCTCCATTGTTTTTCCTATATACTATGTCTTATTCTTAGCAGGATCTTAGGACCTGGAACCACTGTGGACTCACTGGCCTCAATAGGGCCTTGTTGACAAATATATTTTCATCCAGTGAATTCTGAGCTGAATTTAATATATATTAAACAACAAAAACTGGCTGATACCTGTAAGCCTAACTACTCATGAGGCTGAGATCCAGAGGATCATAGTTCAAAGCTAGACCAGACTTTATCTTCAATTAACTAGTAAAATGCTTGATTACAGCTGTTAACTCAAGTGGCAGAAAATCAGCCAAGCAAAACCAGAAAGAAATGGAAAGGAAAGAAAATGAAGGGAAGGGAGAAAAGAAAGGAAAGGAGAGGAGAGGAAGGGAGTAAGGGAGAAGAGTGGAGGGGAGGGAAGAAGGAAGAAGAGTAAGGGGACTAGGGAGGGGAGAAGAGGGGGAACAGGTAAAGGGGAGAGGGAAAGGAAAGAGGGGGAAAAGGAGAGGAGAGGAGAAGAGAAGAAGGGAAAGGAGGGGAGGGGTGAAAAGGGGCAAGGGGGAGGGGAGAGGGAGAAAAGAGAAGAGAAGAGAAGGTAAAGTGCATATGAATCTTGGTGGGACCCTGTGATAAATAATCTAACTACATACGGTAAATGCATTCATTTATTTCATGGTAAATACACCACATTTAATCAAACTGCACAAGAAAATAACATAAGAGGACATTTTCATATCTTCCTCTTCTATTTATTGGGAGAGGGAAAAAATATGGTCTTGCTATTTTGCTAACCTGAATACTCAAAATCCTACATCTGCCAAGTCTCTCTAGAGTGAGTGCTTGGCAGGCAGAAACATTTCCAAAAGAAACCATATTACAGGGTTTCCTGTCCATATTCTTGGTGCCGGAATTTATCCCCATTTACTTTCCTCCCAAAATCACATTTAAAATTTAGCCCTAAAACTGCCCAGTTCCCAAAGCACTTACTCTCACAAGCCATCATTCATTGGCAGTCTTCCATCTTCCATCCTTGGTCCTTGTTTTGCTCATTGATAAAATTCAGAAGAGAGCTATTTGCTCCACAGTAGAACATTTTTAGAACTCAATACATTCACAGAACATAGGAACTATTCTTTTTTTATTGTGAAAATACTGTACAGAGGGGTTACAATTACATGGGCAAGATAATGAGTACATTTCAGGAACTATTCTTATAGGTTGCTTTGAGAAATCTGTAAAGCATCATATTGATAACAGTTGAATCACCTAGTGCAGGAAAAAAGAACTTAGGGAAAAAAGAAAAGGGTATCTTGTTAAAAGTCAACTTCTGAACTTTTGATACTTATTTTTGTCTCAGAAATGTCAGAAATTTTGTCAACTTTTGTGCAAAACAATTGGAAAGACTTGTTTTTTAGTAGAGGAAACTACTTTTCAAGGAGTATGATTTCATGTGTCTTTAGGGAATTTGGAGTTAAGAGCCAAAAATGAAAGAAATCTCCTAACTCAAGAAGATCCCTGGCAGTTGGCCCCACTCAGAATAACTGGTTTCTCCATATCTCTGTTCTGAAAAAAACAAAAAACAGAAACTAAGGAACTAGCTATAATTCTGGAGAGAAGTGGAGTTCCTAGAGCTCACTGTCACCCCTCTTACAGGAAGGAACTCAGACAGGGGCCACCACTGTGGGAGCTGCCGGGAAAGGTTATCTGTCATTGTGTCGAAGAAAAACAACAACAAAAATGGAACCAAATAACAAAGCTAAAGGCCAGCAACTGAAGTTCTGCCATAAACTCACATCCAATGTGAGTTTGGAGATTCTGTGGGTTCTCTGTAAGTTATTTTGAGAGAAGAGATGATTGTGAGCCAAGCAAGATCTTGGTGGCTCAGGAAGATGCTCCTGTTGCCATTCATTACCATAACCATTCAGCAAATATCCAGAGTTACTACCAGGAAAGTGTTAGAAGGTCCAAAATTCTGTAGCAGCCACTGATGTACAATGTGGGCAAATGTGAGGTCAGTGGGGGACACTCAGACAATGCTAATGAAAACAAAACCATTAGAGGGGGTCTTAATCCAATATAATGGATGTCATTATAAATTTTAAAAGGGCTGGACATTGGTGGCTCATGTCTGTAATTCTAACTATTCAGGAGACTGAGATCTAAGGATCACAGTTCAAAGCTAGCCTGGACAGGTACAGCTCAAATTGTAGAGTACTCATTTTGAATGGAAAAACTCAGGGGTAGTACCCAGAGCCTGAGTAAGCAAGCAAGTAAACAAATAAGTAAATACATAAATAAATACACAAAGAGGTACCAAAGTAAAAAGACAGAGGGAAGAACACAGGAAGGAAGAGTTGACCATCAGCTAGCCAAGAGAGAGGCCTTGGAGGAAACTAATCCCTCCAGACACTATACTTTCACACTTCCAGTCTCCAGAACTGGGAAAAAATTAGCTTCTGTTTAATCTAATTCACATAGTTGGTCCATTGTGGTTTGTGATGGCAACCTTAGCAAGCAGATACAAAATCCAACAGATGAGTAGGCATACAAATTGATGGTTATCTTCACAATGGAGCACAATGAAGGACCCTGCATCCCCAAAAGGAGCAGGCGGTCCCCTCGTGTTACAGTATGAATGATTCCCCAACATGATTATGCCTGAGTAAAGGAAGCCAAACCCAAAACTACATTACATAATCTGCATGCTACAGAAGAAAGAAAAATACAAACTCACCTGTGAGTGACAGAAAGCACATTTGTAGACAGATCATGTTGGTAGGGGCTGGCCAGTAATAATGTGTGGAGTCTATAAACCAAGAGTAACTTTTGAATATAAATAATCATTTTAAGAAGTGAGCCTACAAGCAACTGAGTTGGAGAATTAGGATGGCTGTGCTGGCTTGTCTCTAAGGAGGCAAGAGGTAGGAACAGAAGATGAGCAGGCAGTCGTTAGTGTAGTCTTGGTGATGATTTTCTACTCGTCAGCATTGTAGGTACATCTCATTGAGCATTTATTTTCCCCGGACAGTCCTGCCAACCAGTTAATCCACCAGCTCTTAGGTAGTAAATGCATATTTCCTTTTAATTTTTCCTTTTAAAATTTTATACTACATCTTGTTTAAAGTCCTCTGAATGTATGTGTGCATGTTATTAAAACTACTTTTTCTCGGTTAAAAAAATAATTATAGCTTATTATATGTCAAGTATATTTCAGCAAAGCATAAGTTTTTTGCAAGTGAATCAGATGACAAAAGTTATCTGATACTTTTCCATCTTCAAAACTTATCAGCCGGGCTGGGAAGTTGGCTTGCCTTGCAAGCCTGAGGCCCTGGGTTCGATTCCTCAGCACCATATAAGCAAAAAGAAAAAAGCCGGAAGTGGCACTGTGGCTCAAGTGGTAGAGCGCTAGCCTTGAGCTGAAGAGCTGAGGGACAGCACCCAGGCCCAGAGTACAGGCCCCACAACCGGACCCCCCAAAAAAAACTTATCAGCCAATATCAGTAACACCATGCCATTGCATAGGAAGAGGGAGCCAGCAATGACAGCAAGGATGAAAAATGTCATATTGTCCAATGTCAGTCTTGGAGAGGATATCATTGAATCAATTTCTTACAACCATCCCCAAAGCCACAATTCTTAAAGGAGTCTTCCTTGAAATGAGGACAATGAAAAATGGAAAGACATTTTATTTCCCTTTTTAGATTATTTTTTCTGTTCACTTTATTGTGATCAATATGTTCCCCTAACTTGCTTCAACTTGAGCTCCATATCTATTTTATATCAGATCAGTCACCTGTATGACATTACTTAGTAGGGGGTCAGGAGTCACCATGTTGTCCCCAAATCATAATCATCCCCAGCATTTTATTATCAACATTTTATTTACTCCTTGAGTTTTATCTCCCAAAAACAGCATGTAAAGCTCATTTTTATTAAAACTAACAACAGAAACTGCAGTTGGGTTGAATTTCAAGCAGGATTGCCTTCACAAAGAAGTAAGTATAGGACACAGTATTGGTCAGCTTTGATAAGGCAAAGAGAGAAGAAGAGAGCCACAGCTGGCAGAAGATGGTTCTCAGGAAAGGGGACAACTGGTAATCCTAAAAGGAAGGACATAAGTAAGGACAAGAGCAGCAACTGCCACTAGACAGCACAGGAACACAGCCAACCAGGAATGGAAATATGGAGCTAGCACCCTGGCAGGCTATTTCTGTCCAGTCTAGGAAGCCTGGGGACTAACATAACCTGTTTCTTCTAACAAAGTTGTTTCAATCACTAACAATTACACTAGGAACAGCTATAAAGCCTATAGATGCCTTTCCAGTACTGGTAATCATAGCAGTGTTAGTTACCTTCACCTGAAAGCTAAGGTGCTAGTCATGGCAGGAAAATAAGAATGTAGTCACCACTGAATTCTGGTGGCAGAAAAGTCTGTGAGTCTCACTTTTTTTTTTTTGTTAGTCATGGGGCATGAACTCTTGTCCTGAATGCTGTCCCTCAGCTTTTAGTGCTCTACCACTTGAGCCACTGCACCATTTCCTGTTTTCTGAGTAGTTTATTAGAGATAAGAGTTTCACAAACTTTCCTTCCCAGGCTGGCTTTGAACCACCATCCTCAGATCTCAGCCTCCTGAGTAGCTAGGATTACATGCGTGAGCCACCAGTGCCTGGACATAAAAGATTTATCCTAAATGAACAACCAGAAGACTCAAAGTGTTACTGTAGCTCAAAGTGGTAGAGTGCTAGCCTTGAGCAGAAAAGCTCAGGAACAGTGCCCAGGTCCTGAGTTCAAGCCCCCACAAGCAACAACAACAATAACAACAAAAGCAGTCACTAGTGACACAATGCTGCTTCACTGCCACATGCAGAGATCCTGGTGATCCCATGACAGCCAAGATGTCTACACCTATAAGACAATTTCCCCAGAAAGATTGAAAACAAAATCTATGCAACATTATAACAGGAACCAAAATAAATGAGAGCAAGCAAAGCAGGTACTTTATAAGAAGCAATGTTGCACATATGCTGATGTACAATACTGCAGGTCCAAAGTCTTATAACCCTCCTCCATCATTTCCTGTTTCTCTCTATATATCATAAGCAAACACCCACAGTCATAGTATGAAAGAGGAAGAGGAACTGTTAGGGAGACAGGTATAAAAAGTGGTGAACATAACACATGGTTAATAATAAATTCCAATTAGACTCGGGGAAGATGGCGGTGATCTCACAGGTAGCGCCACTATGGGTCTCTGACCAAAAGAAGATCTAGTGACATAGCCACACCTTACCTCAAGAGACCCACTCCAATCAAACTCTAAATACCTAAAGGCTTTTTCTACTATAAGAGGACTATCCTAGCAGGCAACTAAGGAAAGGGAAAAGAGAAACAGTGAATGGGACCTCTGCGGAGCAGCTGCACCAAGGCTCTGCCCTTGCCAAGCCAGGACTCTCTGCAGACTTTAAGCAGAGGAGCTCCCAAAAACTGAAGAAAGCACTGAACACTAGACCCATGGAAAGTTAGGAGGGAATCTGGTGAAGACCTCCCACCCCAACCTCTCACCACCATCACCACAGGGCAGCTACAGGGAAGGAGTGAACTCAGCAATACCGACATTACAATCGCCAGAAAGTTGGCACCACCCGGTAAGCCCCCAAAGTCAGCCCAAGACTGCAGCGCTGGCGGGATCCCCATGGGCCCCTGCCAACCCACACAAGGCTCCCAGGAAACCACAGCCGCAGCCAATCCATCGCTCTAAGCTCTTCGGGCCAACCGCCCTGCCAACTGGGCACTCTGCTGGGACCTGTTCCCTCCCTGCTGCCACCTGGCACAGACCCCAGGCTCTCACAGCCGCGGCACCACCAAGCTGCTACAGGCATCTCCACAGACTCACCTAGGAGCCACAGGCAGCCACCGCCAAGGCTGCCCGCCACCTTCCACTGCCTCTGCTGCAGACCAAGCACAGCTAGTCCCCCCCTGCAGCCCACACCAGCCTGCTGCACCAACCTCCAGCTGCCCGCCCCCCGTACCAGGATTCCCCACTCCGCCACAGAGGAGACCCTTCAACATTAGCAGAGCCACACACCCCCATCTGCACCTGCCAACACCCAGACCCTATGACTGAAAACCTGCCAACTCCATCCTACCTGCCACAGCACAAGCTCTGTGGTCCAGCACACCACCAGCCACAGACCTAGTGGGTAACCCAACTGGGTCCACTCCCTGGGTCGCAGTTCCCTGCAGGATCCCAAAGCCCTCTGACTCAAGCCCCCTTTCAAAAGGGAGGGATCATACCAGAACAGAACACAGACATAAGCTCTGTTCCTAAGGCTCCTGTGGCTACCTGGGAAAGCCTGGGAACAGAGCTCCAGGCCTATGATAGCACTCTACAAACGTGAAACCCCCAAAACTCCCTCCCACCAGGCCTGAGAATGGGACTATAGATAGCAGGCACCCTCTCCCATCAAAAGGCCATCTGCTCCCAACCAAGCCACAAGGAAAGTGGACTACAGCAAGGCATACAAGGTTCTATCAGGAATCTGCTCTATAGACTACAGGGAGACTAAAGCTCCCCCAAAGAACCTGAAAAACCCATTCTTTAGTTTTTTTTATTCTTGTTTTTGTTTGGTTTGGTTTGTTTTTATGTCTGATTGTTTGTTGTTTGTTTTTATTTCTATGTGTTACTTACGTGTATTGTGATTTAGGATTTGCTATTCCACTTAAAGCTTCTATTTTTCATTATTATTTGTTTTTTTCTCCCACTTTCCAATTTCCTAACTTGTACTTTTTTTCTTCTTTCTTTTCCTCTCACCCTCCCCTTCTCCTTTCTCTCATTATATTATACTACTACTCAATCAGAGCTACCCTGCCTAGTTCTATACACAAAGTAAGGCCTCCTTCTATGTGTGAAAACAATAATTACAGGTGTTAACTTAGATTAAGCGACTCTCCAATAATATCTGAATGATCTTTCTCTAATCTCAGCAAATCTCCCAAATACACTTATATATAACTTCTTTTTCTTACCTTCATCTCAATCTCTAAGCTACTCCCTAAGTAACCTTTCTTCCAATTCTTTTCTGCTTCTTACACTCGGTAACAAGGTCTTTATTCTCTTACTACTACATATACCCCTCCCTTAAGCTGCTCTTACTCCTCTACTATCATTATACCCACGTTCTCTTCTGAACCTGAATTCATATCTCTCCAATCCTAACCCTTCACTTCTCCATCTGCTCCAGCCCATTGATCCCTAATGGTTTATATCTGACCCAACTTATAGTTGGTTCTATATTTGACCACAAAATTGGTTTCATTTGACTATTTTGAGTTCAGGGGGCCCATCTTGTTAACTCTAAGGAGCATACTACTTATCAGCCAAACCCAGGTTATCTCATAAGTTACAACTATACATAACCTTGACCCCAAAGCCACAATATCCCTCTCCAAGCAAGCGAGACAGAGAGGGAGAGAGAGAGATAGAGAGAGAGAGAGAGAGAGAGAGAGAGAGAGCTGAATAGGAAAACACCTACACATAACTTTGAAACCCTAAGATCTATACATCTACATGACACCAAGTTGGCTCCAGTCCAAAAAAAAGACTGACCTACTGTCATACCAGTGTAGTTTTTGTCTCCAAATGGGTAGAACTAACAGAAGAGACACAAGGCACATGACCAATCAACAAACCCCAACACACTCTCCACATAAACAAGCTACAGAGCAGTCCCAGAATGACCTAGAAGATAATGCTCAAGATAGATTAAAAGCATGGTTGGTAAACCTACTGAATGAAAAATTGAACACCCTGCATAGGGTTAACAGAGAACTAATAGAGAGCTAATAGATTACCTCATGGCCTCCACAAATAAAAAGATAAAGGAACTTGAGCAGAGGGAGAAAGAAGCTAATGAGAAGATAGGAACTCAGATTAAGGAGTGGAAAGAAAAGTCTAAGAACCAACTCCAGGAAGTAAGGCAATCTATTCAAGACTTAAAAGAAAACCTTAATAAGGAGCTGGCCACCATTAAGAAAGACCAGCAAAAAGCAAAGGTAATAGACACCAAAGTAAAAATCCTCCAAAGTAGAATGGAGGAGGCCAAAAAAAGACTGAGGCTTGAGACAGTTTAGACTCCATAGAGTCTAAACAATTATTTGTAACAAAACTCAGAAGCATGACAGATCACTGCAGGAAATACAAGATACATTCAGAAAGCCTAATTTGAGAATGATAGGTATACAAGAGGGCCTGGAGAGGGAAGCCAATGGATTAGGAAATATATTCAGCAGAATCCTAGCAGAGAACTTTCCAAATATAAAAAAGGACAGGCCCATTAAGATACAAGAAGCTTTTAGAACCCCAAATAGACCAGACCAGAACAGGTCATCCCACCCCCACATCATAATCCGTATTGGCTCAATAGCCACTAAAGAAAGAATTATTAAAGCTGCCAGGGAGAAGAGAACAATCACATATAAAGGTAACCCAATCAGAATCACCTCAGACTCCTCAGCAGACACCATAAAAACAAGGATGGCCTGGAAAGAGGAATGCCATGCCCTAAAGTCAAATGACTACCAACCAAGAATAATCTACCCAGCTAAGCTATCATTCATAGCAGAAGGACAATAAAAGCTTCCATAGCAAGGAAAATCTGAAGCCATATATCACTTCCAAAGCAGCTCTCCAAAAAATCCTCAAAGATGTTCTACATATAGAAAACCAACAAGAACAGAATATAGGCAATGAAGCAGTCCACAAACAGAGAAATATGTAATCACAAGAACAGCCAAGGCACAGTTTGCCCAAAAACTATGGATAAAAACATAGGGTCAGACAAACACCTCTCAGGCCTAACCCTTAATATTAATAGTCTTAACTCTTCAATTATGTGACATAGATTGTCCAGTTGGATCAAAAAGCAAGATTCTTCTATCTTCTGTCTTCAAGAGACACACCTTGCCTAGAAAAAAATAAACATATTCTGAAAGTGAAAATATATCAAGCAAATGGCCCCCATAAACAGGCAGGTGTTGCAATCCTAATATCAGATAAAATAGACTTCAAAATAAAATCAATGATAACTGATAAAGAAGGTCACTAAATACTAATTAAAGGAATTCTCCTTCAGGAGGATATTACGATTCTAAACATCTACTCACCAAATAACAGAGCACCGAAATTTATCGAAGAAACACTACTTTCCCTCAAATCTCACATAGATCCAAAGACATTAATTGTGGGGGACTTGAATACACCACTATCCCCACTAGATAGGCAAAAACTCAACAGAGAAACCTTGGATCTTAAAATCTGAATAGATCAACTAGACTTAATGGACATCTACCAAATATTTCACCCAGCAGCATCAGATTACACCTTCTTCTCAGCAGCACATGAAACACTCTCCAAAATAGACCACATTCTAGGCCAAAAAGCAAATCTGTCCAAATTATACCTTGCATTCTCTCAGACCTCAAGGGAATAAAATTAGAACTCAACACCAAAAGCCACCAAAGGAAATCCTGTAACACATGGAGGCTGAACAACATATTGTTGAACAACCAGTGGGTCATGGAAGAGATTAGAAAGGAAATCCAAGTGTTCATGCTATTCAACAAAAATGAACACACAAATTACCAGCTCCTCTGGGACACAGCAAAGGCAGTACTCAGAGGCAAGTTTATAGCTCTGAGTTCCTACATCAACAAATTGGAAAGATCTGAAACCAACAATTTAATGAGGCACCTAAAGTTCCTTGAAAAAGGACAACATGCTATGTGTTTCTAACGAATTTATAAGATTATCTC
>NW_012267442.1:1536128-1550341 GCF_000151885.1 Dipodomys ordii
AAAAAAAAAAAGGACAACATGCTAAACCCCAATCCAGTAAATGGTGCTGGCAAAGTTGGTTAAACACTTGCAGAAAACTAAAACTAGATCCATGAAAATCATCTTGTACCAGAATCAACTCCAAATGGATCAAATACCCAGACTCATGAAAACATTACAGGACAGAATAGGAGAAACTCTAGGACTCCTTGGCACAGGCCGAAATTTACATAATAGAGACCCAGAAACACAACAAATCAAAGAAAGTTTGGACAAATGGGATTGCATGAAACTTCAGAGCTTCTGCAAGGCAAAGGACAGAGCTAGAAGATCAACAGAAAGCCCACGATCTGGGAGAAGATCTTCACTAGCCATACAATAGACAAAGGTCTCATATCTAAAATATAATTAGAACTCAAAAAACTAAATCCCCCAACAACAAATCCTCAAAGAAACAACTGCCGGATTAACAAAATGGGGATAGACTTAAAGAGAGACTTCTCCGAAGCGGAAATAAGAATGGCCAATAGAGACCTAAAGAAATGCTAGACCTCACTAGCCATAAAAGAAATGCAAATCAAGACAACGCTGATTCCACCTCACCAGTTAGAATGGCTATAATCAAGAAATCTAGTAACAACAGATGCTGGAGGGGATGTGGTCAAAAGGGAACCCTACTACATTGTTGGTGAGAGTGTAAACTTGTTCAACTACTTTGGAAAGCAGTATGGATGTTCCTCAAAAGACTCCACATAGAGCTCCCCTATGACCCAGCAATCCCACTTTTGGGCAGTTATCCAAACGATCACAAAAAAGGTC
The DNA here is from genome assembly GCF_000151885.1 of Dipodomys ordii. Lineage (NCBI taxonomy): Eukaryota > Metazoa > Chordata > Mammalia > Rodentia > Heteromyidae > Dipodomys > Dipodomys ordii. Next base: position 1,536,927 of record NW_012267442.1, read on the forward strand.
ATACCAAAGCTACCAGCACAACCATGTTTATCACAGCATTATTTACCATAGCTAAGATATAGAACCAACCTAGATGCCCTTCAGTAGACAAATGGATCAAGAAAATGGGATATATAGATATAGATATAGATGTGTTTGTGTGTATATACAATAGAATTCTATGCCTCCATCAGAAAGAATGACATTGCCCCCATTTGTTAGGAAACAGAAAGACTTGGAAAAAATTATATTAAGTGAAGTAAGCCAGGCCCAAAGAAACATAGGTCCCATTGTTTCCCTTGTTTGCAGTGACTAGTAGATGTCTCGGATAAGCAGAGAAGTTCAAAGGCTATGTAAATATGACCACATGAGATAATGTTAAGCAAAATGTACCCCAAGACAGGAACACAAGAGGGTTTTTTTTCCCTTGTTTGCTAATGCTTTTAATGTGCTTACAATGCACTATGTGATTCTTTTGTTTCTATTGTAATTCTTCCCCCATGGTATAACCCATGTTTTCACTGGATTTGATGCGGGTGTTCTGCACCTTGTATATACATTTTTGTAATTTGGGGAGTGGAAGTGATATTGCAGAACGCTGAAATGGGGATGTAGGTTGATCCATTGTGTTGACGAGGTATACAGGACACTATATTGAAAACAAACATTACAATGGTGGGGGGGGTGAGTTGGGGAGGTGGGGAGGGAAGTGATGGTAGGGGGAAAATAAAGGAGGAGGTAACAATGCTTGTTATGAAATGTGCTCATTACCCTACTTATGTAAGTCTAACCCCTCTGTACAACATTTTTACAATAAAAAAAAATAATGAATTCCATCGTGGTATTTCTTGCTCCCATGGTGCCACAGGCTCTTGAGCAAATGTTTCTTCTTCCCATAATGCTCTAGGTGCTTGTACAACCAATGAAAAGAGTGAGGGCAGTGTATGCACAAGCCATCCACCAATCAGTACAAAGCCCAAGGGCGGAGACCTGTGAGGAGCCCTCTACAATACAATAGACCTCTGAAAGGACTCCATTGGACTCATCTGTAGGCCCCTCTCTGAGTGGAGAGCTACTTCCTTTCAGAGCTTTCCTTTCCTTTCAGAGCTTTCCTTTCCTTTCAAATAAACTTACTCTGTTTACCTTAAATATGTTCTTGCCTTTTAATTCTTTAATTGATGAATTAAATTTTAATTCTTTAATTGGTGAATCCATTCTTCTTAATGGTGTCAGTAGGCTTGTTTGAGTTAAGAGCTAGATTGCTGATAAACCAAAAGAGTAGAAAGCAGACCAGAAGAGTTATTTAAAAAAAAAATTTTTAGGGGGTCCGGTTGTGGGGCCTGAACTCTGGGCCTGGGTGCTGTCCCTCAGCTCTTCAGCTCAAGGCTAGCACTCTACCACTTGAGTCACAGCACCACTTCCAGCTTTTTTCTTTTTGCTTATGTGGTGCTGAGGAATCAAATCCAGGGCCTCAAGCATGCAAGGCAAGTGCTCTACCATTGAGCCACCTTCCCAGCCCTGACCGGAAGATTTATGACATACATACTATTCACCTGTTTCCACTTGTCACAAAAACTTCAGGTGAATCAACCCATTTAATTCCCATCCATCACTTATCTCAGTGTGGCTGATGAGGAAGTGAGGAGCAAAGGTAGATGTGAGCAGGGCGACCAGCAAGGTAGGATTTACAAGTTGTTGCCTTTGAAGAGTGTCACAGTCCTGGGGAGGAAACTTTCTTATTGGCAATGACTGTTTGACTGTATTGGGGTTTGATGCTAAATACTTGTCTATTAAATGAGAAGATAAAAATGTAATGTATCTTGTCAATTCCAAGATAAAGAACAAGCTCAGCAATAACTCAGACTGCAGTGTGTAAACCATCTGTAGGGTTCCCATGCATTAGCAACGGGCTTCAGTCAGCTCACTCTCAACTCAGAACATGGCTACATGAACCAGTCTCCATGAGCCATTTGCTGAGCATGAGTAATGTTGCTTTATTTCCCTTAAGCATTCATCTAAGCATTCCTGAGTTGGACAGGCTGAAGAATTCTGCATGTACAATAAAATCTATGAATAATTAACCTGACTTAGGTTGCTTCTTCTTTTTAACTTTTCCTCTACAAAAGACTTTGTAAACCACTTCAATAAAAGTGCCTCATTTCTGTAAGCTGGATCTCTGTCTAGATCTCTTGCTTATTTTTGTGCACCAGATACACTGGAAGTACACTGACAGCCTTTCTTGCAATGTCACATGCATGTGAGTATCACTCCATCTGGTGAGAGGAGGGCCTTCAAAACAGGTTTCCCAGGAAACATACCAATTGAACGCTTGTGATCTTCTCCTAAGAATATCCTCCTTCATTCTCACTGTGTGAATGTTTAGAGTCCTGTTTAATCATGTCCAAGTATTATCTTTTTGTGTTTTACTATCCATTGGGCTTACTTGTAGATTTATAGGCACATTCTAATTATCAAATGAAGGAAATGATGTGTCCTATGTTTCTTTGGGTCTAGCTTGCTCCACTTAATATAATTTTTACCAAGTCTTTTCATTTCCTTACAATGGAGTGATGTCATTCTTTCTGATGGATGCAAAGAATTCCATTGGGTAGGTTTTCCACATTTCCTAGATCCATTAATCCATTGAGGGGCATCTGGGTTGTTCCCATATCTTAGCTATGGTAAATAATGCTGCAATGAACATAGTTGTTCCTGGTAGCTTTAGTATGGCCTTGTTTATGGTCATTTGGGTAAATGCCAGAAGTGGGATTGCTGGCTCATAGGGAAGCTCTATGTTTAGTTTTAGAGAAACCTCCATACTGCTTTCCAGAGTGGCTGAACAAGTTTACATTCCCACAAACTGTGTAGTAGCACTCCCTATTAACCACATCCCCACAAGCATCTGTTGTTATTAGATTTCTTGATAATGGTCATTTTAACTGGAGTATGGTAGAATCTCAATGTTGTTTTGATTTGCATTTCTTTATGGCCAGAGTTACTGAGCATTTCTTCATTTGTTATTGGCCATCCTCTTCAGAGAAGTCTCTGTTTAAATCTTCAGCACACTTGTGTTAATGGGGTTGTTGGTTCTTTGAGAATTTGTTTTCTTTTGGGGGGAGGGATAATTTTTGGGCTCTAAGTACATATTAGATATGAGGCCCTTGTCTGTTGTATAGCTAGTGAAAATCTTCTCACAATCTGTGGGAGAAGATTTATTTATCTTGCTAGCTATGTCCTTTGCTATGCAGAAACTCTGCAGTTTAATGTAATCCCATTTACACAACCTTTCTTTGATTAGTTGTGTTTCTGGGTTTTTATTAAAAAGTTTTCATCTCTTCCAAGGATCCCTAGTGTTTCTCCTACCATTTCTTGTAATATTTTCAGGGTATCTGCATTTACCTCAAGTCTTTGATCCATTTGGATTGATTCTGTTTTAAAGTAATAAATAAGTATCTAACTTCAGTTTTCTACACATGTATAGCCAGTTCTGCCAGCATCATTTATTGAAAAGGCTGTCTTTCTTTTATCCTGTTTATTTGGCTCCCTTATCAAAGATTAGGTGGCTATGAATATGCAGGTTCATTTCCGGGTATTCTTTCTCTATAATGTCTAGACTATCTTCAATTGCAAAGATTCTAAATTCTATGTCATCTAATCTGTCAAGACTTTTTACATTGTTTATGCCCTTCTAATTGGTCAGTTTCTTTTCTTTATTTGTTCTTTGGCTGTTTATTTTTTTATTGCAAAGATACTGTACAGAAGGGTTAAAGTTACATGAGTAGAGTAATGAGTGCATTTCCTATCAAGCATTGTTTCCCCCTCTATTGTTTTTCCTCTACTATCCCTCCCCCTCACCTCACCAACTCCTCCCTCCCCCAACCACCCTGAAGTTGTAAAGTTCATTTTCAACATAATATCTTATATGTCTCATTATTACAATGGATCAATCTGTATCCATGTTTCAGCATTTTGTTATTTCCCTTCCCCTCCCCAAATTAGAAAAATGTATATACAAGATGTAGAGCACCGGAATCAAATACAGTGATAACAGGGGTTATACCATGGGGGAAGAAAATACAAAAGAAACAAAAAAAATCACATAGTACATTAAAAAGAACAATGACAAAGTAAAAACCACTTTTGTCCCTATCTTGGGATTCATTTCACTTAGCATCATCTTATATGCTCATATGAACATAGCTTTTGACCTTTACTACTTGTCTGATAAGATTATCCTAGATGTATACTAGTTACTGCAAATACAGTAAACATGGACTTATGTTTCTTTGGGTCAAGCTTACTTCACTTAATATGCTTTTTTTCCCCCCAGAAAACAAATGTCCCATTAAGTGGGCTAAAGGCTTAAAGAAAAATTTCTCTGAAGAGGAAGTAAGAATGGCCAATAGACACATGAAGAAAAGCTCAACTTCTCTAGCCATAAAAGAAATGCAAACCAAAACAACATTGAGATTCCACCTCACCCCACTTAGAATGGCTAGAATCACAAAATCTAATAACAACAGATACTGCAGGGGATGTGGCTAAAAGGAAACCCTACTGCACTGTTGGTGGGAGCGTAAACTTGGTTAACCACTCTGGAAAGCAGTATGGAGGTTCCCCAAAAAACTACACATAGAGCTCTACTATGACCCAGCAATCCCACTTTTGGGCATTCACCCAAATGATCACAAACAAGGCCATACCAAAGCTACCAGCACAACCATGTTTATCACAGCATAATTTACCATAGCTAAGATATGGAACCAACCCAGATGCACCTCAGTAGATGAATGGATCAATAAAATGTGATATATATGTATATGTATGTATATGTGAATATATATACATATATGTGTGTATATATATATGTATATAGATATATGAATTCTATGCTTCCATCAGAATGAATGACTGCAATTCCTTTATTGAAACTTTTTTAGATTTTGTGTGGACTTATTTGCTCTCATACTTTGGTTTTTAGTGTTCTCTCTCAAATCCTTTAGCTGAGTGACCATTTTTTCATTGGACTCTACCTTGGAATTAAGTCAGCTCTTTGTTTGTGGATTCCATGAATTCCTCTATTAATCAATGCTTAGCCTCATCACACTCAAGCATAGTCATGTTCCAGCCTTTCTATCTTCTCAGTCAACATATTTACTAGTAGTGTTTTGAAAGCATTTTGAGAGCTATTTCATTGAGTGTGCTCTTGCCTGCTTATTTTGAATGGGAGTTGTGGTTTCTTAACTTGCCATTTTTGTTCTGTTTTTGTGGTTACTTCTCCCCATTTTGAAACAAGTGCAAATCCAGTATCACAAATGAACACAATTTCGAGACAAAAACAAATCCAGAGCCCTGTAATTGCACAGTCTGTAGAGGTTCAAAATTATAGACAGGTATTCCCCTATCTACCTCTCCTTTTCTTTGTTTGAAGAAGGATATTGTGGTTCAGGAGTAGAGATTATATATAGTTGCAAGCAGTGAACAAATCTATTCTAACAACAAGACAATCTGAACTGAAAGGATAAATAAGCCACTTGGACACAGTCAAAACGGACACAAATACAGTCTAACTCAGAGACAAAAATTATGGAGCAATGGCCTAAAGAATATAAAGAAGGAGAGAAGGACTAGAGATAAAGGAAAATAGGGTAAAATGAGGTGAAAAGAAAAATTAATAGATATAATGAAAAGTAGAGGGAGGAGCAAATAGGAGTAGAGGAATATAGAAAGTAAAGGAACAGAAGGAAGAAAACTAGACCTAAATTCAGGAAAATATTAAAAATCATATATGTATAAAATAATAATACTAAGGTTGATAAAGAAATAGAAATTTTAGTTATCATAAATATAGCCTCAAGTATTCATGCAATTAAGAAAGAAACCTAGCAAGTACTGTAGACTGTATATCTAGTATGAAAAAAAAGCAATGGAGGGGAAAGAAAGAGAAAAATACAAATTCTTATTTGTTTAGGGGATCTTGTGTCTCCCTAATGTCTGCTATCCAGTCTCTTGATAGAGCCTTTGTTTCTTTGCAGTGGTCAGTTTTCCTTGTGGCTTAGTTGGATTCACAAACCTTCTTGCTATGGGGATGAGACTGTGACCTAGATACCTATTCTCAGGCCTTGCTGAACCTAAATTATAACTCAAAGTGAACAGATGGATTCTCAAATCAGTTTGCTTCAGAGGTCAGAAAAAAGTTCTGCCTTACATATTTGGAGTCTTCTTACTCTTCCTCCCAGCCTAAACTCAGTGGGAGAGGGCATTTGCTTTGTGTGGTAAAGCAGGAAGGAGGAGACTGCATTCTGTCGCTTGGAAACTCTGCAAACAAGCTTGAGTGTGGATGGGACTATGATGTGTGGAATCAGTGGTTTTTCCCAGAGGGGCTAGCTCCTGAGACTTTCCTTTTATCCCAGCCCAAAGCCACCCTCAGCTCTTATGGCCTATTCAGTTGTTTCCCCCCCCCCCCCAGTGAGATTTTAGAGACTTTGCATTTGCAATTCCAAGGAGCCCAGCTAGCTGCAGGTTGAACTGCTATATATCTGGAGCTGTAAGCTTGTCTTTAAGGGTCACTACAGAGGGGCATGCCCACTTCTCCCTGAGCCTGCCTTCTCCTGGGCAGGGCTGTTTCCCCCTGGGAAGATTTCCTCCCCCTATATGGAGCTGCCTCTCTCAGGGCCATTTTTTGTTTGGTGTAAGGTATCAGATTCCTTTTGTTTTCTTGAAAAATGTTATTAAGTTTTCTGTCCTGTGTTACCAGCCAGCTGCTCTGACAGGCTCTATGCTAGTATCATAGATGGTGTTCTTCTTGGGTAGGGGAGATTTTCCTTCCAGATGTTGTTCTCCAGGAGGGAGTGAGGATTTCTTTTGGGGCTCCTCATGCTTTCCCTTGGTGTTTCAGGCCATCTGTGCTATAATAAGTTGTCTCTGTGTCTGTCTGTGGCCCTCTGGGATGTGGATTCCCATTCCTGGTCTTTAAGTTTGAGCTGGAAGTGTGCATGCTGTCCCAGCTAATGTGTTTTTGTCCCAGTGGTCTCTGGTCATCATGTCCACCACCTGCAAATACTTAAATCTATCTTCTTAAGCATGCTGCTTGTAATTTTCTTCTTTGGTATAAGTCTCTGTATAATTATAGCTTATTTGGTGTGACTCTAGAGATCCAGATAATTTGGTGGGACCCTAAAACTGCTTCTTGTTAATTTTTCACCACCATCCCTGATTTCTTGTTCAGTTTCTTATCAGAAACAAGTTCTTAGAGTGTTTATACATGTTGGATCTTGCTACATATTTAAATTCAGTCTGAAATGTTGTTCACCAGTTGCGCAGTCCCTCTAATACCAATAACAGCCATCTAGACCTCCCTAGTGATGAGAAGAAGTCTAAGCATGGCACAGCTAACTCATTTCAGGCAACTTCTCAGTCACAGGAAATTTATTTTGAAGTATCAACTACATGGAACACAGAATCATAATAAAAGAATAGGTTTGGCATTCAGATGTAATTGGATTCAAGTCTAGTTTCATAGGAGAAGCACACACACAAATGAGCAATAACTTGTGTTGGCGAAAACTGGGAAGAAAAGGGAGCCTCATACTCTGATACTGGAGATGTAAATTGGTACATCCATTCTGGAAAATAGTAATGGAAACTCAAGAAATTAAAAATAGAGCCTCCTTGTGGTTCAGCAACTGCCTACTGGTGTACATAGAGGAAATGAAGCTCACGTGGTAAAGACGTCTTTCTTCCTGTTTCTGGTAAGGATATCTTCCCTTTCCATTCTTGGCAGCATCATTCACAAAAGCCAAGATACAGAAACAACCAAAGTGTCCATCAATGGATGAATTGATGAAGACACTGAGATGCAAATGAATAATGTTCAGACTTGAAAAAGAAGAGAGCTTGACATATGAATAGATCTTCAGGACATGCTAATGAAAATAAAGCAGATGAACAACAACAGATGCTGGAGGGGATGTGGACAGAAAGGAACCTTACTTCATTGTTGGTGGGAATGTAAACTTGTTCAACCACTTTGGAAAGCAGTATGGAGGTTTCTCAAAAGACTTCACATAGAACTCCCCTATGACCCAGCAATCCCACTTTTGGGCATTTACCCAAATGTTTACAAACAAGACCACACTAAAGCTACCAGCACAACTATGTTTATTGCAGCATTATTTACCATAGCTAAGATATGGAACCAACCCAGATGCCCCTCAGTAGATGAATGGATCACGAAAATGTGGTATATATACACAATGGAATTCTATGCCTCCATCAGAAAGAATGACATTGCCCTATTTGTTAGGAAATGGAAAAACTTGGAAAAAATTATATTAAGTGAAGTAAGCCAGGCCCAAAGAAACATAGGTCCCATGGTTTCCCTTATTTGCAATATCTAGTATATGTATGAGTCAAGCGGAAAAGGTCAGATAATGTGATGTCAGGAAAATGAACCGTTAGATGTGTATTTTAATGTTTTTTTCTTTCATGCATGTGTTTCTAACGCATTTATAAGATTATCTCTTTGTTGCTTTGTATGTCCCTCCCCCACAGTATAACCCCTGCTTTCACTATATTTGATGTCAGTATAACTTGTGGAGGAGATGGGGAAAAACCAGTTGTTTAAGGATACAGGTGGACCTGTTGCAACAATGAGAAGTACAAGTTGTCATGTCCAAAACGAGCCTTACAACGTCGGTGCGGGGAGGGGGGGAAGGGAGGGGGGAGGCTGGGAAGGGATGTGAAGGGTAAACAAAGGAGGAGGCTGCAATGCTTGGTAAGAAATGTACGCATTATCCTGCCCATGTAATTGTAACTCCTCTGTACAGCATGTTCACAAATAAAATAAAATTAAAAAAATAAAGCAGATGAATAAAAGAAAATACTCTGTAACAATCATATTATATGTGGATTTTTAAAGTCAACTATATAGAGATAGAGAATAAAATTCTAGTGACCAGGTTGGGAGTGGGGAGAAAATGTGGAGATGTAAGTCAAAAGATACAGAGCAGCTGGTATGTATGATGGACAGTCAGAAGCACAAATGTATAAAACAAGAGGACTAGAGCCATACAATGTATTTATTCTATTCAGGACTTTTGTTAAATTTGTAGATTATAACAGCTCTTAAGGGGAAAATGAATAACTCTGTGAGAAATGTATTAATTGTGTCCACTTTGGTGACTATTTTATTGTTTGTGATGCTCTTATGACATCATGCTGTACATCTTAATAACATTAATCTCTAAAAGTTTTAGCTTTACCACTTAATCTTAAGCAAAACCCTTAACCTCTGAAAATACCTTTTCCTTACCTGAAAATAGCATAAAATATTATTATCTTTGTGTTCATGTGATAAGATTTTTAAATGAGAGAGCAAATAAATGCTTAATGATGAATTATATTTTTGTTATACATGTACACAGATGTGATTCTTAATAGTTTGATTCTCTTTCTTTGTAATCACATAGACTTATGGAGAAAATACTTCTCAGTATATTCTTCCACACAACTTTCATTTGTGAGAGAGCACTACATTCTGGCCTGATGTAGGTGAAAAGGAAATTTAAAAATTATTAATATCTCTAAACTTGAAGGCCAAATATTAAAAATGGGAAATTAATATAGACATCTTTGTATTCTATAATTAAAATCGATGAATCAAAAGCAGCTGTTTCTCAATTAGCTTTTCTGGTCTTGGTTTCTAGACCATCCTAGATGTGTTTTTTTTATATATTAATAATAATCTACTACTCTGGAAGGCAGGTGGCATTGACAAGAGATGAGCTTTGGATGAGACACTTACAAGTCTGCAGCTGAATTCCAAATTGAGCAACAGAAGATGGAAAAAAATTCATATTGACACCACAGAATGTCTCCTGATCTAAAGATTATCTATTTAAAGTAACTTCATATGGAATGAATTAATTCACTCTTAAAGTGGAAAAAGCAAAGCTAGGTCTGAGAAAGGATTTCCTGAGTCCTCAGGATCTTTTTCCAATCAGATAATGATCTTAACAAATACAAAGGGCAGGGAATGCTAAAGTAATCTTTGTAACTTCTGGTGCCCACAGTGTGACTGAGATCTCTTGCTCTTTCTCAACTTAAACTGATTATGATAGAACACACCACAGACCAAATCAGGCATCTATATGTTACAGAAAAGTCAACTTGGACTAAATAATTAATAATAATAATAGAGATTTACAAGATCACATACCTGAAAGTCCCATTTGGGGCAGATGCAGGGTTTCTTAACCCAACTGATTCATAGTGGTCTCTTTATTGTGTTTTTGCAAACCTTGAAGGCATACTGAGGCTGCAGGCATCATCCAAGCTTAGGTCACATGCCCACTGATACATAGCTGTCATTGATCTGTGCAAGGAAAGAGCAAGTTCACTAACAGAAGCAAAAAGGAAGCATCTGGAGTCAGGACAGGCTTTTCCTAAGTACAAGAGCTGACCGAGGAGGAACAGATACAAGGATGAATATCTGGGTACTATTTAGGAGTGGAGGAAGAACAGATGCTGGGGAGTAAGGAGCCAACAAGAAGTACTGTGAAGATAAGCCACACTTTTCTAAAACTTCTCTCATTTTAATAAACTAATCCTAACTAGTTCCCATTAATAGGTAAGCCAAACCAAGGTAAATATAAGTGAATCTATTTGCACTGCATTGGAAACAGGATAGCATTGAAGCATTTTCCTGTATAACATAAGTGAACAGAAAAAAAAATCATAGAACTGTGTTAGTTAAGAACAGGTTTGACTACATGCTATAAAACAGCCCCAAACACCAAGAGATTAAGAAAAGTAAGAGTATTTTTTTCCCTTAGGTAGATATGGTATGATAACTCTACCAACAAAAAAGAAAGAAAAAGGTGGGGCTTCCACTTCTCATTGTTCTGATCTTCAATGTTGGTCTCTGCCTTCAAATTCTTCTCTTCATCTGTTAAAACTCCAGTCAGTCATAAAGTCTACATCAATCATGGAAGACGAAGAGGAAGTAAAGGGAAGTCAAAGGTATTTGGCCTTCACCTTTGAAAGAATCTTCTGGAAAATCCATCCATACAACACATTTGTATCTGATGGATTGAATATCTTATGGGCCAGCTCTTAGAAAATATAGGTTAGGATTTCAGAAAAAGTACAGAAAACTCACAAAATTGAAATGAGAAAGTTTTGTTCCTTAAAAGATAACATAAGGAGGCCAGGTATGGTGGTTCATGCCTACAATCCCAACTACTTGGGAGATAGCAATATCATATTTTGAGGCCAACCTGGGCAAAAGTTCTCATAAAACATCTCAATAAACAAACCATGTATGATGTTACTCATCTCTAATTTTAGCACATCTGTAATTCTTGCTTATGTAGAAGCTTAGGTAGGAGAATCACTGTACAAGGCTGAAAAAAGTGCAAGAATTTATCTGAAAATAACTGAAAAGCAGAGAGGGCTGGAGGTGTGACTCAAGTGCTAGATTGCTTGCCTCACAAGTGTGAGGCTGAGTTCAAACAGGAAAGAGAGAGAAGCAGAGACAAAGAGACACAGATTGAAAAAGGAAAGAAAGGAAAAGAAAATGTCGATGTAGAGAATGAAGAAGAATGAAAGCATTTGATACCATTTTGAAAGTATTTTGATAGCATTGATATAAACAAGAATATATATTATGAATCCTAAATTAACCATTAAATAATTTGTGTTACAGCCAATAAAGGATATAAAGTAGAAAGATAAACAATCTACAAACAATTTAATGAAGAAGAAAAAAGAATAAAGACGAGTAAAAAGATTTTTAAAACAGATAAAAGCAAATAAGATTAAAACAGGAACATCATGACCATATACCTAGCTGTACCAATGATCACATCAAATGTAAACATTAGTCTCCAGCCAAAAGGCTGAGATTTTTAAAGGGTCTAAAAAAGCCTAGTGCCTGTGTCTAATAATACCTCATAATACCTGTAATACTAACTACCCAGGAGGCTGAGATCTGAAAATCTCAGTTCAAAATTAGCCCAGGCAGGAAAGTCCATGAAATTCTTATCTCCAATTAACCACCAGAAAACCAGAAAGGGAGCTGTCACTCAAAGTGGTAGAACTCTAGCCTTGAGCAAAAGATCTCAAGGGTAGCACCCAGGCTCTGAGATCAAGCCCATAACCAACAGGAAAAAAAAGAGGAGGGGTCTAAAAATCAAGCCCCTACTATACGCTGTTAGAATATATATTAAATAGAAATAGGGAAAATTATTTAAGCAAAAAGATTTAAAAAGTATACCCTGTGGAGAGAGAGAGTGAGAGAGACAGAGATGGAGTAAGAGAGAATATGGAGGTCCATATGACTCACATTGTGGTGATATCAATAAATTAAGAGTCTTTTTGTTTTAATGTTCTCCAACATTTTTTCTCCAAATATTTCTTTATTGAGATTGACTACATAAATTTCACAATACTGTGGCATAGTCATACTTAGCTAAAGTTCCAAACACATCTTAACCTTCACAATGATAATCATCATTATCCTAATCTACAGAGCTTATGAACTCTATGTAGTTTAAATTATTTCTTACAAATCAGTTGATATATATATTACTTTCCTTTTGTTTTTATCAACTATTCCCTCTTTCTCTCTCATTTCCTCCCTTCCTCCCATCACTGCCCTTGAGCTGCTTAATTCACTTTCATCAATGTCCAGTGCAGCTGATGGACCCCTCTGCTGTGTATTTTTACCCACTTTCCACTGATTCTGTGCCCTCCTCCCATAAGACAAATTAAGAAGAGGTCCTTTGTTTCCTTGTCTTTGGGGTTCTTTTCAGTCTGTATATTATTTTATGCACATATGAAGAGGTGCTTGGGTATTACAATTCGGTGTTTTTCTCCCAAGGCTGTCCTCTTTTGGTTTCAGGGTGCATGGGTATCTTGAGTCCTGTTTACTTTGTCATATCTCATTTCTCTTTGAATCTAATATCTGCATATCAGGGAGATCATGTTCCATTTATCCCTCTGATCTTGGCTTATCTTGCTCAATATGACTTGTTCTAGTTTAGCCAATTTCCTTGTGAATGCCATTATTTTATCCTTTCTAATGGCTGTATAATATTCCATTGTATATAGGTACCACAAGTTTTAGATCCACTCATCTGTAGTGAGGCATCTGGGTTGTTTCCATATCTTTTCTATTATGAACAGTGCAGCAATGAACATGGAAATGCAGGTGTCCTTGTTATATCCTGGTTCCTGTTGTTCAGGGTAGATGCCTAGGAGTGGTATGGCTGGGTCATAGGGTTTGTCTATGTTTAGCTTTCTTTTTCTTTTTTTTTTTTTAGTTTTTTTTTTTAATTTAATTTTATTTTATTTGTGAACAAACTGTACAGAGGGGTTACAATTGCATGGGCAGGATAATGCGTACATTTCTTACCAAGCATTGCAGCCTCCTC
>NW_012267442.1:1556286-1580327 GCF_000151885.1 Dipodomys ordii
CACTTGTCTAACTCTCTGTCCTGTGATGGCACACTTGGTGTGTTTCTCTGGCTTAGGACTGTTCACTGGAACTCTAAAACTGCTTTCTATGCGAGAGCTTGTTCAGCTTCCAGCTTCTCCTCCGCCATCTTGTCCCCTAGACTGCCTATGTTTAGCTTTCTGAGGAACCTCCAGACTGCTTTCCAGAGTAGTTGTATTAATGTACAACCCCACCAGCAGTGCAGTAGGGTTCCTCTTTCTCCACATCTCCACCAGCATTCGTCGGTGGCTGAATTCAGGATGTGGGCCATTCTGACTGGGGTAAGGTGCTATCTCAGGGTTGTTTTTATTTGCATTTCATAGATAGCAAGGAATGATGAACATTTCCTCATGTGTTTCTGCCATTTTTTTCTCTGTTTCTGAGAAGTCTCTCTCTAGCACCCTTGGCCATTTAGTAATTGGTTTGTTAGACTTAGAAGGGATTAGTTTTTTCTTAATGGATATTAGGCCTTTGATATATTGCTGGTAAATAACTTTTGCCAGTTTTTGGCTGTCTTTCTAGTTTAGTAGCTATGTCTTTAGCTGTGCAGAAACTTTATTTTAATGTAGTCCCATTTGTCAAGTCTCTCTCCAATCTGTGTGCCCCTGGGACTCTGTTCAGGAAGTTCCTGATTTTGCCTATAAGTTCTAGTGTTGCTCCTATTTTGTCCTTCAGTAGTTTCAGAGTTTCAGGTTTGATGTTGAGGTCTTTAATCCATTTTGAGTTGATGTTAGTGCATGGTAACAGGCTGGGGTCCACGTTTAGTTTTCTGCATGTAGCTGCCCAGTTTTCCCAGCACCAATAGTTGAAGAGGCTATGATTTTTCCACTGTATGTCTTTGGCTCCTTTGTCAAATATAAGCTGATTATAAGTATGTGGATTATTTCTGGAGTTTCTAATTGATTCCATTAGTATTCGGGTCTATTTTTGTGTCAATACCGAGCTATTACGGCTCTATGGTAAAGCTTGAAATCTGGTATTGTGATACCTGCTGCATTGTTTCTTTTGCCTAGAGTTGCTTTGGCTATTCGAGGTCTTTTGTTGTTCCATATGAATTTTTGGATTGTTTTCTCTTTTTCAGTAAAGAACATCATTGGGATTTTGATGGGATTGCACTGAATTTATATATCACTTTTGGCAGTATGGCCATTTTCACAATATTGGTTATACCTAACCATGAACATAGACAGTCTTATCATTTCCTGGTGTCCTCTTTGATTTCTTTCTTTTGATTTTATAGTTTTCACTAAATACATCCTTTACACCTTTGGTTAGGCTAATTCGTAGATATTTTATTCTTCTTGAGGTTATTGAAAATGGGGATGTTTTCCTGATTTCCATTTCTGCTTGTACATTGTTGGTGTACAGAAAGATAACTGATTTTTGTGGGTTAATTTTATATCCTGCTACTTTGCTGACGTGGTTTATTAGTTATAGGATTTGGGGAGTAGTGTTTTTGGTAGTCTTTTAAGTATAAGATCATGTCATGTGCAAATAGGAATAGCTTAATTTCTTCTTTCCCTATATGGATCCCTTTAATGTCCTTTTCTTGCCTTATTGCTCTGGCTAAGGATTCCAGAACTATATTGAAAAGGAGTGGAAAGAGTGGGCATCCTTGCCTATTCCTGATTTTAAGGGTTTTATCTTTCTCATTTATTATGACACATATGGATTTTATTTTTTTTAAGAATGTTCCTTCTGTTCCTATTTTCTCGAGCTTTAAACATGAATGGATGTTGCACTTTGTCAAAAGCCTTTTCTCCATCAATAGAGATAATCATGCTGTTCCTGACCTTGGCACTATTAATGTGGTGAATTACATTTATTGATTTACTTATGTTAAACTGGCCTTGCACCTGTGGGATGAAGCTTACTTAGTTACAATGTATGATATTTTTAATTTGTTTCTAGATTCTGTTGGCTAATATTTTATTGAGGAGCTTTGTATCTGTGTATATCAGAGAGATTGGTCTGTAGTTCTCTTTTTTTGTTGGACCTTTGCCTGGTTTGGGGACGAGTATGATATTGGCTTCATTGAATGAGTTTGGGATTGCTCCCTCTGCTTCAGTTTCATGGAAGAGCTTGAGGAGTATGGGTATTAGTTCTTCTTTAAAAGTCTTATAGAATTCCATGGCGAATCTGTCTGAGTCTGGGCTTTTCCTTATTGGAAGATTTCTCATTGCTTCCTCTATCTTATTGTATGTTATTGGCTTATTTGTTTGATTTTTAACTTCTTGGTTCAGTTTGGTTAATTTGTATTTCTCTAGAAATTCACCTATTTTTGCTAGCTTTTCTTTCTTTAGTGAGTATAGATTCTGGACATAGTTCTTTATGATCATTTGGCTGTCTTGGATGTTTGCTGTAATTTTTCCTGTGGCATCCATGATCTTATTGATTTGGGTCTCCTCTTCTTTTAAAGACCTTTATTAACAGGTGCTGCAGTTTGTTGAATTTTTAATACATTATTTATTGTAAAAATACTGTTCTGTTATTTGAGTAAGGTAATGAGTACATTTCCTATCGAGCATTGTTACTACCTCCTTTGTTTTTCCCCTACCATCCCTTCCCTCCCTCCTCCCAAACTCCTCCTTCCCTCACCCCACACAAGTTGTAAAGTTCGTTCTCAACATAATATCTTGAACATCTCATTGTTACAATGGGTCAAGCTGTATCCCTATTTAAGCATTTTGTTTTTCCCTTCCCCTCCCCAAATTAGAGAAGTGTATATACAAGATGCAGTGCACCGGAATCAAGGTGAAAACAGGGGTTAAACCATGGGGGAAGAACATACAAAAGAAACAAAAAATCACACAGTACATTATAAGTACATTAAAAACA
This sequence comes from Dipodomys ordii, assembly GCF_000151885.1. Classification (NCBI taxonomy): domain Eukaryota; kingdom Metazoa; phylum Chordata; class Mammalia; order Rodentia; family Heteromyidae; genus Dipodomys; species Dipodomys ordii. The sequence continues at coordinate 1,559,144 of NW_012267442.1, forward strand.
ATAGCAAGAAAGAAAAAAATCATTTATGTCCCTGTCTTGGGGTTCATTTCACTTAACATCATCTTATATGGTTATATATACATAGCTTTTGACCTTTTCTGCTTGTCCTAGACATATACTAGTTATTGCAAATAAGGGAAACCATGAGACTTATGCTTCTTTGGGCCTGGCTTACTTCACTTCATATAATTTTTTCCAAGTCTTTCCATTTCCTAACAAATGGAACAATGTCATTCTTCCTTGTGGAGGCACAGAATTCCAGTGTGTGTGTGTGTGTGTGTGTGTGTGTGTGTATATACACACACATACACACACACACACACACATATATATATATATATGTATGTATCATATTTTCTTGATCCATTCATCTAGTGAAGGGCATCTGGGTTGGTTCCATATCTTAGCTATGGTAAATAATGCTGCAATAAACATAGTTGTGCTGGTAGCTTTAGTATGGCCTTGTTTGTGATCATTTGGGTAAATGCCCAGAAGTGGGATTGCTGTGTCATAGGGGAACTCTATGTGGAGTCTTTGAGGAACTTCCATACTACTTTCCAAAGTGGTTGAACAAGTTTACACTCCCACCAACAATGTAGCAGGGTTCCGTTTGTTGACATTTTTGAAAAAAATAAGTTGTATTACAAATTAAAAATGAAGTTCTCACAAACCTCATGACCAGATATGAAACAATTTAAAACCTTTTAAAGGTGTATTGAGAAAAACCAGGCTTAAAAAAAGTTTGCCATTATAAAAAAGAGACATCTTTAGATAAAAATAATAAATATCCCATGCTGCATAAATAATGCAGATAGTTCTAGTTATCTGGACAACAGGGAAAAAAGCAAACACTTAAGATCTTCAGCTCCAATCTTTTGTTCATTTCTTATTGCTGGAAGCTCATATTCATTTCTTCCTGTTGGATAACTAAGATGGTAAAGATGGTAAGCCGGCAATTCCTCAGCCCACCCTGGTGGATTGGCTGCTTTTGTCTCTTTGCCATCTTGTGGTTTAGGGTTCTGTGGGCAGCTGCGACTGTAATTGAAATAGCGCAGTACTGACATTGACGTGGCTGCTGACTTGGGTCTCATCTCCTTGATTTTCCTTACCCTCTTCATTACCATTCTGTCTAGGATGTCTCTGGCAAGGATTACCTCTGTGGAATCATGGTCTATAACCTCGATACATATTCTGTCTCACTGGTCTACCTTGTTCTCTTGCACCCTGGTTGTCATCACCCTCCATCATTTCTCCCTGCCCAGAAGGTTTGGAATACAGTGGTCGATGCCCATAGGGTCGATGCGCATACCTTTGTCTGCGGTATGGCCAGCGCTGTTGGACCTGGCCTTCGGGAGCACTCTCTGATCCCTCATTCTTTTCCCCACTCTCACTATTCTGGTAATTCTGCTGGTAATTGCGTGGAGGACCCCTATGACGTGGATAGCGTCTATAATGGTTACTGTCTGCTGCATATGTAATGCCTTGAACTGGAACTCCACCAGGACCTGTAATACTTGCTGCCTCTGCATGCTTTCCTCCTTCAACAACATCAAACTTCACAGACTCTCCATCTCCTGCACTGCCAAGACACCTCCTGGAGTTATTCTTCTTTATGGCAGTCTGGTGTACAAATACATCTCCCTTGGTGTCATTCCTGTTGATGAAACCGTTCCTTACACTGAACCATTTTACTATTCCCAAAACCTTCCTTGTGATGACTCTGTCCCCACCGACAGGCACCGCCGATGTGAGGCTGCCCTAGCCGTCGCTCCCTGTGCCAGGTTTGCTGTCGCCAGCACTGAGGGCAGGGGTGCAGAGGGGAGGGAGGGGGCGCCAGGAGGCTGCTCGTGGTTGATCGGTGAGACTGTAGAAAAAAAATCAACAATGCAAAAAAAATGAATTCAGTTAATTATTATTATTGGCCTCAATATGCATTTATATCAGACAGGCTCAGTGACCCTGGACACAGTTTCAAGGCTTCTGCTGACACCGTGTTCCCCAGCCTGGCTTTTCCAAACACTTTTTTGTGCAACTCTATCCTGGTGACCACCTTCCTCCTGGGCAGCTAGATGCAACCTGTAGGACTCACCCACCCATTGACCCTATACTACACATGGAATGTTCAGAAATGCTGGAGAGGCCACTTGTCAGTCACTCTATGGTTCCTCTAACTCTTCTCTTTTTGCTTTAAAATTACCCATAACAACTCCAAAAGACATTTGCTTAGCTAACACATGGGAACCTCAATAAAGATATTACTCCAAGGTCTCTCTCTTTTTCTCTCTCTGACTGTGTTCCCAGGCCTTGGTATGTATATGTCTGCCAGTTATATGTCAAATCATCTGTTAAGACAGAAGGGGTCCTAAGAAAAAAAATAGATGCATTTCAACTTATACTATCTAGAAAATCATGATAGACCTACCATCAGTGGACAATATTGTTAGTCCAAAACACATTGAATACCCATAACCTACTAACCATCCTGACTCAGCAACCTAGTACCTTGCGTGATCTCATGGCTGACTATGACTGGGAGCTGTGACTTGCTACTTCTGTCCAGTAGGACAGAACTTCTCTACTTAGCCTGGGGAAAACATCAGAACTCAAAATTTGAAGGATAGTTTGTGCTGCTTTCACACCATTGTAAAATTGAAAAGGGGAGCTGTTACCGGAACTGCAAGGCTCAAGAGAGGCATCCTGAAGGAAGCAAGTCTGTACCTGGTTTTTGGAGTCTGAAACAGAGAGTTTATGGAGACATGAAGACACATAAAAGTTAAATTAGCCAAGCAAGAAGTTTAATAGAGGAAACTGAGAAAGCAATAATGCACAATTAAGAGAAATGGTGGGCTTGAACCAGGCAGCTCAGGAACACTTGGGATGCTGAAGGTGTCCAGTTTAATAAGGCTAAGGGAATGTGGAAGGAGTTCGTAGCATTGATAGGGAACTGGTCTTAGAGAAATGAGGGCTCATGATTCAATCAGTTTTTAAAAGGGATCTGTGCATGTACAAGGCTGTCATTCCATATTTTTCAGTATATGTATGAGAGCACTATATATGAATGAAGCCTTACATAGAGGCTTTTCTGAAGAGACAAGGCTAAGGATACATGTTTCCACTTCACATGAGTCATCATTGGGTTAGAACTTGTCTTTCTACATCCTAGAAAGACGTTCTAATCACAACTTCAGACTAACTACAAGGAGGAGGAGGATGGCAGTGTGCAAAGGAGACAGCACTTATGGGTTCTCCCCAGAGTGTGACAGAGATAAGAGTGGTTTAGGATTTCCTTCCCTGGGTTGTTGTATCCTCAATTTTAGGGATCATGTTTCAACCTAAAGAAATAAGTAGGACACAACAAAGATAAACACCAAGAAAAGATGCTTGAGACACAACACAAAGTAAAGCCAAGGAAGGAAAGGTCGTATGCATCAGTATGTATTAGAAGGAGTACAGGCACACCTGAGCAGAGGCACATTGACTGCTCCAATGTAGAGGCATTTATAGTAAAAAGTGGGCTAGGGCATGGTATCAAGGCACTCTCCAATGAATGCTGCCATTTGTTCTGCATACTTGGTACATTTAATTATTCTCGATAATGCAATGTGTTTTTTACTATCACTTGGATCCAGAGATATAAAGTCTTGCTAAATTTGGGTCACTATGAAGTAGAGGTCTATTTTTTGAGCAACTCTTTAAAAAAAGGATGGGTTTCACCTGGTCCTTTAAATCTGGGTGTTCTTCCTTGAGAGGGTGTTTTTTTCTTCACAAATCCTTCTATAACCCACGGATCCACTTTACCAAATGTTCTCTTGGCCTAGGAAGAGGGGAGCAAGGAGGGAGAGGGAGAAAAAGAGAGAGAATGAAAGAGAATAGGTCTGCATGCTTTTAACCAAGCTATTCACTAATACATTGCTCATCTGAATTCCTGATACTTGTTTTGCTATTTTAAGTTGTTTAGTTGCAAAATCATTTTTGTGCAGCAATAATAACACACAGAATTCTTTATCCAAGGTGAAATTTATAAATACATTTTGAGCAGAAGTTAATTTCGATGGAGCCCAATTTACCAATCTTCTTTTTTTTGATGAGTTATGCTTTTAGTGTTATAGTTAAGAAATCATTATTTAATATGCAGTGCTTTCCCCCCTATTTTATTCTTCTGCAATTTTTATATTACATGGAGGTCTATATTACATTTTGAGGAATTTTTCTGTTTGTATAAAATATAAATTAGAGTTCTTTCCCCCCTTCCCACAAATAACCAATTATTCCACAAAAATATGTTGGAATAATACTATTTTTTCAATTAATTTGCTTACTACTTTGTCAGAAAGCCATGGAAATATTTATAGAGTTATCTCTAGACCTTCCATTCAGTTTCATTGATCTTCTTACCTGTCTTAAGTTTTATTTTTAATTATTATTCCTTGAAATTAGGAGTGTAAATTCTCCACTTTGTTCGTTTACAGTGTTGCTCTGGTTATTTGGTATCTGTTTTTCCCCATGAATTTTACTATTAATTTGACTATTTCTATCAAAAAAAGGGGCTTACTTACATTTATTTTGACTGCATTTGGCTAGAATCTGGAATCAGAACAAGGCTCTCCTCAAAACCATACAGAGGAAACACATCTCACGTCAACAATATTTACAATATTCAGTGTTCATATCTTATGTAGTTTTGTATTTTCCAGCATATTTTACACACACACACACACACACACACACACACACACATATACACATACAGTTTTTCAATTTCTGAGTAGTATATAAGAATACCACTGAGGGAGGAGACCGGAGGAAGATGGCAGAGGAGAAGCTGGAGGCTGAACAAGCTCTCATATAGAAAGCAGTTTTAGTGTTCCAGTGAAAAATCCCAGGCTAGAGAGTCACACCAAGTGCACCATCATAGAACAGAGAGTTTGGCCAGAGAGGAAAAATCCAGGCATCTTGCTTAAGGAGAGAAACACAAGAAAAACGGCAAGTCCAGGTACCTCAACTCCCACTCATGATAATCAGGTGACAGAGAAGTTAATGAATGATCCAGAGGAGAGCTCCCAAAATGCTCTACAAACACTACTGGTAAACATGCTGAATGAAAAAATTGAAAGCCTACAAAGGACTCTGTGTCAGTGTGATAGGCAGTAAGATAAGGCTAATCAAAGATTAATACAGGAACTTCACAAGTATGATGAGGTTAACCAAAGGATAATACAGAGATTTCGTGAATATGAGGAAGCTAATCAAAGATTAATACAGAAATTGTGTGAGCAAGCTGAGAATAGACAAATATAAATACAGGAAATTTGTGAGCATGAGGAAGCTAATCAAAGATTAATACAGGAATTTTGTGAGAGGGATGAGACTAGACAAAGATTAATGGGCACATTCATGGAATCCAGAAACAGACAGCTGAAGGAATCCAGGGAGGCCACAAAGGGAATGCAGAATGAAGCCCATCAGAAGGAAAGGGAGTCCAATGAAACCATAGCCAATCAACTAAGGGATTTGAGAATGAACATTGAAAGCCAAATTAAGGAAGTAAAGAAGTCCCTACAAGATCTAAAACAAAGCTCTAACAAAGAATTTAAAGCCATCAAAGCCAATCAATTAGATTGAAAGGATATAAAAAGCAAACTAGAAGATAGCTAGCTAGCTAGCTAGATAGCTAGATAGCTAGATAGATAGATAGATAGATAATGGAATTCTATGCCTCCATCAGAAAGAATGTCATTGTCCCATTTGTTAGGAAATGGAAAGATTAGAAAAAAATTATATTAAGTGAAGTAAGCCTCAAAGAAAGATAGGTCCCATAGTTTCCCTTACCTGCAATCACTAGTATATGGCTAGGACAAGCAGAAGAGGTCAAAGGCTATGTACATATGACTATATAACCTGATGCCAAGTGAAATGAACCCCAAGAGAGGGACACAAGAGTTTTTATCTTTCTTACTGTTCTTCTTAATGTACTTATAAGGTACTATGTGATTTTTTTTTGTTTCTTTTGTACGTTCTTCCCCCATGGTACAACCCCTGTTGTCATTTTATTTGATTCTGGTGCCCTGCATCTTGTATATACGTTTTTCTAATTTGGGGAGGGGAAGGGAATTAACAAATTGCTGAAATAAGGATACAGGTTGACTCATTGTAACAATGAGATGTACAAGACAGTATGTTGAAAACGAACTTTACAATTTTGCGGGGAACGGGGTGGGGTGGGGGGTGAGGATGGGAGGAGTTGGAGAGGTGGGAAGGAAAGGGATGGTAGGGGAAATATTAAGGATGGTGTAACAATGCTCAATAGGAAATGGACTCATTACCTTGCTCATGTAACTGTAATCCCTCTGTATCTTTACAATTAAAAAATATTTTAAAAAAAAGATTTGACCAGCTATTTCCATTCTGTTTTGCTCATTCACACATATGCACATGTGTACACCTACACACATGTGTGCACACACACATCCACACACACTGAAGAGTTTTTACAGTAATGAATTGAACCTGAACACCATATCTAACAGTGCTTCATAGCACTTAACAATGCTTAAATTATCTAACAACCTCCCTTCCCCTGCTCCTGTGTCCTAGAGATATTTAAGTTCTTCTGTCTCCTAGGAATCAATTACAAAATGAAAATCGATATTGCCAGTAAAATCAATTTAGCAAAATTTTGCCAAATTTTTAATTACAAAATCCTGAATAATAGAATGGCTTTATCATAATCCTGATTATATATTAATTTCAAATGCACCTGCTTTTCCATACCAGATATCATAAGCAGCTCTATACATAGAAGAAATGTTTCTCCAACATACCAATAATCAGCAAATACCAGAATCCATTTCTCCTTCACTTCTCTAAGATATCGATACCACCCTACATGATCTTGCTCCCATACCCATATCATGTCTGTAGCTTTCTATCAGACACAATTTAATCATGAGAAAGTCCACTCCTGTCATTGCTCCCCACACACAGATTTTTATCACATTGGTCCACCACATTGACGGCACCATGCAGGGAGACCCTGAGGCTGATGTTATGGTGGGTACCTTCGATGACCTTGTAAGACACATGTGTGAATGCTCTGGATTGAAAAGTGTTTGAATGTGTACCTCAAGTCATAAAAATGCAAAAAATCAAAATCTGGAACATGCAGAAGAAACAGTACTTAGATTAAATGTTTGTGCAAACCAAAGGAAAGAACTGCTAGCAAATTTCTGAGTATACAATTTAAGATACTATTTCAAAAAATAAAACCAATGTTGGTAAAGGAAATAAAACAAAAAGAGAAAGAAAAGAAATGAAACAAAAAACTAGATGTACTTTCTTGACCAGTGTAGCAACATTTCTTGGTTGCCTTCCTACACGTATGTGCAATAACTGGTATGCGATATTCCGAGTCAAATGGTTAACACAATTTTAATTTTATTGTTTTTAAAGGGCAAAGGGAAGAAAAAGTAAGGTTTGTTTATTGTTTATTAATTTTTTCCAGTAAAAATGTGAGATTCTGCCTCCACTGATATATTTCTTTCTACAATTTTCTTTTATTATTTTTTTAAAAAAATTCAGAGAAGTACAATACAAAAAAAAGAGAAAATTACTGAAACCAGTACCTAGCTCTTTTTGTTTTGTATCTAGCTCTTAACATAGACTGATCTATTGCAGGTGAGAGGAAGAAAAGACAAAAATTATCATTGTGAAAGATAAGAAAAGAAGAAATCACTATGGATCCTAAAAACATTAAAGTATAACTCATGCAAATAACTATTTGTTGATAAGTCAAACGTTTTGAGAAATTACATAAGATCATGGAAAGATGCAAATTTCTAAAAAAAAAACATTTTTATTTAAAGGGAAAGTTTATTTTTATAATAAATTTACTTTATTGTTATTATAGAGGTGATGTACAGAGCAATTACAATCACATAGGTCACGTACTGAGTACATTTACTTTGATACAGTGCCTTCTGTTTCCTCATTCTCTCCCAGTCCCTCCTACCATCTCCACCCATGAGTTGTCCATCAGTGTCACTTCCATCAGAGTTCAGTGAGCTCTACTGCTATAGTTTTTCACCCTTTTTCCTTGAGTTATGTATCCTCCCACTACCTACCTGAAGATACACATGTGATTACACAATAAATAAAGGAAAGTTTGCTAAGGAAATTAATTCAATAATTAGGAAAATCCTCAGTCCTTGGGATATAGCTCAGTTGTAGAGCTCTGAGTTCAGTCTTACTACTAGCGGAACAATACTTGAAAATCTTCTAACCAAGGGGAAAAAAATTATCCCAAACATCTTCATTAGTGAATTCAATTAAATAAGTAGGAAAAATAATAGTTCTTTATAAGCTCTTTCAGAAAGTGGATGATGAGAAAATTTTTGTGATTCAGTTTTCAAAAGGAATACTACCCTGGTACAAGTGCATGGATGACTTCCAGATATCTATTAGACATAAAAATGTCCCCAAGTACCATTATAATTCCACTTACTGTTTTAAACTTAGAAGTAATATAATTTTAGTTTAGTCTATTGGTGGAAAAGAAAATTAAATCATAAAAATTTGTACCTCAATAGCCAATTCTGTCATTATTTTCACCAAGTAACGAAGGCCATGACTCTTCATAAACTGTAGCGGAAATGTGTGATATCACTAAGAATGGAAACATAACTTTTGCTTAGTTGACTGCTTTACATGATTTCTTCCATTTCTACCTACTGGAGCAACTTGATGTGCCCTAAGGACGATCACCTTTTCTTGTGGCCCAGCCAGTTTTCATTAGGGATGTTATTTAATTCTAAGCTATCAGAAAGCTTCAGTGCATAGAAACCTTAAAGTTACATGTTACAATCACCACTAGGCTTGGTTTCACAATGGGGGCTGTTTACATAATAAGTTTGCACTGGAGAAGAGTGTGACACACTAGCCTCAAAACACATTTCCTGGCTTCCCCAGCCAAGCAACACTGTTACCTTGGTGATACATTATATTCTTTGGGTTTGGGACTTCTTCAAGTGAAATATTCTAAATGTGGAAAATACAAAATCCTATTGTACTGCTATTTTTAAAATGTATTGTGAGGCTCTAAGTTGCTTATTCTTTTTATGAGAATAACTTTCTACAGAACTCAGAATGACAGCACTTGTCTGTGAATGTTTAGAAGTAAACCAAGTAACATTTCTCCCATTAATTCTTTTTCAAATTTCTCTGATAACTACAGCTAGTCAAAATTAACTATAATCAGTAAGATAGAGTAAATATATGGAAGAAAATGTGAATTGTTAGTATTTCTTTGAGAATCATTTTTCAACATGGATGCATTTCTCAGCCACACACTATGATTCATCATATTTACTCCAAGAAAAGATGACTAAGACAGCTAGACTCTCCCAACAGGTGTTGGCAGAAGCCTGAACAGTTTCCAGAACAGTTCTATATTGAATTTGTACGGGGCTGGGAAGGTGGCTCAGTGGTAAAGCGCTTGCCTTGCATGCCTGAGGCCCGGGATTTGATTCCTCAGCACCACATAAGCAAAAAGAAAAAAGCCAGAAGTGGCGCTGTGGCTCAAGTGGTAGAGTGCTAGCCTTGAGCTGAAGAGCTGAGGGACAGCACCCAGGCCCAGAGTTCAGGCCCCACGACTGGACCCCCCCCCCGAAAAAAAAATTTGTACATCCCAGATTAATACCAACAAGAACCAGTGACAGACAGAGGGTCTACATATACTGGAAATATAGTCTTCTCTCACCAAGCATCAGAATGGAAACTTGAATCACAATCCAGATGCTTTGCTTAAATTTAGTACAAAATAAAGGTGTGAAGGCTTAAGATGCTGAATGAATTAAAAAAGAGTGATTCTTTAGTCAGCTTGTGTTGTGGGTTTCCCTCAGAAAGACCACAGATGGAGAAAAGGAAGTGATTCAATAATAATAAGCCTCTCTAGTACATGGTTAAATCCTTGTGTATAATATGTTATTTTTGTATGCAATCTCTTGGTCTTACTGGCATAACTTCTCAGGCATTAGCTTCATGAAACATTTACTTGTTCAACATTTAGCATCATAAACAGGAAGGTGGGGGATTTGCAGAGTGTTTTCCTTAGACTTTATTCTTTTCATGAGTACTTGATTAGTAGTTTTAGTGACTACCAGAAAAACTTGAAAAATGATGGGATTTTATTGTTTGCATTTGGTCCTTAAGTTTTGATCACATAAAACAAGAAAATTGGAAGCGGGCAATTGATCTGGCACCCATAATACTCAAGAAAGAAAAAATTGACTGATGAGAGAACAAAGCACATGCTATTTTTTCCTGGAAATACAAAGAAGTATAGAAACATGAGAAACATCAGATGCTGACCTCAAACAAATACAGAAAAGCCAGAAAAGTTGGAAGTAGCAAGAGAATTTATGCATATGATATTCATTTCTAGACTGACACCTGGCCAAATCCCCAACAGGGATTAGAAATTAAATTTCCAATTAAGTATGGGATTTTTTTAAAAAAAGAAAGTACACCTTTTTCAAGTAAAACATGATTCAGAGTACCTCCATTCATGATCTCTTGAGAAGTTTTCTTCTAATCCTAACTTTAAAAACAAATCACAGAGAAAGGATAATGTTTCAAACCATACAGAAATGTTCACCCTCCAGAAAAATTATTTCAGACTTTCTTTTCCACAAAACAATTAAAAAGCAAAGTCATGTTTCTCTTTCAAAGAATTGATACGATTTGGTAACAAGGTTTTCTGACCTAAAGCATTCTATCTATTCTATCTCTTCTCTTGCAGGCTCTAGATATTGTCATAGACTGTCATGTAGACAATTGAGACCAGGCTTAATTGTCAAATTCAGTCATGGGTACAGAACCTGAGTACAGTAGTCTGACTCGGAGTCTGATAGGAAACATGTTATCATCAGCTGTTACCCAGAGATCAGAACATCTGTCTCTCAGATCATTTCTCATTCTATAGGTCAACCAGTAAAAGACTTGAATTATGGCTACTACTTCTGGTCCCAGCTCTGCTGCCACACTGGGCCAAACCTTGAAGTTAAGAGAGTATCCTTTATCTAATTCCATCTGCCCTTTCTTTCTCATTCTGATTTAGTAATCTCAGTTTGCTATAACAAAATACCATAAATGAGGCAGTTTAAACAACAACTTCTTGTCTCAACCGAGATCAGGCCTCAAGCATGGCCAGGTCATTGTTAGGGCTCCCTTTCTGTCTTGCAGCAGACATTTCTTCCTGTTCATGTTGTGTGATTTCATCCTTTTGTATTCAAGGGGAAATAAAGAGTAAGCTGTCTCCAGTTTCTGCTTGCAAAGGCACTAATTCCATCATGGGGCGCCACTCTCAATAGCCACATTCATTCTAACTGTTAATCCTTCTAGTCACCTCTCAAAGGTCTGACCTCCAAATACTATCGCATAAAGCAGAACAGCTTAAAGATATGAATATTTAGGGACACACATTTTTTCCACAGCACCTCACTATGAGCTCAAACTCTAAAGCCGGAAGTACATGGCAGCAAATCTCAAGAAGGAAGTTAACTATGCTCCAGAATAACATGACAGAGTCTAATAATCCTCAAAGGAACTAGCTGAGTGAGGAACTGTAGCTCAGCCGATGAAGGGCAGAATGTGGTCCTCTTTCCAGAGTAAAGATGGTAACTCTGGCTTCATGGCTCTTGGCTAGGGACAAAACAAACATTTCATAGGTTAAAATCTTATACACTAAATGTTCTTACCTTCAACTCCACCAGTATTTCATTCTTTTTCATCTAAGTGTCATAAACTGGTGCCATGAACTTGGGAAGGGCTTAAAGTCAGGATAGGTGGGATTCCTCTCTGTTTTTGTTTTCTTTTTTTTTCCTTTTCCTTTTCTTTTTTTTTCTTTTTTTTATTTTTTTCTTTTTGCTCTGAGGAATACTCCCAGTTGATGGCCTTTTTGCAAACTAGTCTGCTGCAGACACAGCGCATCAATACCATTGCTGGCCTCTGCATCCACCTCCATGCTTCTACATTTTGGTGAGTGAACTACTCTCTAAGGGTTCTTTGTCGCTCAGTCTCTCTCCAGACAGGGTACCATGCCAGAGAACCTGCTAGGCCTTTAACTGAAAGGATGGTCAACTCTGGAGCCAAGGATGCTTGACTCTGGTTGCTTGGCCACTCCTCCCTAGAGGTCTCAGTGGTAAGTCGGGACACCCATTCTATCCGATAAGCCCTCCTTCACTCCCTAAATTTTTCTCTCCTATGCCTTTAATGGAGTGCTGTGTGTCACTCCCGTGACTTGAAACCCTCTGAAATGCTTCCTGCAATCCCTAGAAAGCCAGAGTGCCAATTTTTTATGCCGTTCTCAGATTTAGACGATTTTTGACACTGTAATGGTAAATGGTCAGAAGTCTGTTTACTTTCAGGCTATCTTTGCTCTCTCTCTGTTAATCTTGTCCAACTTTCTATCTTTCTCTCTTTCTCTTTATTACATTTTGGCTTGTGCCCTGAAGAGTGTGACACAGGCTGGGTCACAGGGACCCCACTCTAGGTTCCCTCCCAAAGCCTAGCCAATCTAGGTTTGAAAATTGTTAAGAGTTTCTATTTGTTCAGGCTTTCTTTGCATTTTTTTCAGAAATTTGCCATCCTGAGTTCACCATCTTGGCCACATGGTGGGCTAAGGCTTGGATCTCATCTGACCCTTTACCTTCCAAGCTTACTACTCCTCCACCTATTTATTCTAATGTGCCTCGCTAACAAGTTGCTGCCTCTTCACAGACCCTGGAAACTGAGTCCCTACCATCTGATGTGCTTTGTTGGCAAAGATGTCTAAGTATTGTTGTTAAAAATTTTAGGTTTTGAGCTTTGCCCTTTTGTATGGTGTTGTGTATTCTAGTACTGACTACATGGTTCTAAAATATTGGGTATATCTGTGCTAAAATTCTTATCATGGCTAACGAGTTTTGTCATTGCAGAATATTTGTTGGCCAATTCTTGATAAGGACCAGGTAAACTCTATTTACTCTATTTTATCTCTTTGTTGTTTATTTGTTGCTTTAATTGGAAATACTAAAGGGTTTTGTGGCAAAGATTGCAGTTTAAAGCTAGCCTGGGAAGAAAAATGCCTGAGACTCCATCTCCTAACTAACCAGCAAAGAGCCAGGCTGGAAGCATGGCTAAGGACTTTTATCTCTAATTTACCAGCAAACACTGGATATGGTACTATAACTCAAAGTAGTAGAGTGCTAGCCTTGGGCAGAAGTGCTCAGAGACAGTGCCCAAGCTTTGAGTTCAAACCTCCATAATGCCAACTGGGACGAGCTATCCCAGCAACAAGCACCTACACTCAGCCAGTCTGGGGAACAAGGGACCATGGAGAGAAGTAAGAGGAGATGATGTCACATTAGCCACTTTGTGTCTGCCCTTTCCAAATTAACCAGAGCCAGGTGGTCAATAGAAGTAAGAAGCCTGCCTATCTACTGTCCAATCTGTATATCTTTTAACTGGACAGGAATTTACATTCTTACCTTTGATTTTTTTTAATTTTTATTTATTTTTTATTGTGAAAATACTGTACAGAGGGGTTACAATTACATGGGCAAGATAATGAGTACATTTCTTATTAAGCATTCTTGCCTTTGTTACCTGTTGTTCTCCCCTACCTATCCAGATGTCATAAGTAGCTAGGGACATTTCTATCAACTCCAGGACAGCCTGGAATGCAGGATATAAGAACTAGCCAATCTAGCCAAGTCATCTAATTTTTAATTTCAGCTCTAAGCCCTTCCTCTTGCCATTTTTTTGCTCTCTAGTATTTTTTTCCAGCCCCTTAATGCCTCATGAAACTTTCTCTAGACTTCATCTAAGGACTCACGCCTACCAAGGGACAGCTGCTGCTCACTGCCTTCTCTGGGAGGGGACCACATTCCAGCCTTTTACCCCTAATGTCGACGCCCCTTTTCATCAGGAAGTAGCCAGAGAGTTTGCACCCTATTTCATGATTATTAAAAGACTGGAATGTAAGGTCTGCTCCTGGATGTGAGCAGTCTCCGCCCAGTACCTGCATTGCCTAGACAACTGGCACACCTGGAAGAGGTCACATCTGCATCCACTGAGGTCACATCTGGATTTAATGTGGCCACACCTTTCCCCACCCCTAGATAAGACCTAGCCCTGGTCCAGGCACGCTCTTTCCCAGCTGCTTGGAGTGCCAACCTGGCCTGGTGCCAGCCAGAACTATGAATAACCTGCCCCTTATCTGAATACCACGTGAGTGGTGTTGTTCTTACTCAGCAGCCACCTCTCAACTATAATGAATAAATGACCTTGTTTTATAACATCTAGGCTATTATAGTTCTTGACATCCAGAGGTTTCATAATGTTCATAAGAATTCCACACCATATGTTATACATTTCTCTGCAATTTGGCATTGTGGATGTACATCTGGACCTAATCTGAAAACTTTATGCAATTATTCTACAGTAAAATAAATTCTATGAAAAACTGAAGAATGCTAAACCACAACCTAACCCTAAAGCATATATTTTTTACTCCTAAATAGTTGACACTTATCCTCAGAGATCAGCAACCACCATACCTCATTTCTCTCCATACTCTGAATAAAGGAATGAGTAAGGATCCTAATACTTTTCTATGGTCTGTGTAATGGAAAAGCAGTAACAAAGTAATTGGACATAAATATTAATGGACACTGCCCATGACTATGACTTAGCACAGAATAGAGCATCCTAGGGAGAAAGCCAGCAAAAGAACAGAGATAGAAAAATAGTATGTTGGAAGGACTTAGAGCAGGATGCAAGATGGACTCTGGAGCTAGCTGGCTCAGTCATTGCACTTTTAAACTTATTTGCAAATTTTATTTTACAATATTTATGGAGAAATTTCCCCAAACATATTGTTTAGTTTGTTCTCTAATCATTTAAACAAACATTTTTAAGAAAATAAAGGCAATACATAACTTAAGTAATAAACAGTGGATTAATGTTCTTAGTTTTCCATGAAAAGTATGACTAACCTTTAAAATATGCCACATTTTGCTTGAGATAAAAATACTATCAACAAATTTCTTCCTTGTTTGTAAACTGGTTATACTGATGGTAGTTGTAGATGTGTGTGTGTGTGTGTGTGTGTGTGTGTGTGTGTGTGATCTCTAGATTGTAGAAGATTATGAAAAGTATAGGAAAATAATTTACAATAATTTATAAATGGTATTCAGAATACTGTAGTACTCAGAGAAAATAGTTACAATGTGAGATAAGTTGGAGAGAAATGTCTGCTGTTGTTTGAGGAAAACCACATGGGACCTTCTGTGCTTAGCTTTCAATACTTTGACCTTTAGTATTCTTTCAAGGGCTTCAGGGAGGAAACACTGTTGTGGCATATTTACAAGTGAGCTTACAGATAATTGGCTCATGGGTAAGAACACATTTACACCAAAGGAAGCTCCCAACTTAAGAATGGGTTCTGTCTTAGTAAGTTGCAATCAAGCTGTCTCCCACAGATAACTGCATGGGAAGTAGATTGCTTGGCCCATGCACAGAACTCATTTTATCCAAACTACAGCTGAAAGGGTCATGACTCATGCAGTGACAAGTCTGTGGACTTGGCTATGAGGAGCCAGCTAAAAAATACTGTACCGCCTGGCGGCTCATAAATCAAGGATTTATGAGCTGTGGCTTCCCTGCCCACACTGCCTCTGTAGGACACCCATATTCTTTAGTTGAAGAAAATATTATTCTTTATCCTCTCAAGTTCCCTCAGGACAAGATGGTCAAGAAAACATTGTCAAAATAAGACCAGTGTCTTCCTATTATTGGAAATATGGAACGATTTTATTTTGATTTATAATGCTTTAATTACATGGCTTAAAAATAAAATATAGTTTAGTTAATGAGCCAATTATATCTATAGAGCCAATCAGTTTTTCTACACTATGGCAGGCAATTCAGAGATCTTTGTACAAACAAAACATTACAGAGGTGAGAAGTGAATGTGAGAACCCCCATCTACTCAGGTTAGAAACTTTTTAAAGGCAAACATTTACCATTGAATTAGCTGGAAATTGGCCCCAGACCTCTCTTGTCAGGCTGCCTGTGCTGTGGTTTGGTGATTACTATTGCCTGTATCATCAATTTGTATTTACTATAGTCCACTCTTAAGTGGAAATGCAGTTTACTGCATAAACCACAAAAGCCCCTTGTTCTTCTCAGTACAGTATTAATAATGCATCCTGATGGCTGCTTGTGAAAGCAAGTGCATTTACAAACTATGCGTTAACCATTGAGGCCTCAAGGCCTCTGGGGAGACTGGTGCCCTGCTGCCATGGAGGCAAGAGAGAACATCCTTGGCCTCCACCCAGGACCTGCTTCCATCCAATAAAGGACCCCCAACAGTTGCCAGTCCTACACCTGCTCAAGAAAGGAGCACTGTTTAATAATTACTTTCAGAATGTGATAGATTATACTGAAACCATAGATAGCCAAGGTCAGCAAGTAAAATACTTAGATATTTAGTGAAAATTAAAATATTTATGGCAAAGAAGCTTTCTCCATAAGCATCTATTTAACTATTTCAATATAGCCTCTTTCCATTCTTATTTCCCACAGTGACTCATTTGAAATTGTCACTGGACAGAGGTGAGGTTTAGTGAAGCTCCCCTTTAAATATAGAAACTCTTCACTTAGGGTCCTTGACTTTGATCCCTGAATAAGAATTTCTGGACAAGTCACAATGGTAAGAAACCTTGGCAGAGCTTTATTAAGTAAACAAGCAAGGAAACAGACAGACAAAAAAAGCAGACAAACAGAAGGGCAGAGGCATACTCTGGCAAAGTGTGGGTGCTCTCTTATGGACACAAAGACACAGACAAACAAAGGAGACACCCAGGAAGACACACAGCATCTTAAGCTGTTAGGTATTAAAAGAGTAAAGGCAGGGGGTCTGGCTTTAAGTTATGCAAAGTGAGGTGCTTTATGTTTGCTTTAACTACACCTGGTGTTATTCTCTGAGTTTCCAGATAAGAATGCATCCTGCCATAAAACAGGTCCTTATCCTTGAAACAAGGAGAGACCCTGCCCTGTTATCTGCATTTTGGGGCATTTTGACAGGCAGTTGTGAATTCTTGGGTGAGAAATGCATCCCTTAGGAAAGAATTCATTCAGTTGCCTCTCTTTGAAGCAAAGGTAGAATTTTTAAGTTTTTAGATGCCATATTTCTGAGTTGCCTACACCAGGCCTTAGTTTCTATGTTATCCTGCTTTGTTTCCCCCCAAATGGTGTTTGTTCCCTTAATATTAAGGGAAATACATGAAGGAATATTTCCTGTATTTGCTGTTAGCTGACAGTACTCATTTTTCCTAATCTATTTGGCTTCAAAATAACACCCTTTAGTTTAGGCACAAACTAGCTGACTTTAGGGAAAGGAAATCTCCAGAGAACCCACACAATGCTCTGTGAATTCAGGACCCATAAAACCACCACCATCTCTTGCTGCACCTAATGGCTTCCTGTATCTCTTCCTCTCATCTGTCTTTCCTTCCAGACCTGTGGCCATTTTATACACTATTATTGTCTTGTATCCTGGACACTGTTGGAGCCATTCTCCTCTTCCTTTCTCTCCTTTCTTTCTTCCTTCCTCTCTTTCCTCCTTCCTTCTTCCTTTCTATGCTCATTTCTTCCCTCTTTCCTTTTTTCCTTCCTTTCTTCCCTTTCTTCCTCCCCCTTTCCCTTCTTTTTTTACTTTCTTTTCTCATTCTTTTTCCTGTTAAAAAAGAGCTTTGGAGGCAGTCAAGTCTTGATTGGTACACATCTCATGAAAAAGCTGTGTGCTCTGCAGTGTCTTTATCCTGACTTTTGACAAACTCATCAGTAGACCTGGTAAAAACAGTTGCAAAAATTGTGTGATGGTCAGATGAAAGTTTATATATGAAAGTGGCCAGCACCACCCAGAATAGAAGCACATTCCTAACTTCTGTGTTCCTGTCATATTCCTCTGTTTCTCATTACCTTAGGTCTAACTATATAACCATGTGATCTTACAAGTTTAACATCTGTTCTAATTAACATTTAATGAACACATGTATAATGAATACATATTCACCTTATGTTGCTTCAATATCCATTGTAGGCCTGACTAAGTTGTTTCATATCCAGACACCCCAATCACCTCTGGCCTAATTATAATTTCTCCCCATGAGGTGATTTGTGCTCTAAACCTAAATTAGTTTCTCATTGCAATGACCCCAAGCCCAACATACCCCACAGCCTGGAATGTAGCTAATCAGCTAAATACTTTAACACCTGTGGGAATAACAATGATCGTAGTTGCTGATGTAAAGTCTGCTCCTGTATCAACATCTATTCCAACTGTGACAAAACTTAATAGCCAGCACCAGAATCTTAGGAACACATTCTACCTTGATGAAGTTGCTCTAAACTGGCAAATTATCAACTTCTTTGGGCAACTGCCCTCAGTCCTTTCTTCTCTCACCCTTGGTTCCCTGCTACCTCCTGGCTTCTTGTCAGCCCTTGAAATCCCTCTCTGCATAGGATCTGTGAGTAAAATAAGCCTCCTGTTATCTTTATACGATCTTATATCTATTTTG
Organism: Dipodomys ordii; assembly: GCF_000151885.1. Lineage (NCBI taxonomy): Eukaryota > Metazoa > Chordata > Mammalia > Rodentia > Heteromyidae > Dipodomys > Dipodomys ordii. The sequence continues at coordinate 1,577,764 of NW_012267442.1, forward strand.
TTTCATCTTTCTTCCCAGAATCACTTGACAGACACACCTCATCCTCCTCCTAGCCAGGGCTCCTCTAGAAAGGCAGGTACTTTAGCTTCTGCTTATATTTCAGAGGCAGACTTTAAAGATGCCATCTAGGGGTGGGGCTTGTTTTATCTGCCCATTAAAGATTTAAAAGGCAAGAAAGTGTTTAAAGCATGCAAAGCAAGTTTATTTGAAAGTGAAAAGAAATCCATGAAAAGGAAGTAACTAGACACTCTATAGAGAGAGGCCCAAAGTGGAATCCAATGCAGCCTCTCAGAGAGCTGTTTTTATAGTACAGGGTTTCTCCCAGATCTCCTCCCTTGGGCTTTGCAATGATTGCTTGATGATTGTGCATGCTAGACTCTTTTCACTGGCTGACCAGACACCTAGAGCATTATGGGAAAATGAAGCATTTGAGCAGGAACCTGAGGTACTATGAAAACAAGAAAAGCCATGTTGGGCTGAGTATTGTATTCCACATGCCATGTATGCCATTTTTTTATTCCTACCTACCTAACAGTTCCCCTTTATTTTTCTCATAAAAAAGATAAAAGCACAAAAATCATCTTTAATAATTTTCTGTGTCATATGAGAATTTCTCTTTCCTCCATGAACCCAGATATCCATGTGGGAGAAGAACAATACAGGAAAAGATGCACAATAATAATAGTTCCTATTTCATATTTTTACCATTCAATCACAGACTTCCTACCCTCATCAATGCCTAAACTAACTTTGTTTAATTTTACATGTTAGAGTAAATTAGACTCAGCTAGAAAGCCACAGGAACATCCAGGTAGGAGGAACAAAAGAAAAGTTTATTGCCAGTAAGGGGACCAGCAAGACCCCCATCTCACCAGGTGAGAGGAAGTGAGAAATGCCAGCTATTGTCTCAGATGACCATTTATAAGCTCTGGGATTTGTGGGATCTCCCTGCATTATATGGTCGTAGCTATCCCAACAGGGTGCTCTCTCAGGGAAAAGGGGTAGGGACTGATCATTTGCTGCCTTTACTACATGGGCCTAGTGTCACCTAGGGAAAGAGCATGGTAAGCCATGAGGGAGGAGGCTTCTGGGCTAAAATTACATATTTCTTAAATATCCAGAAAAATAAATCCATGTGGTCTTACTCATTCACTTAAAGGTGTTCATAAACCAAAGAATAGCAATTAATCCTGTTAGCTGTAAAACTTCACCATGGAGCTTGAATAGTTAAACACAACCTTGGAAATCCATTGGATTTTTAGTAGAATCAGCTAGAGGAACTCATCCAATGGAAATGCTTTTTATGACCATGAAGATAATGTATGCAAAATTGGATGCATTCTTAATAACAAAGAAAGACTCTTGTCTTTCAATGGTCTTGCCCAGCTATAAATAAACATGTGTTTCCCCTAACTTATTTATATGATCTTAACATTGGGAAAAAACCTACAGATCATCTGCTATGAATCAATTTAAAGTGGAATATCATCTTAGACCCTTCCCAATATGCTAAAGGAGAAATCTCTAATAGGAAGATGACATCTAGCCATCTCATGCTGTTTAGTTTCTCTAAATAATGAATGCCTAAAGGATGAAGACCAGGACTGAGATGGTTTTAATAAACTATGAGTGCAAATGAAAGTAGCAAGTAAATTTCATCCAGAGCAATTTAAGTTTTAGGAGCACTGTCTGAAGAGTAGGTAAGAAATATTTATTTGGCTTCTCTTTACACAGAATACATTTTAAACAATGTGAGTGAAACAGAACTAATACTACCTGGCTTTTCTTCAAGATTATAATCTAGTTGCAAGATAAAATATCTGCTATCAAATATAGAAGGTCTAAGATGTTTTTGTTTATTTTTTTAATTGTGAAAATACCATACAGAGGGGTTACAATTATTTGGGCAAGATAATGAGTACATTTCTTATCAAGCATTGTTGCCTCCTCCTTTGATTCGCCTTCCCATCCCTTCCCATAACCCCTCTACCCCCTCACTAAGACCTCCCCCCCACACCAAAGTTGTAAAATTTGTTTTTTGACATAACGACTTGTACATCTCATTGTTACAATGGGTCCATCTGTATCTCTATTTAAATGATTTGTTTTTCCCCTTCCCCTCCACAAATTATACCAGCCTCAAATACAGTGAAAGCAGGGGTTATACTGTGGGGGAGGGACATACACAGCAACAAAGAAATCATCTTATAAATATGTTAGAAACAATTGCATGAAAGAAAAAAAACATTTGAATACTTATCTTGGGGTTCATTTCCCTAACATCAACTTATCTGACCTTTTCTGCTTGACTCAGACATATACTAGATATTGCAAATAAGAGAAACCATGGAACTATGTTTATTTGGGCATGGCTTACTTCAATTAATATAATTTTTTCCAAGTCTCTCCAGTTCCTAACAACTGGGGCAATGTCATTCTTTCTGATGGAGGCATAGAATTCCATTGTGTATATATACCATATTTTCTTGATCCATTCATCTACTGAGGGGCATCTGGGTTGGTTCCATATATTACTATGGTAAATAATGCTACAATAATTATAG
>NW_012267442.1:1581407-1604885 GCF_000151885.1 Dipodomys ordii
ATTCTATTCCATTGGTCCTGAGGTCTGTTCTTGTGCCAGTACCAAGCTGTTTTGATTACTATGGCTTTGTAGTAGAGTTTGAAATTTGGTATTGATGTTCCTCCAGCACTGTTCTTTTTGTTAAGGATTGTTTTTGCTATTTGAGGTCTTTTATTGTTCCATATGAATGTTTGGATTGCCTTTTCTATTTCCTTGAAGAATGAGGTTGGAATATTGATAGGTATCGCATTGAATTTGTAGATAGCCTTTTGTAATATTGCCATTTTCACGATGTTGATCTTTCCAATCCAGGAGCATGGGAGTTTTTGCCACTTTCTAAGTTCTGTTTTGATTTCCTTTTTCAAGTTTTTAAAGTTTTCATCATAAAGGCCCTTCACTTCTTTGGTTAAGTATTTTATTTTTTGTGGGGCTATTACAAATGGAGTTGCTTTCCTAATTTCAGCCACACTTTTCTCATTGTTGGCATATATCAAAGCCATTGATTTTTGTGGATTAGTTTTATACCCTGCTACTTTGCCAAAGTTTTAAATCAGCTTGAGTAATTTGGGAGTGGAGTCTGTGGGATTCTTTAAATACAAGATCATGTCATCTGCAAAGACGGAGAGTTTTACTTCTTCTTTCCCTATTTGGATCCCCTTTATGTTTGCATCTTGTCTTTTTGCTGTAGCTAGGCATTCTAATACTAGATTGAAGAGAAGTGGAGAGAGTGGGCATCCTTGTCTTGTTCCTGAGTTAAGAGGAAATGGCTTTAGTTTTTCACCATTAAGTATAATGCTGGCTGTAGGTTTCTCATATACAGACTTTATTGTATTGAGGAAAGTTCCATGGATTCCTAATTTTTCCAGAACCTTCATCATAAAGGGGTGTTGGACCTTGTCAAATGCTTTTCTGCATCTATTGAGGTAACCATGTGGCTCTTATCCTTGGTCCTGTTGATGTGATGAATTATATTAATTGATTTGCATATATTGAACCAGATTTGCATCCCTGAAATGAATCATGTTTGATTATGGTGTATGATGTTTTGGATGAATTGTTGAAGTCAATTGGCCAAAATTTTGTTGAGAAGTTTTGCATCAATGTTCATCAAAGAAATGGGACTTTTTTATGAGACCCTGCCTGGTTTTGGGATGTGGGTTATGATGGCTTCATAGAATGAGTTTGGTATTGAACTTTCTCTTTCAATTTCATTGAAGAGTTGAAGGAGTATTGGTGTGAGCTCTGCTTTGAAGGCCTTGCAGAAATCCACTGTAAAACCAGGTCTTAGATGTTTTGAGCTAAGAAAATTATCATCATAATTACTAGCCAGGGCCCTAGGGAATTATGGGAGGCAGTGAACAACATGAAGCTAGAGGTATGTCACTTGAAAAACTAGCTGGGGTGTTTATACACCAGCTCTCATAAATGGATGCCAACTACTCTTAGATAGTACTGATTCTCCACAAATAATTCCTATGCTACTCTCCTTCATGGGCCAGCAAAATGAGTTTAAGTGACCAGCAACCTCACTTTGATTAAAAAGTAATGGGAGCATAACTAGGCACTGGTGAACTTACCTGAAATCCTAGCTACACAATAGGCTGAGATCTGAGCATTGTGGTTCAAAGCCATCCCTGGCTTTGAGACTCTTATCTCCAATTAACCACTGAAAAACTGTAGGTAAAGGTGTGCTTCAAGTGGTAGAGTGTCACCCTAGAGCAAAACAGTTAAGCTAAGAGATAGTGCCCAGGCTCTCTGTTCAAGACCTATTACTGGCAGAGAGAGGGGGGGAAGAGGGAGAGAGAGACAAAGAGAATGGGAAGGAAGGAAGGTAAGAAGGAAGGAAGGAAGGAAGGAAGGAAGGAAGGAAGGAAGGAAGAAGGAAGGAAGGAAGGAAGGAAGGAAGGAAAGGAAGGAGGGAGGGAACATTGGCATAGATGCTATTAGGCTTGAGTGTTAAAGTAGGAAGAAAAAGAATGACACACAGCTACTGGAGCATCCAATCATGGAATCATGGAACGCCAGCCATGGCCAGGCTAAGTGCATATAAAGCCATCAACTTCTGGTCTGAGAAGCAATGAAGCCATTTCAAACAATAGTTGGCCTTATCATGTTTGCTGCAAACATTGAGAAGGCATCCTCTCTTCTATTCTCCTCTTTCTGTCACTCCTGAAGAAAGAGCACACAGAGTCAAGAAGAAACAATTCCACCTTGCTGGAAATCATCACAGAAATGAGCTCTGACATTCAGTGATTTCCCCCATGCTGCAGAGAAAGGAACTGGGATGATGCCCTTGCCATTCTCTGCCCAGAGGATCCAAACAACCATTTTCATTTGATTTATGCAATTCTAAAAATATTAAAAATGGCTTTTTTTTACAACAAAACTAAGAACATTACTCAAAGTAGTTCTAAAGTAAATTAATATATCTGAAGCTTATAATGGCTTTCTGTTGATTGTCTAGAGTTGAAAGAGAAAACTTCCTCTCTAATGTCAAAAAGCTGTCAACAGCCTCTGCTTGAGCATAATGCACACAGCCTGCTCCCCATAGCACAAGCAAGGCCCATGACAAATGCCTCTGTCAAGCTAACAACTGCATTACTGAAGAGTTAGCAGAAAATGGCCCCTAGACACATTTCTTATAACCTAGACACATTTCTTATAACTATGATGATGATAGTTGCCTTTGCTTCAAATTTATCATCTATACTGCTGCAAAACAATGAAGTTTGACTCATCTAATATAGAGAAAAATCATTTCCATTTAGATTTGGGATTTCTGAAAAAGACTCAATTTCAAGATCATGGATTTTCAACTATTTAGGCTCGTGCTCTACCTTTAGAGTCATGCTTCATTTTGCAGTTTTAGTTAATTTGAGATAGAGTCTTAACTGACATTTTTCTGTGGTCAGTCTTCACACTACAATTCCTAGATCTCAGCCTCCTGAGTAGCTAGCATTACAGATCAGCACCTGACTAATTTTTTAACTTCTAAAAGAAAACATATTCTCAATATGGCTCCATGTTGTCTTCAGGGCCATATTTGTAGGACTGTTGGTGTCTGGGGTTCAAGGACACTGCTTTGTTCTACAGATACACATAGTTGGAAGCTCTTCATGAAGAAGCTATAAGTACAATCAGTTTATTCTTTTGTTGCTTTAAGAACAATTTTTTATAGTTTTAATTAGGGAAGGTAGTTAATTGAAGCAATCACATTTAATCCATTAATGAAAAAAATGAAAATAGAATCAGACAATTTGAAAAGTTGGCAGCATTGGGAAAGGTGTGGGAAGAAGAATGGTAGGGAAGACAGTGATCAAAATTCATTGTACTCATAAACTGACATGTTGAATTGATACCAACAAACAATTACTTAAAGATGGTATATTTTTAAATGACTTAAAGAAAATACTTATGTCACTCTTTCTGAATACATACTTCCTTAATTTTTTTTAAAATTTTAGTTTGATTGAAAAGTGTAAGGTCCCCTCCTGGATGGTGAGCAGACTCCAACTTCCTCTCAGCAAAGTCTCCACCCAGTACCTGCATTACCTAGGCAACTGGCACACCTGGAAGAGGTCACATCTGCATCCGCTGAGGTTACATCTGGATTCGATGAGGCCACACCTTTCCCCACCCCTACCCTAGCTAGATAAGGCCTAGCCCAGGCCCAGACACTCTCTTTCCCAGGTCTTTTCCCAGGTCCCTGGAGGGCCAACATGGCCTGGTGCCAGCCAGAACGATGAATAAACCTACCCCTTACCTGAATACCAAATGTGTGGTGATAAGCAGGGAGGTTATAAGTTACATAAGTAAGGTTATGAGTACATTTACATTTTGTCATTGTTAACCCATCCTTCATTATCTTCCACTTACCCCTCCCTATCCCCCTTTCCCACAAATTGTAAGGTTTGTATCTAACATAGTGTCAAGTGAATTTATGTGGTTTTTTTTAAATGCCATTTTTCTGGGGATTGAACTCACACTCTACCTCTTGAGCCATAGCTCCCATCCTTTTGTTTTTAAGTTAGGTTCTTGTACTATGTTTGTCTCAGCCAATCCCAGACCATAATCCTCCTGCCTCCATCTTCTAAGTAGCTGAGAACACATAAGCACATCACTATGTCTGACTTGTATTTGAGATAGTGTATTGGATTATCTTTTGCCTAAGCTGACCTTTTATCACAACTCTCCCTATGAAGTTACTGGGATTACAAACATTCATCACCAAGCTAAGAATAATAAATTTTTATTGACCAAAGTATTTTGGGGTGCTAAACTTGTGCTGTTATATGTCAATAAAAGAAAAATTACAAAAAATCTAACTTTATTGTGTCTTAATTGACTTTGTTATTCTAGAATTAGACAGTTTTATGAATTGGAAACAGTTGAGGATAGTTCTCCGCACCCTAAGAGCAGGTTATACTTATACCCAGAAAAAAGAAAGTGAGTTGCTGAAAGTTGCTGTTAGAAGGAGACCATTTGATTGATGGTAGCTTTGTCTTATCTGAATATGATTCAAACAGTAGTTTATGATTGGCTGAGATTAAACTACTTGTAACAAGAGTGAGTTATAGTCTATCGGGTTAGATTTCAAGTCACTATGCAATGAGAAACCAAAGGACCAAATTTAAAATATGAAGGTGGCTTTAGGTCAAACTAATGGCAGGAAACAATGAGCAAAACACACATAACCACTCCCAGTTTCCTGTTGTTTCTTGTTTGTTTCTGGAATAATATCAGAACTGCACTTAGAGAATCAAGAAAACTATGGATCATGGCTGCTTACCACATGCCTTTGGAGACTACCCACTGCCTTATGTCCTCCTCATGGCCTGGGAAACTAGGCCCATCTTCTTTGGAATGGACACTAATAGCTCTCTTTCTCAAAGGGCATGTGTAAGAATGCATTTCAGGTCTTTTCACAATATAATCCATGGAAATAGACATTCTTATTTCCTCTTAGCTCACAATCTTTTAGCAAACATAGAAAATAGCATACTCAGAGATGTTTTGTAGTAGAACATGCAAAGGTTATATTCAAATAGGAAAACTAATGCAATTTACAAACCCCCAAATGACTGGCACCAGTGTCTCACACCTATATTCCTAGCTACTCAGAAACCTGAGATTTGAGAATTGTGATTGGAAACTAGACTAAGCAGAGCATATGGTTCAAGTGAGAGAATATTAGCCTTGAATGAAAAAGGATAAAGGAAAAGATTCAGGCCCTGAGTTCAAGCCCAGTACTGGCATAAAAAGAAAAAAGAAAAAGTCCCCAAATGGCAAACCTTCACTCATAGAAAAGCATCCAACTAAAATGTAAACATGAATTCAACAAGATGTAAAATCTCCCACTTTTTAAAAACAGTAAATACAATTCTACATTTGCACCTAGATTTGAATTTGTCATTAGCTAGATAATTCTAAAGGTATTCCAGAAAGTTGTAATCTCCTGACAGCTTTTCTACACCCATGATGTTCAGTCATCTAAAAATCAAGGGTAGAATATATTTTCATATTCATAGGCAGAAGTATTAATAATTAGCTATTTTTTCAGTCACTTGCATTTCACTAAATCGTTGAGAAAGTTCTTGTTCCTTTAAGTGTCCAGGCTTATTTTGTAAGCCTAAACCAGACAGTTTGCCCATGGAAGAATCAGAGGGAAATGTCCACCGGTACATTCAACCAGGACTTTATTTGGTATTAACCAGAGCAGTGACAAGCTCCTCAGTAAACCTTGAACAGAAGGATTCTATGCTACAGTGCTGTGGAACTCTTGTGGAATCCATAAGGCTCCATTTCCACCCCCTCATTTCCCAGTGAAGTTGTAGAGTAAACCAGGCAGGTATTTCACCATGCACACAGCATTCTCATCTGTTAGCTCTGAAGTTCTGTGTTTCTACCTCATACAAACAGAAAATACCATCTAGGCAAAGATGGTTGCAGTAGGAAAAAACAAAACAAAAACATTTTTTCTCACAAAGTGTTTTTGTATATGTATCAGTACTGGGCTTGAACCTGGAGCATCTGGTTCTTGCTTTACTTTTTCACTCAGGGTGTGCCCACTGCCACTTGAGCCACACAGATCCATTTCCAGCTTCATACTGATTAACTGGAGATAAAAGTCTCACAGACTTTTATGCTCAGGCTTGCTTGAGATCTTGATCTTCAGATCTCAGCCTCCCGAGTAGCTAGAATTACACCTATGGGCCACCAGTACTCAGTTGAGCCTTTCCCTGAGTCTTATCTCCTTAAACTCAGAGTTCTTAGAAACCAACAATGAAGTCAGGCACTGGTGGCTCATGCCTGTAATCCTAGCTACTCAGAAGGCTGAGATCTGAGGATCATGGTTCAATGGCAGCCCAGGCAGAAAAGTCCATGAGATTCTTATCTCCAATAAACCACTAGAAAACTGGAAGTGGTGTTGTGGCTCAAGTGGTAGAGCGCTAGCCTTGAGCTGAAGAGCACAGAGACAGTACCCAAGCCCAGAGTTCAAGCCCCACGACCGACAAACACACACACACACACACACACACACACAAAGAAATCAATGATGAGTCAAATCAATGAAATTTGGGCAAAGTTCTCAGCACCTACCTCACAAGAAAGGGTACCCAGATGGTGAGTACAGAGGGAAAGATCCTCAATATCATGTGTCATAAGGCAAGTGTAAGTTAACAGAATGAGCTACTAAGACATACCCATTAAAATGGAAAAGTGACAGTACCAAATGTTGGTCGGGATGTAAAGCAATAGGAGCTCTCATTTATTGTTCAGGAAAATACAAAATAGCCCAGCCACTTGCAGGACAACTTGGAAATTTCTTCTGAAGTTTGATGTCTTGCCATACAATCCAGCAATCATTGTCCACAGTATATACCCATATTAAGTGGAAACACATATGCACAAGCACCAGCATGTGAATATTAATAGCCTTAATAGTTAAAGGTAGACTCAACCAGGATAATCTTCAGTTAGGCAAATGGGTCAAGTCTACCTCTTCACTGAAATGCAGACCATCAGTTTTAAAGAATATATATATATATATATATATATATATATATATATATACACCACATCAAGATATAGATGAATCTTAAATAGAGCAAAGACATCCCAGAAATCCATTTAAATGGCATTCTGGAGAAGGATAAAGATTAGAGACTTGGAAAGAATAGATCAGTGGCCATGGGAAATGAGGGTGGGTGAGGGAGGCTGGAATAGACAAGCCTTTTTCTTTTTGATTGTAATTATATACAATATATAAACATAACAAAAAGACTTATTTGTAACTTGGATCTGTTTAAAGAAAACATATGCTTCTTTACATTTCCACTATTATTTAGACATAGTCCTTCGGAGTTCTAATAGCCACTTCTTTTTATTAATTTAGAAGCTCAGAAGAAGAGGTCTTAAGGGCTCTGAAGAACACTTGCATACCAGAAAGAAAGGTTAAGAATTTTAAACTTCAAATCATTGTTTTTAGACAGGGTCTCTTGCTGCAGTCTTCAGCCCAGTACTTTAGCCTCATAGGTGTTGGGATTACTGGCATGTACCTCCCTACCCATTGAACTTCCAGATAGGACCATTCAGCATGCATTTGGTCCTAGGGGTGAAAAAAATCAGACAGGAAAATATGGTCACGCCAGGAAAAAAGCCTTAGCTAGCAATTACAGCATGTTAAGAGAAGGTAGAGATGGGAGACAACGTGAGAGAGTCTAGGAGAAAAGTGCTCTGTAAATCTCTCACCAATTTCCACCCTTTTGCTAAAAGCAATTGTTAATTTGTGACAGATGCTGATTTCAGCAGCCCATCTAGAAGATAGGATACAAAACCATTAATTATTCAGCTGAAAACTGAATGTAACTTCTATTTTGCCTTTAAAACAGAACTTTCCAAAAGGCAGTGTGTTTCAGCACTCAGGAGCCTTCCTGTCTTTCTATTCCATAGTTTTATCCTTCTACTTTTTTTTATTAATAAGTTTTTATTGTGAAAATACCATACAGAGGGGTTACAATTACATGAGCAAGGTAATGAGTACATTTCTTATCAAGCATTTTTGCTTCCTCCTTTGTTTCCCCTTACCATCCCTCCACTTTTCACCAGGCATCTGCAGTGGGCGGGCTCACAAGACCACAGGCAACTCTTCCTGAAGCCCTTGTGTTTGCTCAGGAGCTGGCTACATCTGTCTCTGCAATGCTCCTAGTGGTTTGCTGTGTTGATAGCATTGCCGATACTATGTCAATGAACTGATCTGTTTCTCCATCTTTTCACAGCATTCCCTTGAGATGAACTACCCTAATAGAAGTGGTGCTGTGTGTGCAGAGGATGCTGTGGCCTTCCTCCTTACAACTCCAACAGTGTGTCTAAGCTGCTTCCTTGCCAGTCAAGAATCAAATTTATGGGAGGTAGGCGTCCTCCAGCTTGAACTCAGGGCCTGGCGCTTCTTTAGCTCAAGGTTGGTCTATCACTTGAGCCATTGCTTCATTTCTAGATTTTAAATAAATAGTTTATTAGAAATAAGAGTCTCATGGACTTCCCTGCCCAGGGAATTGAAATCTTTAGATCTCAGCCTCCAGAGTAGAAAGAATTACAGGATTAAGCCATGGGCTCCCAGCATGGAAGAATATAGAAGAAATCTCAGAGATTAACTGCAAATAATCATATAAGGAAATTTGGGTTCTGAGAGGTGAAAGTACCTTGTTGTAAACCCTAGAGCTATGCAAGTATTCTGGGCCAGTTCTTTGGCTGTTCCAAACTCTTCCCGCTCAGTGTGGCCTCCTGTAAGCCTTCTCTTTCTCAGGGCCCATTGTCAATTAACCTTTCATGGTCAGCCTCCTCACTCAGCCTTAGGCTAACAAACTCCTCAAGTGCTCTTCATGCTCACGAAAACTTTCCAGTCCTCTAGGACCTATATTTTAGACCACACAACAAATTCATTGATTGTGTTCAAAGAGCAAAATCAATTCTTGCCACATTGTTTTGTCAAAATCACTTTGTTTCTCTGATACTTTGATAAATGTCATCCTGAATTCTGTCAATTGTGCGGACTGATTTGACCATTTTTCAATCATTGTCTGACCATAGTGCAGCCCTTTGAAATGATTTCCAGCCTTCTGCATGTGAGCTTTCTGTAAGCCTTGGAGACTAATGGTAATCCTCTGATTCCTCCAGTACTAATCAGGTGGAGATGCCATTCAATTGTGGGGTTTGCTCTTTAGGGAGATTTTACAGAGGTCAAAGCAATCATAGCAACCAGCTTATATTTGCAGTGGGCTCTTTAGTTGAATCCTGAACCCTGTTCTTGAATACACCTTCCTTTCTTTCTCTCTTCCTTCCTTCCTTCTCTCTTCTCTTTCTTTCTTCCTTTCCTTTCTTTCTTTTTCTTTTCTTTTTCCTTTCTTTCTCTCTTCCTTTCTTCCTTCCTTCCTTTTTCCTTCCTTCCTTCCTGTCTTTCTTTCCTTTGTTCCTTCCCTTTTTTCCTCCTTCCTTCTTTTTTAAAAATTTTATTGTAAAGGTATACAGAGGGGTTACAATTATATAAGTAAGGCAATGAGTACATTTCTTGTTGGTCACTGTTACCCCTCTCTAGTTTTTCTCACACTTTCGCTTCCCCTCTGACTCCCCCCAAGTTGTAAAGTTCATTTCCAACATAGTGTCTTGTGAGTATCATTGTTACATTGGTTCACATCCTTCCTTCCTTCCTTTCCTTCTCTCTTTTTTTCTTTCTTTCTTTCTTTCTCTCCTTCCTTCCTTCCTTCCTTCCTTCCTTCCTTCTTGTCTTCCTTTCATACCAGTACTGGGCTTAAACTCAGGGCCTTGTACTCTCATTCAGCTTTTTTGCTCAAAGCTAGCCCTCTCTCACTTGAACCACACCTCTATTTCCAGCTTTATACTGGTTAATTGAAGATAAGAGTCTCATAAACTTTCCTATCTGAACTGCCTTTAAACCATAATCCTCAGATCTCAGCCTCCTAAGTAGCTAGGATTACAGATATGAGTCATCAGTGTCCAGCTGGTTTGAATTTACCTCCTTTTCTTTTGGTAATTCTTCTGGGCCATTACTTCTCAACTAGAGTTTTTCTGACACAATCCATTGCAAATAGTATATTTCAGGTCTCAAATAGTCTGTGTCATTTAGAGGTAGATACAGTTTCAATCAGTGATCAATAACAAGCTCACACAAAAAGAGTTTACTGGCAGCCATCTCAGGCAATTTTAATATAAAATATTGAGTGGCCATCACTCATTCATCACAATCAAGGGCTTTTGCCCAAGAGCCAGTCAGCATTAGTACATGTTGCTGACATCTTTATTATCACATCTTCAAGTTATTTTTAGCAATTGCTTTAGAGATTGCAATATGCATCTTTATCACAATTTAAAGTTAACTTTTAATTACTTCTGATGAAATGTTAAAAGTTTCCCCCAAATGCATATAGTTGAAGAGAAACACATGTCCATCTACACACACACACACACACACACACATACATGAGCATATATGCTCATATAGCCCCTATTTGTATGTGTTTATTCCTTTATTAAAGGTCAGGTTACCAAACCTTCAGTCTAAAAGACTTTCTTTGGCCCATTTTTGAGTACAAGTTGGAGTACAATGGTTTACTTGTGGTTTACCATGTAATGTCTTTATTTAACATGTCAATTCTAAAAGATAGTTTTCATGGATATGTAATTACTGGTTACAATTTAGTATTTTTTTTTGTTTCAGTATTTTGAATTGACATTGTAACATCTTCTGACTTGTGTTACTCCTATTGAAATACTGTCTCTCTACTAATCACACTGCTCACTGTACATGTTATTTTCTTGCTGCTCTCAAGCATTTTTCTTTTTTTCATTTTTGGCTTTTGGATATTCGAGTATGATATACTTAATCTAGTTTCCATTGTATTTAGTTTTTTGGTATGTATTGAGATTTTGGATCTATAAATTAATTTTATAATTTAGGAATTTCAGAAGCTATTTTATTTCAGCAGCTATCCATAATTCTTTCTCATTCCCTTTTTACTCCTCTTCAGAAGCTTCAATTTCCCATACCTTTGTTATGATTTGGATATGAAATATTAAAAAAATCCTCCATTGAGAACTTGGTCTCCAATATAATATTCAGAGGTGGGGTTCAAGGAAATATTGGATTTCATGGTCTGTGAATTGATCAATGGATTCATCCATAGATGCATTCATTATATGATGTTATTGTTGACATGTGGTAGACAAAAGAAGATGGGCCTATTGGAGGAAGTAGGAAGTGGGACTACAAACATGCAACACCATGCCAGCTTTTCTTTGGCCATCTCTAATTTGCTGTTAAGGTTAATACATTCCATCATAAGGTTAAATTATTTTTTGTACTCTTTTTTGTTTTTTAGGATAGCTTTATCTTTTTTGCTGGAATGCAATTTTTTATTCGCTTCTGCCAATTTTACCTTTAAATTCATATTAATTTTTTATTTTTATTTAAAATTTGCATTATAATCTGTTTCTGGTGACTCTGCCTTTTCCCTGAACTATAAGCTCTGGTTTTGTTTTTTCAAACTTCCTATTATAGCAATTTTATTTTGTGTTCTGGTTATAATATAGACATCCTTGGTCCTTGATTCTGTTGTTCTATTCCAAATGTTGTTTACTTTTTTTTTTCCGTCGGTTGTGGGGCTTGAACTCTGAGCCTAGGCACTGTCCCTGAGCTCTTCAGCTCAAAGCAAGCACTCTACTACTGAAGCCACAGTGCCACTTCCAGTTTTCTGGTGGTTAATTGGAGATAAGTCTCTCACGGATTTTTCTGCTTGGGGTTGGCTTTGAACCATGATCCTCAGATCTCAGCCTCCTGAGTAGCTAAGATTACAGGTATGAGCAACCGGCACCTGGTCTTACTTTTGTTCTTGCTGTAATGTGCCTACTTAGTGCCTTTATATGCAGAAGCTACTATCTCACTTTGCTAGAGCTCCAAGTCTTCAGGTTTTCTTGGGTCTTGGAGTTGATCCATATTGTCAAAGCATTATACATTTCTTCAGTTATGGATGTTCTAGGACTTGAGTGGTAAGTGGTAAGACTGTTCTAATTTGATGAGAGTCAAACTTCAAACTCTACAACCCCTGTGGAGGAAAGCAATTAAAATTCTGCTGAGATTTTCTATCCTTGGTGCTTATGATTCCTTGTAGGTTCCTGGGGTGCTCCTGTAGAGGTTCTGTAGGGGTTCTGGGTCAGCTAAGTATATATGTAGGCATAATCTATAGGATTGTAGGATCTTTATTTTGTCTCCCACCTTTTAGTCTTTTTCTCCTTAATTTAAAATCTTTGTGACAGCCATGAACTCTGTATTTTGACATGTAATTCCCAATAAAGGGTAATGTCTTCCTGCTTTGATTCTAACCATCCCCACAATGTGTAATTTGAGGTGATTTTTCAAAAGAAAAGCGATACAATTGTAGCTCTCATCTGTTGTTCTTTTTTAAAAATCCTTTTAAGGGACAAACTTACTTCCTCCATTCTCAACATTTTTCAATCTTTAGTAACTTGTAATAGTGTGGCTTTGAAAATATTTCATCCAGAGTTAATAATTGCTATGTGCAAGAGAATTAGTCTGACAAAAGGTATTCCAGTATTTCTGAGTCTGGAACTCCAAGAACTATATTTAAATATTAATTTGTCTGTGGGTTTTGGTTTACCAGATCAAATAGACATTATATATGCAAACCACAAACCACATGAAGATAGGACTGTGGTTACAAATTCTCAGGTACAATTATTCATTTTTACCCAGAATTCTGACTAAAATAGTCAGAAGCATAGTATCACAGTGCCTAAGTCTATTTTTTATTCACTATTTCACTGATGGTATGGTGTTCCATCAACTAACCTTACTTTACATGACATTACCTGAACTCTTGTCCCTGTATGGCCATTTTTATCCTTTTTTAAATGTCATTTTTTTGTTTGTGTTTAACATCATTGCCTGCTTCTATGGCAACCAGAGAAAGTTTGTCATGTTGAATTTTTGGTGTGTTTTCAGGTCAGGCTTTTTATCATTTTGATATCTAATAAAAACATCAAATATTCTCTGCCTAAAACAGAGCCTCTGAATTTTTCCATCAGCCATCTCTTTCTCTCAGGCTTCTATATTCTAGAGCAAATACCGTCCTTCTCTATCCATTTAATTTTCCTCCAGAGTGCATTCTCAATATGAACGTTTATCTCTTCTCTACCATCATCCTAGCCTTGGCCTTGGCACTGCTTCCAGCAGCCACTTTATTCTACTTTCTGACACAAACATTTAAATATATAGACCATATTACATGACTTTCCTGCTTAAAGCAACTTAATGGTGCTCTGTTCTTGTCAGTATAACATTCAAACTGTTACTATGGGCAAAAAGAATCAGGTGTATCTTTCCTGTCTCAGCTTCTATCACTCTTCTCATTTCTCAGTACACACTGGCTAGAATGCTACTCTCAAATACATCTTTAATACACAATTTGGAAAAGATAGCATTTTGTATGTTGGAGAGAGGCTGTCAAAGTGCTGACCACATAGGAACATCTTCCAACATGGTAACTGTGAACATTAATTCTAATCCACATGACTAGAATAAATTGGGCTCATCCAGTTTGGGTCTTGAAGGCTGAACTGATGCAGAAAGTAATTTTTAAAAAGAAAATCTTAGAGTATTAGGTACTTGAATATAATTTTTTTTGCAAACTTTCTAGGAAAGGCAAATTTACCCTCTGTTTAAATGTGTGATTTCTTCTTTATAATGGTCATCTACAGAATTGGTCAGTAACTCTTTCCTCTAGACTTCAACACAGTTAGAATTTTAAGCTCTGAGGAACAACAACTCAAATTTAATGCATGGTGCAAAATTAGCTCTAGACACTATAGCTCTAGACTATAATAAATGTACCTGCATATGCCCCATTAAAACTTCTAGATACTGAAATTCAAATTACATATGATTCTATATGTCATGAAACATTATTGTACTTCCATTTTATTTCAACTATTTTAAAAGGTGAATAATGTTTTTAGCTCAGAGATTATAGAAAACAGGTCATGGGTTGGATTTAGACCCCTGGGTCATAGTTTGCAATACCTGAGCTGGGCCATTTTGAAAGCTGTTATGGTTTGTCTTCTGTGTGGCCTTGAGGCTACAACGTAGGCTGGAACAGGCTTACTTTCCTTCTGGGACCTTCAGCTTTAGCACATTCCATAACAGTATGTATATTGGCCATCTGTGGTTCTAGCACATACCAGGGCAGGTTAAAATCTAGCCACACTCTTGAATTCAGGCTATGAAGTTGCTAACTCAGCCCAGTGCCAAGTAAGTTATCCAGCTGTCCATTTACTCTGCCCTTCTCTTCTTTACTCCAAAAGATATGACTTGTCTGGAGGATGAGTGTTGCTTCCCATCTATCACTATTTGACCTGATAATAGTTGTGAGTGGGCAGAATCTCCTAAGCAGCTCTTTCTGTGAGGCTGTGGGCAGAAAGAATTTCCTATAGCCACCCCCAGACCAGATTATGTTGTTTAGGAAATGCTAAAAGAATATTTCACAGTGTATGGACATCTACTCAACCCTTCAGTACATATGTTTATTAATGATTTCTCACTGGTCTTGAAATCAAAACAGAATTATCTCAGCATACAGGGAGTTTATGGAGTATCAAAGAAGCCAAGAATCACAAAGATAGTAACATAATGGAATACTTATTGTGACTAGAGAAAATCACGAATCAGGAAGGCCTTTGCTCTGGGGGTGAGAGAAGGCCACCCCAAGGAGATGGTGCTGAGGCCAAAGCCTTAAGAATGAAGTGTAATAAGAGGATCTTTCATTCACAGTCCAGTGAGCTGAGAAACATATGAAGGGCCTTTAGACACTCAGCAAACACATCCATCCTATGTTTTGTTTTTCCTCAGGGACTCCTCAGAGATTACCTTTTTGCTTTCTAAAGCAGAGAAAAATTATATTGTAAAGTGAAGACTGCTTTACTGACTTCTAACAGAGAGAGGGTTAACATTTAGCCTGACAAGGATCCATTTCCTTCAGGCTTCTAAAAAGTTTGCAATTCAAGAATATTGATTGCTGTAAAGTAGAATGTTGGCCTTTAGTAAGCAATAAAAGAAAAGCATAAACAATCTCTTTTTTGCCAAAGCATTTTGTTTCATTATCTAAGCATCCATGCCTCGTGAAGGCTCCAGTTTGGCCATTCATTGCTCCTCCAGCAAGAGTAGTAAATATTTCAGCATTCAGGAAAAGAAGCCATGAAAAGAACCTCATTAATGAAGCACCAGATGATTTTTATTTTTATTTTTATAACTTCTAAAGGAATAATAATTCTAACTTGCCTGCTTGCCTAAATTAGAAACAGAATAGTGTCTTTATATTTAATTAATGCATAGATAGCTACTAATATTTTTCCATTTCGTGATGACTATAGCAAGCACAACTGAAATCTGTAAGTGGAAGAACTGATCATTCCAGAGCAGCCCAACCATCTAATCGCAAATATGTTTGTGAACACTGTCTCCTGAAGAAATACTATTTTTGAGTTAGATGGGCAAAACTACAATGAACATTGTGAAAATATGGAGAAAAGAAACTCTGATATACTGTTGATATGACTGAACATTAGTACAGTAACATGGTGTTAAAATGAAAGAAAAAAATAAAAAAAAACTGGGTGAAAATGACCATACAGGGACAAGAGTTCAGATAATTTCAGGTAAAGTAAGGCTAGTTGATGGAACAGTGAAATGATGTTTAGGCACTGTGAGATTATGCATCTGACTATTTTAGTCAGAATTCTGGTACAAATGAAGAACACATGGACGTTGCATTTAGGTTGATTCCATGCTTTGGCTCTTGTGAATAGTGTAGCAGCAAATGCAGATGTGCAGGTGTCTTTATATGATTTCCTTTGGTTATGTACTTAGAAGTGAGACAGCTAGGTTATATGAAACCCTTGTTTTTAAAACAGTTCTAAAATTTCCCTTTGGATTCATTTCTATGCTCATCTAATTCTTTGCTGAAACTTTCTCTTTCCTGTTTGTTTCAAGCATTTGTAATTATTTGTTGAAATATTTTTATGACAGCTGTTCTACAATCTTTGAAAGAAAATTCTAACACTCCTGTCATCTCACTGTTAGTGCCTAGCAATCCTACTTTTAATCAAGTTAAAGTTTCTCTGGTTCTCATTACAATGAGTGGCATTCTTTTGACACTTGGATATTTTGGTATCATGGCACTGTGGAACTCATCCCTTTCTATCTTGATCTGACACTGCTGTGACAGGGGCAAGTGGCATCGCTACCAGAGGATAGAATTTCGTGTTTCCTGTTCACATTGTAAAAACCCATGGCAGAGAAGCCCAGCTCATGAGACCTCCCATTAATCCTACCCAGACTGGGCAAGATTATAAAGGCCTATTTACTGCTGCCTGAGAAACCTCCACAGGTGTCAGGCCATGAGACCTTGGGATCCTGGATGGTGGAGAAGGCCCTGGGACTCCATGGACTCCTTTAATACCCAGTCACTTTTGCTGAAAGCACAGATCCCAACTTTATATGGAGTCAACTTCCAATTTTAAGCTTTACTACAGTACAGAGGTAATGTGCATTCAGTTGGAACTGTCATTCCAGTTTTAGATTTAGATCTTTTCTCAGGTGGGCAGAGAAACACAGCTCTCTGTCATCTCAGTGGTCACAAGAAGATACAGTTGCTGCTCTAGGGTGCCAGCTGCTGAGTGAGGGTGTTCTGAAGGCTGAGTGGGTCAAATGTATTTTTACCTTATGTTCTTCAGCCCATGATGGGTTCCTGCGGATGTCATCCATTGTTATCCCAGGACTATAGTTCAGCCTTAGCTGGTGGTTAGGCCCCTGACTGGCGGGAACAGAGGTCCCTCACTCTGTTTCTTCTGACACCACCACCTTCAAAGGTGGAGATCTTCACAGCCTCATGAAAACGGGTATCTAGGCTTCCAGCCTGTGCTGGTAGGGGACAGAACCACAGTTTGTTTCTTTTTTATTTGCTTATTTGTGCTATTTTTTTGCCAAAGAATTGTTTTCTTGCTAGGCTTTTTCTTAGATTCCCCCTCCCTGCTTTTTATTCTTTTTGGTTGGGTTGTGGGGCTTGAACTCCAGGCCTGTGTGCTGTCCCTGAAACTCTTTTGCTCAAGGCTAGTGCTCTACCACTTTGACCCACAAATCCACTCCAACTTTTCTTTTCTGATAGCTAATTGGTCATAGGAGTCTCATGGATTTTTCTGCCTAGGCTGGGTTTGAAGCACGATCATTGGATCTCAGCCTCCTGAGTAGCTAGGCTTATATGAGTGAGCCAGATTGAGGACTGAACCTAGGACGTATTCCAGGCAAGTGCTTTAGTCCTGAACTTCATTCCCCAGCCTTGTTTCAAAATTATATTTCAAGACAGGGTTTTGGTCAGGAACTCAGGCTGATTGTTGGTGTGTACCACCCAGCAATAGAAAATTTGTGTGCTCATTTTGTTTAGGCCCAGTGGTGCTGGTGTCTTCAGGTTTCTAATCTTGTCAGCTCCAGGTCTAGAATATAGATGATAGAAAGAAATTTGTCACCAACCTGCTTCTCCAGTCTCCATATCCCCGGTCAATCAGCTTCCATCTTCCAGATCATCCTATGCTTTGTTTTTGTTTTGTATATAATGTGAGGGCTTTTAGTTTTACTTCATGAGAGGAATAAGGAAAAGTTTCTATTGCACCTTCCCAGAAGGAGAAGTCCCAACAATTAACTGTTTAGGAAATTTATCTGCCATTCACTTTTCTGAAATATTTAAGAACCTTTTAGATTTGTCAATTCCTTTAATTGAAGCAAATGTTGTGATGAGGCAATCAAAAGGAAATGAAGCTGCCATCCAGCATCAGTCTGTGGGGAGCAAAGGCCAAGACCAAAAGATGGTGAACAATAGCAGAAACTATGAGGATCATATCCAGACAGAATTGAAAATGCAACAATGAGTGCATCTAACATATCCAAGCATATGAAAGCCAGTCTAGATACAAGTCTCTAAGAACTAGTATGGATATGATAGATAAATGACAGCTTCAGAGTAATATTTCAGATAAAGAACATAAATGGCTTTATACAAACATGAATAAATACTTAGCAAATTATTTTATTGGTTGTGTCTGAAAACCAGTTGGTGGGGGAGGAGAGGAAAGAGGGAGGAAAGGAAAAAGAAAGAGAAGGGGAGGGAGAAAGGGAGAGAGAAACAGAAATGGAGAGAGAAGGAGAGAGGAAGGAGGGAGGAAGATGTGAAGGGTGAAGGAGGGGGGAAGGAATGAATATGAGGGAGGAATGTAGAAAAGACAAAAGGAAGGAAGAATGAGGAACAAAGGAATGAAAGACGAAGGAAGGAAGGCCGAGGGAGGAAAGGAAAGTGGGGAGGGTGGAGGGAGAGAAGAAAAGAGAGAAAACTGGAGACAAGGAAGGAAAAAGGGAAAGAACAATGTGTTTGCTCTGTGCTATCTGCAGTTCCAAAGCTGGTCTTAGATTAGGGTTACCTTGGCATGTAAAAAGCTAAATGCGATGTTCAAATGAAAGCGCTGCTACTTTCAGTGGTGCTGACTGTCTTCCTGCTGCCTGAGTCTAAATACTATGCTCACAGACTTTCTTGTTACTTGGCTTCACTGTTCACTATGAGGAGGGCTCGGGTTCAACAAGGAGGGCTTTTCTCTTGAAACTTTTCTACCTACCCCAGAAACTTAGTGGAAAATCTCTGCGGACTAAAGACTAAAAACATTTTTTGCAGATTAGAAATAAAAGCTAATTTCTAATCAGAAAATTAGACTGCAATCAAGAATCCTAATGCTTCTCAGGCCAGTAACATCCAGAACGTAGAACCAAAAAGACACTCGTCTCTGGCAAGAGATGGCTGAGTCAACAGTAAAATTGAAGGGGTAAATGCTGGGGTTCCATAGCAGAGGGGCTACAGTCATTCAAAAAACTAGAAGAGAGGAGCCTGAAGACTCCAAATATAAAGAAATAAGGAGGAGCTTGGCCCCAGTGGCTCATACCTGTAATCTCAGGAGCCAGCATGGACAGGAACGTCTGTAAGACTCTTATCTCCAGGGCTGGGAAGGTGGCTCAGTGGTAGAGCACTTGCCTTGCATGCCTGAGGCCCTGGGTTCGATTCCTCAGCACCACATAAGCAAAAAGAAAAAAGCCAGACGTGGCGTTGTGGCGCAATTGGTAGAGTGCTAGCCTTGAGCTGAAGAGCTGAGGGACAGTGCCCAGGCCCAGAGTTCAGGCCCCATGACTGGACCCCCCAAAAAAAAAAGACTCTTATCTCCAGCAAGAAGCCAGAATTGGAACTATGGTTGTGGCTAGTAGAGTGACAGCTTTGAGCAAAAACGCTAAGGAAGATCAGCCAGGTCCTGAGTTTAAACTCTAGTACTGGCACGAGGAAAGCAATGAGGAGACAGAAATGAGAGTCACCTGGATTTGATCAGTACCTGTGGCACATATGTGTGCTGCGATATCACACTGTGTACTATCAAAATGCATAAGCATTATAAACCATAAATAACAACAATATTATACCAAGAAGAAAATGAATGGTTAGTAATGCAGGCAACAAAACAGTCTAATGAGGGGCAGATTCCGACAGTGTGTCTCCTGCCCTGTGCAGACAAGGCACAGCAGAAATCTATTCCTGGACAGAGAATACACTGAGATATGGAGCCAGCACTAGACTTGTGCTAAGCAGAACAAGTCTGCCCTGGGAGGCAAATTATTCTAGTTTGGCTTTCATGTAGATTTGTCTACAAACAGAAAAGAAGTAAGGCAGAAGATCTAATATACTATTAAAACACCTATTACAATTTAAGTTCTTTCTGGAAAGCAATACAGTAGTATTTACCTTTTTGCCCATCACTGTCTGGTGAATTTGCTATGAGTCAGTTCTTTAGCTCCAATGCCTCTAAGCATATTGCTAATCCAACTCTGAGCCTAGGAACCAATGAGCAGCGCTAGTGCTGCCTGCTTTCTGAATTCCTAGGAGGTTTCCCTGTCAGTCTTCCTCAGACATATAGCCCTTGGGCTCCTTTCTGATTCCCTGCAACTGCAACAAGTGCCCTCCACTTCCCTGCAGGACAGTTCTGTCCTGAGGCTCCTGCCAGCTAAGACACATCCAAATCACCATACAAGACGTTCACCCATGTCTGCCACGGGTCCATGTGCCTCCTCCAGGGAGTAACTTCAGTTTCTTGGCTGTTTGTTTCAGTATCTCACAGTTACCTGGACCAAGCCTAGACATATCTCAAAATACAGATAGGGTACTGACAAAGAATGAACCAACAAGACTGTAATACTTTGATTACTTTCAACTAGACTTACAACCTTTCCAAACCCTACAAATCATTATTATTGCAGACTTTGGATATGAAGCCCACTCAGAAAAATATGAAAGCATTCAATACTGTCTCAATATCTAAGTGCATAATGGAACTTATGCACTTAGGAAATTTTCTTTTATCAATATAAGTATCAACATGACCCATGAATTAAGTAAAACAAGTTAAAAATCATAACCTGCCAGTAAGTCTTGTTAAAGTATAAAAATGTAAATCAAGATAAAAATCAATTAATTCCATTTTATCCATGAGTTCCTTATAATTAAGGAGCTGTCTAAACTTTCAGAGACACAGGGTAGCCTGTATAGTGAGATGACCTCTTGCAGCTGATAACTGAACTATTTTTTTAATGGTTACATGACCAGGCGCTGGTGGCTCACACCTGTAATCTTAGCTACTCAAGCAATTGAGACATGAAGATCTCCAATTGACTAGCAAAAGGCAAGAAATGGGACTGTGGCTCAAGTGATAGAGCACTAGCCTTGAGTGGAAAACACTAAGCAAGAACACAAGACCACAAGTTCAAGCCCCATTACTGGTGTGCACACAAAAACAAGTAAAACATGACTACAGGGGTATCCCTGGATGGAAGTACTACCTCATGAGATAATATCACCCTACTTTTTCCACTTACTATGCAAAAACCCATCTCCTCAGGCCCTCAGAAACTGAGAGCTCTCAAGACAGGAACAGCAATGGTTCTGAGTAAGAACCTACCCTCTCCAGCAGCTATTGCCCTACAGTGCCTTAGAAAAGGCTGGAATCCTCCATCCATCCACTGACTCTCTACAACTTGCCTGTTCCAGATAAACTGTATGATACTTGCTGCAGTAATAAGTGTGCATGCACAGTTTATTAAATTAAACACAAAACATATTTCAGCTCCAGAACACTATTACATTTTCACACAAATATAACAGCATGCTAAACCTGGAAGGCATTTCCACTTCAATTTCTAGAATATTTGGCTAGCCATAGTTGAAAGACTGAATCACTTGTGTTGTCTTCCCTACACAATTTAATATAATTTAATGCTGGCTTAAGTAAATTATATTTACTTTTACCACTTGAACAACTCTAGTCCCTTTTTATATTGATTATTTTCAAGGTAGTACTTTGCTTTATGCCCAATCAGCCAGGGCTACAATCCTCCTACTTGTGGTTCCCCATATCAGTGAAGATAACAGATACAAATCATACACCTAGCTCTTGGTTCAGATTGGAGTCTCACAAACTTTTATTCCTGGGCTGGCCTCAAACCATGATCTTCTGATTCCTTTTCTCCCAAGTAGCCACAATTACAGTCTTAAGCCACCAAATCCAGCACACAGTGAGATTTTTTTTTTTTGGTCGGTCGTGGATTTGAACTCTGGCTCTGGGCATTGTTTCTGAGCTCTTCAGCTCAAGGCTAGCACTCTACCACTTGAGCCACAGCACCACTTCCAGTTTTCTGAGTGGTTTAATGGAGATAAGAATTTCACGGACTTTCCTGACACGGCAGGCTTTGAACTGTGATCCTCAGATCTCAGCCTCCTGAATAGCTAGGATTACAGGTGCTAGCTACATTGAGAATTTTAAAGATTCTAGTTAGTTTTGCAATAAGGAATAAGTTGAATATTAATTAACTAGGTTGATTGATTGATAGATATAGATATAAAACATCCATTTTCACTAACTTCACTGAAGTATGATTAGCATAGCACAAAATATATTCATTTAATGCTATAGTTTCATTTTGACAAATGTACATACTCAGGTAACCACCATCATAATAAGAAAAAACATTTCCCTCATTCAAGAAGTTTTTTTTATCATTCTTCTTATAAACTTATAACCCCAGTCTGATGATGACAAAAACAGCATAGGAGCCCCAAATTATGCAGCTGTGTACAAGTATCTGGCCAGTATTCCTCAAAACTGTTGTCATAAACAAGGCAAGAATGAGAAGCCATCCCAGGTCACAGAAGAAAAACAACACATCCCAACTAACCTGTGATGCTAAGTAAAAGAGCACTGATAGGAAAGCTGAAAGAGTACGATGGAAAGGTTGGAGTTTAGTTGGAATAATGCACTTAGTTTGATGGACTTTTGGTCCATGCAGCACAGAAAGTAAGAAATAAAAAGGGGTAGATGAATCTTCTGGAGAGTAAAAGAGTTCTCTGGGCCACTTATCTGAGGGTCAGGAGTCACAGGATAGCTGCAGGGGTCCCTGTCTGGGATCTCATGAGCCACACTAAGGTGTCAGTAAGCTCAATTCCTGGCAGTTGGAGAACTACAAGGCTCAAACTTCCTACTTCTTGCCTTAATCCTGCTTATCTACCATAGATAGGCAGTGCTGTGCTGTACAAGCAACTTACACTCAACAGAACCTTGACTCCATCTAACTGAATCTGTTCCCTGTTCTGCACCTGTGTAAAACTGCCTTTGCATCATTGTGGCTCCATTTCCACATATATGCATTGGATATTATGACTGTATTCACCCTCCCTTCCTCTCTCCATTCATCAGCCTCCTTTCTCTTGAGCCCCAAGAGGTGACCTTGATCAAGATACATTCTAAACTGACATGTTGAATTGAAACCCCTATGTACAAATACTTAAAGATAACCAAAATACATAAATAACTGCCTCTGCATGAGTTGTAACTGGGTTCATGATTTCTTAGTTTGCAGCCCAGAGTGCTAACTTGCTCTTTCAAGACCAGCATTAAATCTCTCCCCAAGAAACTAAGGTAGAGTCTTCTATAGTGTGAAAACTGACATCTCATCAACTGTGACACTGGACATCATAATCCTTCTCACACCCAAGGGAGCAGGTCGTTCTACAGTTACACCAGAGAACAGAGCCTAGGAAACGATTTTAATTCTTTTTTGTGTGGTTAGTATGTTTTTACCACCTGACTTTGGTTAGATTTTTTTAAATTTAATTTTATTTTATTTGTGAACATACTGTACAGAGGAGTTACAATTACATGGGCAGGATAATGCGTACATTTCTTACGAAGCATTGCAGCCTCCTCCTTTGTTTACCCTTCACATCCCTTCCCAGCCTCCCCCCTCCCCCCCAATCCCAATCCTTCTCCTTCCCCCCCTTA